>NW_026294595.1:15017800-15580300 GCF_007827085.1 Peromyscus californicus insignis
GCTCAGTTGATAGAGCATTTACCTAGCATGAACAGTGCCCTGGGTCCAATCTTCAGCACCAAATAAAGCTAAGTACAATGGTGCACACCTGTGATCCTGGCACTCGGGAGGCAGGAGGATCAAGAGCTCAAGATCATTCTCAACTACTTGGCAAGTTCAAAGCCAGCTCCAGCTGCATGAGACCCTATCAGAGGGAGAAAGGGAGGATGGGGTGGAGGGAGGGAAGGAGTAGGGGAAATAGAAATGTGCCCCGAAAAGGGAGCCAAGAAGGAAAAGTCCCTTGGAAGGCAAGCCCAGCCCAGGATACCCAAGGAAAGCCCTGCTCAGGAAAAGGCCCACCACACCTTCCTATTTTCTGATTGTTTTTACTTCTCATCGTAGGGCTTGATCGAGATTTGCTCAAGTTGGATAAAAGAACGTTCAGGGTGGTGGGCAAATGAATATACACAGCAGTCAGGCAAGAAGGCTTTCTTAAAGTCAAGGCTACTTAAGGAAGCCATTCTCTTAAAACATACCTGTTCAACTATCAGGCTCTTTTGTAACGGACAAAGCCAGGCAGTGCTGCTCGGTTTATGCATTATAATGAGGGTGAACAGGACACAAGGCCGAGAACAACCTTTTGTAAATCCCACCACACCCAGGCTCAGCAGAGAACACTTACTTGCACTTCATGGCCAATAATTTCCAGTAACACCCACTGCAGCCGAAGGGAGTCTCCCCTTTGGTTGGACACAGGGTGAGAAGGGCCTCTCCATGCTGAGTACCCGAGGGTTAAAGACAGGCTTGCCAGACAGCAAAGAAGGCAGCGGAAGAAGGATTATGGTGGAAAGGGGTCCTAACACGAGTAAGGGCTGTGTGAACACCACCCATTAGCACACTGAGCACACAGCACACATACACACAGCATTCACATAGGAACAGGTCCACATTGGCATGCACCGTATTCACGCCATTTATACCCTTGTGCCTCACCGCATGTCACACACATACTGAGTTAGAGCCACAGTTTAGATGTTTTTAAACCCTGAAGAACCTGTGGAACCTCAAGCTTGCATATGTTAAGTGAGTGAGACTCCACTGCTGAGCAACTACTCAGCCCTCATCACGTGTCGGCTCCTTTCACAATAGAGGTTAAGCCGTTTTGCAGACTTCATTAAACTGACCTTATTATTTGGTCAATTGTTTATCGGATACACAAAATTCACTTCCATAACCATTCATTTTTATTTTCCTCACGTTGTCTTTATTGGCATCGCCATTTCCACAAAACGGTCTTATGAGGTTTGACGGGTTGATCAGACCTTTTTGTCCTCAGCCATTTCACTGATCACAATCATTCCACCAAATGACATCGTGTAGATCTGTGTTGGGGAGATGGGGTTCTCTGTTCGATTTGGTGGGTGTAGCTGTCCATGCCCCTTGACATGTGTGGCGCTGGGTGACCTCTTCCATGTTCGGGACACAGCACCTCTGTCATACCTTCTCTCGTTTTGTTTGTTTTGTTTGGAGATGGGGTCTCTCTATGTTCTTGAACTTGCTGTGTAGACCAGGCTGGCCTTGATCTTGTGAAGATCCGCCTGCTTCTGCCTCTCAAGTTGTGGGAGTAAAGGCATATGCCACCACATTTGGCTCTGGCATATATTCTTGCTGAGGCACTGCCTAGATGTTCTTAGTGTTGCCTACATTCACCAACAGCATCATCATGTGGGGCATTTCTTTTGGTTAAAATCACTGAGAAAGTTGGGAGCAAGATTCTCAGGAGAGTGGGCGTGATCTTGGTTATGAATCAGCTGGTATAAATAAACCCAATAAGGAAGGGCTGGAGAGATGGCCCTGTGTTTGCAGAGCATCCAGGTTCAGTTCTCCGCAACCACAGTGACTCACAACCATCCCAAACTCCAATTCCAGGGGATCCGACACCATCTTCTGACTGCCCCAGGCACTAGGCATTTGTTTGGTGCACATACATGCATGGAGACTAATACACATAAAAATAAGTTTAAAATAAAATATTAGAAAGAAAAATAACCCAATATCAGGTTATCACTTGGCTTCACTGTACCTATAAACATGCACTGGAGAAGCAAAGTGCCAGTCATGGCTGGGCTTTAAATGGAAGCGTGTAACGGGGCAGGATGAGGAGAGGACCCTTAGTGCTACTGGAGCCCCAGAAGACCTCAGGGTCATTGTTACGACTAGGGAGACCCAGCCTCAGGAGACTAGGTCCCCTGTTTTTCACTGTCCGCAGGAATTACTTATGAGGACACCTCAAGCACTAAGGACCATATGTCCCTGCAAGGTGAGGCTTGTCCTGGTGGCCCTGGCCTTGGATGTCAAGGGACATACTTAATGTGATAATGTGAGAGGAGCCTCTCTTCTGTCCAATCATATCTTCAGGATGCTCAGCTCAGCAACTAGGGCACTGGATCCTACTGGCATTGCCTCAACCCAGAACCCTCGCCTTGTCGTTTCACACCTTTGAAGGTCCACCAGACCTGTGGCTTGCCTAGAGCTGACTGGTTCACACGTTCCTGAGTGGACTGTCCAGGCACAGATCCTACTCTGCCACTTACCACTATTGTGTCTTGGTTTCCTCCCTGATCCAAACGCTTTCCCCTTAAAGATGCTGAGATGGTTCCGGGAAAGCATTTGGAGCACAGAGCAAGTGCCAAACAGTGAGCCATCATTATCCGAGTTCAGAAAGTCATCTTGTACCCTATTCCTGCCTCCTAAAGGGAGGAGGCCGGTAACTGAAAACTGGAAAGGCCCTGGTCCAGCCTCATCGCCTGTGCAGACCTCCCGGCCTGACAGCAGGAATGGTGGTGGGCGTAGGCACGCTCCCTCGGAGCGTGCGAGAGGGAGATACTGTGGTCCGGGGATAGGGAGAGCTGGAGTCCTGGCTCGTCACCCGGGTCTGCCCCACAGCGAGGACGACGCTGCCACCGTGTACCGCGCAGCCGCGATGCTGAACATGACGGGCTCTGGGTACGTGTGGCTGGTGGGGGAGCGCGAGATCTCGGGGAACGCCCTGCGTTACGCCCCAGACGGTGAGTGCTGGGCTGTGGGGTCGCCTGGGGCTGAAGGCCTGACCAGTCTCTAAGCCGCCGCCGCCGGGTTGGTCGCGCAGGCATCATCGGACTGCAGCTCATCAACGGTAAAAACGAGTCAGCGCACATCAGCGACGCCGTGGGCGTGGTGGCGCAGGCAGTTCACGAGCTGCTGGAGAAGGAGAACATCACCGACCCACCGCGGGGCTGCGTGGGCAACACCAACATCTGGAAGACAGGACCGCTGTTCAAGAGGTGGGCGGGGCTGCCTTCAGTAGGTGGGAGGAGTCATCCCTTAGGAGGTGGGAAGGGCTGGGGTTTTTTGTTTCATTTTCTTTTCTTTTTCTTTCTTTCTTTTTTTTTGGGGGGGGTATTTGTTTTTGTTTTTTGTTTGGTTGGTTTGGTTTTGGTTTTTCGAGACAAGGTTTCTCTGTGTAACCCTGAATGTCCTGGATCTCACTCTGTAGATCAGGCTGGCCTCGAAACTCCTAGATCCGCCTGCCTCTGGCACCCAAGTGCTGGGACTAAAGGCTTGAGCCACCATCGCCCCAGCAGAAGGGTTGTTCTTTTTTTTTTAAGAATTTTTTTTCATTCATTTTATACACCAATCAAAGATCCCCTTCTCCCCTCCTCCCGCCTTCCCTCCCAACCATCCCCCACTCCCTCCCACGAGAAGGCAAGGCCTCCCATGTGGAGGCACATTCAGTAGAGGCAAGTCCAAGCCCTTCCCCCTGCCTCAAGGCTGCACGAGGTGTCCCATCATAGGTAGTGGGCTCCAAAAGTCCCCTCATGCACCAAGGATGAATTCTAATCCCACCGCCAGGGGGCCTCCCAAGCAGATCAAGCTACACAACTGTCTCACCATGCAAAGGGCCTAGTCCAGTCTCATGTAGGCTCCACAGCCATTGATCCAACTTTCATAAGTTCCCTCCAAACTCAGAAGGACAAACATGGTATGTACCCACTCATAAGTGGATACTAGATATAAAGCAAAGGGTAATCAGGCAACAACCCACAACTCCAGAGAAGCTAACTAACAGGGAAGACCCAAAGAGGGATGCATGGACTGCCCTGGGAAGGGGAAATAGATGAAATCTCCATGAGTAAACTGGGGATGAGGGGTGGGCAATGGAGGATCGGGGACAGAGGATGAGAGCATAAGGGAATGGGATGGTTGATCTGGAACGGGGATGGAGAGAGAAAGCAATGAAAGAGATACCATGATAGAGGGAGATATCTTGGGGTTAGAGAGAAACCTGGTGCTAGGGAGGTTGCCAGGAATCCCCAAGGATGATCCAGCTTGGACTATTAGAAATAGTGGAGAGGGTGCTTGAACTGAACTGGCTTACCCCAGTGATCAGACTGGTGAATACCCTAACAGTCATCACAGAGCTTTTCTCCAAAGACTGATGGAAGCAGATGCAGAGATCCACAGCCAATCACTAGACAGAGCTCCAGGAATCCAGTCAGAGAGAGAGAAGAGGGATTCTTTTTTTTTTTTTTTTTTTTTTTCAGTGATCAGAAGGGTTTGGTTCGTTTTTGTTTTATTTTGAGACAGGGTTTCTCTATGTAGCCCGGCTGGCCTGGAATTCTCTATGAAGACTAGGCTGATCTCAAACTAAGAGACTGTCCTGCCTGAGAAGAGGGATTCTGTGAGCAAGTGCATCAAGATCATGATGGGGAAACCTGCAGGGACAACCAAACCAAGCTAGAAGGGTTGTTCTTAAGCAGTGGTTCACTCTTCCAGGAGTGGCCTACCCGGGTTTTTGTTTGTTTGTTTTTTCGAGATAGTTTCCTCTGTATATTCTTAGCTGTCCTGGAACTCATTTTTGTAGATCAGGCTGGCCTCGAACTCACAGACATCCAACTGCCTCTGCCTCTCAAGTGCTGGGACTAAAGGTGAGCGCCACCACTGCCTGGCTTCCAGCTGTTCTTATCTAGGACATACTATGGTTAGTCACCTCCATCGCCTGTCCACATTCCTAGCACCACATTCTGTCTTTACTCTGATAATCATCCCTTTCCCCACAAGTGCCCGTTTTTCTATTGTCACTGAAGTTGTGGCTGCCTCCCCTTCTCCACCTCAGCCTGCCCACACCGAAGATTTTACCTCGCTCCCCACAGTGCCTTGTGCCCTAGAAGGATGCTCTTGCTTGCAGATGGGGCCTGGGACCCTCTAAGGACCCAGAAATTCAGAGCAGACATCCGTGGACAATAAAAGATTCAAGGTTGACCAAAGGAATGGCGGCAGAACTTAACCCTGGAGCCACTGTCCACGGTGCCTACCACAGGTTCCCATGCATCAGTGTAGTTAAAGGGGCTGCACACACGTGCAGACAGACCAGTGAATGCACACAGAAACTCAAAGAAGAACACGACATGTCTATGTCACAAGCACACTCGCAGGGGTGACCCCTACATTTAGGTTGCATACACACAAGTTCACTGATACGTTCCAGTGAGCAAGCAAACAGCCAGGTAAGCCAATCAGTGGCTAGAACTAGGAGCAAGTTCGATCTACTCCCACCTTTGATGGCAAGAGGGTCTGAAGTCCTCTGGGCTTCTGCCTCCCCTGTAAAACCAGGATGGTGGCTCTGACAATCATATGTCCTAATCCAGGGAAGCCCTTAACATGGGGTCTGGCATCCAAGACCCACTCAGGTGCTGTAGCTGTGCTGTCCATCTGGTGCTGGGAGGCACGCACCATGTTGTCCACTCAGTGTGAGGAACTACCATCTGCTGATCTTTCCTTTCTTAAGACCAGGGCAGAAGGGGCGGGAGCTGGGACTTCTCAGAAGCCAATCAGAACAGGTGCTCTTGGTAAGCCTAAGCCATGCTCTCTTCCCAGGGTACTGATGTCTTCCAAGTATGCGGATGGAGTGACTGGCCGTGTGGAATTTAATGAGGATGGGGACCGGAAGTTTGCCAACTATAGTATCATGAACCTGCAGAACCGAAAGCTGGTGCAAGTGGGCATCTACAATGGCACCCACGTAGGTGGGGGTCATGAGGGGGTGGGGGCTGGGGCCTTAGGGTCCTGGGGCCAAGACCCCTGCGTGGCCACCCTCCATCTCATACTCCCACCCCCAGGTCATCCCAAACGACAGGAAGATCATCTGGCCAGGGGGAGAGACAGAGAAGCCTCGAGGATACCAGATGTCCACGAGATTAAAGGTGGGGGACCCTGTTGAAATACTCCAGCATTCCCATCCCCAACACTTCATCTGCTCCTTCAGGCCAGGAGGAAAGGGGGTGAGGTCACAGAACACACATAAAGGAAGTGGAGACACGTTTGCTGGCAGCTGGCTCTGGCACACATGGCAGAGGAAGCAGAAGCGCAGGTGGCCGAGAAGCAGCATTTTCTACCCAGCAGGCTCTCTCTGGCACTTTATCCTGTCCCAGCTCCAGCTAAGTCTGAGGAAGAGCTGATTAGTGGGGGCAGAGGGACAGTGGGTGGGTACTCTGGGCCCGAGTGTAGAGTTCAGCTTAGAACTCAACGCTCTTGAGTGTCCAGTTTCTTCCTGGGCTCCCAGGAACCCCATTCTTGAGCTGACATCCTCCCTTATAGCCTCTTCTCAGCCTGATTTACACATTCCCTGGGTTCATCCATGGACCCTTCCCTCTGCCTAAGGACCATCCTGAGAGTTCCTCTTCCTGTTGAGCCACACCACATGGAGCTCTGATACCATACTCCACCAAAGGCAGGATCTAAAGTGCCACGTGCCTAGCCAGCCTTCTCTCAGTGTCATCAAATAGCTCAGTCCTGCTAACTTTCTGAGCTCACCTCTGCAACCTGGGGCCCATGGTCTCACTTGGTGAGTGCCTGCCCCCATTCCTCACAGGACAGTCAGTGTGTCTCCTTGCAGAGCCAATGTGGTATCTCTTTGCAGTTCAGGCACCTGATGTTGAAAAGTCTGAAAGCACTGGGTGGTGATGCATGCCTTTAATCCCAGCACTCGGGAGGCAGAGGCAGGCGGATCTCTATGAGTTCAAGGCCAACCTGGTCTATGCAGCTAGTTCCAGGACAACCAAGGCTATACAAAGAAACCCTGTCTCAAAAAACAAAAACAACAACAACAAAAACAAAAACAAAAAACAAAAACAAACGCTGAGCCAAACATTACTAACCAAGGGGACCCATCAAGATGCAGATGGCTATTAGCCATGTTTCTGGGCTCCCTGATTTCTTACATTTGTTACATTTTATTTTATGTGTATGAGTGTTTTGCCTGTATGTATGTATGTATGTATGTATGTATGTGTAACATATATATATGTGTGTGTGTGTGTGTGTGTGTGTGTGTGTGTGTGTGTGTGTGTGTGTGCCGTATGTCTGGTGCCCTCAGGGCAGAAGAAAACGCAGGATCCCCGTAATAGGAATGGATGGTTGTAAGCCACTATGTGGGGGTAAGAATAGAACTTGAGTCTTCTGTAAGAACTTCAGGCACTCCTAACTGCTGGGACACTTGTCCTGCTCCCTCACTGTAAGTTTTTGACATGTCTGTATACTAGGAAAAAGAATATGGTCACGTCTCCTTCTCTTGACTCCTCCTTCTCAAGACTCCCAGCTTAGTGTTCCTCCTCCTCTGCCTGTCACCACGCCTGGCCTTGCTGTCCAGTTCTTCCTGGGCTGCCTACCCCTCTGCTTCCACATCTCACAGAGGCCCTCAGCAACCAACTGTGTTCCACTCCAGCATCCCCTAGACTTGTACCTGTCCCCCAACTCCCAGACTGTGGGTCCTAAGAGGACAGGGAGGGAAGAGTGTCACAGCTGAGGTCTGGCCTGAAGAGGCAGCCTGAAAGAGGAGCATTAACTAGGCATGGTGGGCATGCCTTTAAACCCAGCACTTTGGAGGTAGATGAAAGAGAATCAGGAGGGCTGGAGAGATGGCTCAGCCGTCAAGAACACTGACTGCTCTTCCCGAGGTCCTGAGTTCAGTTCCCAGCAACCACATGGTGGCTCACAGCCGTCTACAATGAGATCTAGTGCCCTCTTCTGGCCTGCAGACATACATACAGACATTACACTGTATATATAATAAATAAATAAATCTTTAAAAAAAAAAGAAAGAGAGAATCAGGAGTTCAGAGTTATTCTCAGCTACATAGCAAGAGGCCAGCCTGGACTATATTAGGCCCTTTCTTTAAAAAAAAAATCTGCCGGGCAGTGGTGGCGCACGCCTTTAATCCCAGCACTCAGGAGGCAGAGCCAGGCGGATCTCTGTGAGTTCAAGGCCAGCCTGGACTACCAAGTGAGTTCCAGGAAAGGCGCAAAGCTACACAGAGAAACCCTGTCTCGAAAAACCAAAAAAAAAAAAAAAAAAAAAATCTGGAATTGGGAGGATATGCCTTTAATTACAGTATTTAGGATTCAGAGTCAGGCGGATCTCTGAGTTCAAGGCCACCATGGTCTACCCAGTGATTCCACATCAGCTATGGGGATTGGTAAATAGCCCAATCAGTAGCATGAATTTGGATTGCAGCACCCATGTAAAAAGTCTGGGCATGGCTGCACACTGTAATTATTGTAACCTTGTCATTAGTGAAAGAAAGGGCAGGGACAGGCAGAGCCCCGGAGCTTGCTGACCAACCAGCCTAGCCAATTACTGTTCTCCAGGGTTAGGGAAGAAAACTTGTCTCAGAATATAATAAAACAACAACAACAACAACAATAACAACAACAATAATAATAATAGTGGAGCTGGGGAGATTGCTGAGTGGTTTAGAGCACTGGCTGATCTTCCAGAGGACCCAGGTTCAAGTCTCAGTACTCAGTATCTTTATGGCAGCTCACAACCATCTGTAACTGCAGTTCGAGGGGATCCAATGTTTTTTCTGGTCTCTGTGGGCACTGTATGCACCTGGAGCACAGACATATGCCAGCAAAACACCCATACACATAAAATACAAATAAGTCTTTAAAATAAAAAGGGGGCTGGAAAGATAGCCTCTCAGAGGTTAAGAGCATGGGCTGCTCTTCCAGAGGACCCATCACCACATGGCAGTTCACAACCTTCTGTAACTCCAGTTCCAGGGGATCTGATGCCTCCTTCTGATTTCTGTAGGTGGGCTCTTGCATGTAAACACTCACATACACATATATACACTCAGGTGCACACACACATAAAATAAAATAAAACAAAGTAAAATAAAATAAAATAAAAAATGCTTAAATAATAATAATAATTAAAAGATAGACAGTGATAGAGAAAGACACCTGACATTGGCCCCTGGCCTCCATGAGCACTTGCACACATACATGAACACACAGGAACACATGCATAAATCTAGACATACCTTAAAAAGTAATTTTTTTTAAAAGATAAGGGTCAAAGACTGAAGGCTACATGCCAGTGGAGGCCAGGGTGGCTCTGGCAAGGACACAGAGTTTCTCCTCTCTGACTGGTCAGAGATCGTGCCCGGTACACACAGCAGTTACTACACAGTGATACTCAGATGAGTGATGTATAGGACCTGAGGAAAGGGGGCCACAGGAAGAGGACAGAACTGCAGGAGGCACTTCTGATGAGTCAGGGTGGATGGCTGGGGAAGTCTGTGCCCCCTTCAGCACCTCTCAGACCCAAGGGCAGCAGGCAGGCAATGCTAACCATGTCAGAAAACCAGTGGGGAGGCCCCAGGCTTGGAACAGGGCCTGGGTGTGGGATTTTCCAGAGCACCGGAGGAGAGGTGGAGAAGAGGAGCTGCTGTGTGCTAAGAGGAGGACAGCACCTGGGCAGAGCCAAGGGCAGGCGGCCCAGGCTGGTTCTTGTCTTCCCCCAGATAGTGACAATCCACCAAGAGCCCTTTGTGTACGTCAAGCCCACACTGAGTGACGGGACATGTAAAGAGGAGTTCACGGTCAACGGTGACCCCGTCAAGAAGGTGATCTGCACAGGACCTAATGATACATCGCCAGGCAGCCGTGAGTGCTGGGCAGGGTGTGGTAGGGTACCGGGCGATGAAATCAGGAACCCACTGTCACTGTTCCCTATCTGCCCACAGCACGCCACACGGTGCCTCAGTGCTGCTACGGCTTCTGCATCGACCTGCTCATCAAGTTGGCACGGACCATGAACTTTACCTATGAGGTGCACCTGGTGGCAGACGGCAAGTTTGGCACACAGGAGCGGGTATGGAGTGGATGGCAGGGGCAGGGCCTGGAGGAAGGGGCTGGAGGGAGGGTCCTGTAGGCTGAGATGGATTAATTGGAAAGTCTATGGGTTGGGTAGAGCCTTTTTAGGAGGGGCCTGGTTGGCTGGGGCTGGGCTTTAGAGGTGAGCTAGATGTGGAGCAGGAGACGTACCCCCCCACGTGGTAGGACCAGGATGGTGTAGGGGTTCTTGTTCTCGGAACCATACCCACCATGTCTGCAGCCCCGCTGGCTCTGTCACTTTGCAGGTGAACAACAGTAATAAAAAAGAGTGGAATGGGATGATGGGGGAGCTCCTCAGTGGCCAAGCGGACATGATTGTGGCACCACTGACCATCAACAATGAGCGTGCGCAGTACATAGAGTTCTCCAAGCCCTTCAAGTACCAGGGCCTGACCATTCTGGTCAAGAAGGTAGGCAGGGATCAGGTGGGGACAGGGTGGGGGCATGGAGGACCCAGGCAACACTGACTCCATGATCACCTGCAGGAGATCCCCCGGAGCACACTGGACTCATTTATGCAGCCCTTCCAGAGCACGCTATGGTTGCTAGTGGGTCTGTCAGTGCACGTGGTGGCTGTGATGTTGTACCTGCTGGACCGCTTCAGGTGAGCGCCGTGCAGAGAGCTGGACCTTTCCATCTGTAGGGTGGGCAGAACTGGGCAGGGCTGGGCAGATCTGCCTCTCCTGTCCTCTCTCCCGCTCTCTCTCCCACCTTCCCTTTGCACTCTGCAGTCCATTTGGCCGGTTCAAAGTGAACAGTGAGGAGGAGGAGGAGGATGCACTGACCCTGTCCTCTGCCATGTGGTTCTCCTGGGGTGTCCTGCTCAACTCTGGCATTGGGGAAGGTGAGATTAAGCCGAGATCCTGCCTGGCCGCATCCCCTGCTTTGTGGGAACTGACCCAAGTCTCTGCCCACAGGTGCCCCCCGAAGCTTCTCCGCACGGATCCTAGGCATGGTGTGGGCTGGTTTTGCCATGATCATCGTGGCTTCCTATACTGCCAACCTGGCAGCCTTTCTGGTGTTGGACCGGCCTGAGGAGCGTATCACCGGCATCAATGACCCGAGGGTGAGGCCCCTGGGCTTCGGGGGAGGGTCAAGAAGAATGTTGAGAGGAGATTTTTTTCCTGGTGGGGTCTGGGGAGCAGCCATGAGCTGAGGTCTCTGTCCCTGCAGCTCAGAAACCCCTCAGACAAGTTCATCTATGCAACTGTAAAGCAGAGTTCTGTGGACATCTACTTCCGGAGGCAGGTGGAGTTGAGCACCATGTACCGACACATGGAAAAACACAACTATGAGAGCGCGGCGGAGGCCATCCAGGCCGTGCGGGACAAGTGAGCAAACAGACAAAGGCCACCCTGGCTGGGTGGGACAGTGAAGGGACAGGCAAAGGGGAATCCACTCACACAGGGAACACACAGGAAGAGTGTCTTACTGCAGTGTGAGCAGGGTGGGGTGAGCAGGCTCTGTGGGGCTCCTTTGACTCGACCTCTGCTGGCAGCAAGCTCCATGCCTTCATCTGGGACTCAGCGGTGCTGGAGTTCGAGGCTTCCCAGAAATGTGACCTGGTGACCACGGGGGAGCTGTTCTTCCGCTCAGGCTTTGGAATTGGCATGCGCAAGGACAGCCCCTGGAAGCAGAATGTTTCCCTGTCCATACTCAAGTGAGTCTGCCCTGTGCTGGACATCTCCTCTCCCTTCTCCACTGTGCTCTCAGGGTAGACCTTGTCCCTAGTGCCCCAGTGGCAACACACCAACCTGCTTTACACCAGGCCAACAGCTGTTCAACAGACGCTGATGGCATCTGGTCCAGCTGCCTTAAAGGATACTCCACCCAAAGCAACATCAGCCCCATGGGAGAACCTTCTCACTCCAACCCCCAAAGCCCCACTCAGACTATTCTGTCCCACAGTACTGGCTCCCCGTGAGCCCTGCCCATTCCCAGTCCTCCCCCTTGAATGCCCGTCCATTCCCAGTCCTCCCCCTTGAATGCCCGTCCGTTCCCAGTCCTCCCCCTTGAATGCCCGTCCATTCCCAGTCCTCCCCCTTGAATGCCCGTCCGTTCCCAGTCCTCCCCCTTGAATGCCCGTCCGTTCCCAGTCCTCCCCCTTGAATGCCCGTCCGTTCCCAGCCCCACGCCTGCTGCCAGCCCTGCCTTCCTCTCTCCTTCCCTACCCAGGTCCCACGAGAATGGCTTCATGGAAGATCTGGATAAGACATGGGTTCGGTATCAGGAGTGTGACTCCCGAAGCAATGCTCCTGCGACTCTCACATTTGAGAACATGGCAGGTGGGCCTTCCATGCTGCCTGGATACTGGGATGGATTCTCTAGGGGCTACAGCCTCTGGGCAGCCTGCTGAGGCTCTGGGTACTTCACACAGGGGTCTTCATGCTGGTGGCTGGAGGCATCGTGGCTGGGATCTTCCTGATTTTCATCGAGATCGCCTACAAGCGACACAAGGATGCCCGTAGGAAGCAGATGCAGCTGGCCTTTGCAGCAGTGAACGTGTGGAGGAAGAACCTGCAGGTAGGACAGGCCACCCTCCGAGGCCTGGCGTCCAGGGCCCCGCCAGGCCACGGCCCTACTCTATCCCTACAGGCCGTGGCACTGGCTCTGGCTCATGGGCAGGACTGGTGCTAGGAGCCATGGCCAGGGGCAGTGGTGAGTGTTCCCAAGACACAGGGGCAGCACAGGCAGGAGCTGCCTGCAGGTGGCCACCCACTGCCAAGCTGGGCCAAGGGAGGCCATGCACCCTGCTCCAAGCTTCTGCCTGGCCCCTCTGTTTCCAGAGCCACCCACTGGCACCCAATCCATAGGAAGGCAAACAGGCAGGGTAAGACAAGGGCCCACCCGTGTGTAGCACGTGATCTGAGATGCATTTGGCCCTCTACCATCCAAGCTCCTTTGATACCCCTTCCGGAGACCCCTTTTCTTACTGTGTCCAGCTCTGTGACTCCAATCTAAATGGGGCTGATCTGCCTCTCCCTGGTGCCTCGGGCCACGTCCATGTGGATTTGTGGCTAGCTGCATGCGGGATGGTCAGAACCCACCAGGGAAAAGGGCAGGGTGGGCAGTGAGGTTCATGCAGGCCTGAAGACTAGTGGCCAATGGCCAAGTTCCGACTCACTTGTCTCTTCTCTTTCTCTGGGTGTCTTGCTGGAGCTGTGTCCTGAGCTGACATTGACACTGCAATGAGGGGTGTGGGGGGACAGGGCTATTGGAGCCCCCACATCTCTCATCCACCCATTCTTGCTTTTGGCCCTACAGGTCCCCTGGGGACCTGGCCACAGCTGTCCAGGGCCATGCTGGCCATCAGACTCCAGGCCAGTGCCCCCGGATCTGCCTCTGTCTATCACTCCAATTCCAACCGGACACCTCCTTGGGTCCTTGGCCCCGTCCTGGTGTGTGCCTTTTGGGGTCAGCAGCCTCTGAACAGAAGGGCTGGTGTGGCCTGAGAGGAAGCTCTTCCTGTCCTCAGGGGCTCCTCCTCCTCAGGATGCCTCTAAGCCAGGGCCACCCAGGAGCCAGGGAGCCAGGCGGACATCCCAGGAAGAGTGCCAGCAGGACCCCCAAGCCCAGCCCCAGCACAAGCAAGGACAGGCTCAACCCCGGGCAGAAGAGGCCACTCTCGAAAGTCTGGCTGTTGGTCGGTCTGTTCAGCACAGTGAGGCAGGCAGGATTCAGGGCCTGAGTGGCCGGCCAGGCCTGGCAGCGGCCCCCAAGGAGCAGGCAAGGGCAGGAGTGGCCGCCATCCTTAGCCATCTAATCACTTATACATATTCATTTTAGGATAGAAAGAGTGGTAGAGCAGAGCCCGACCCTAAAAAGAAAGCCACATTTAGGGCTATCACCTCCACCCTGGCCTCCAGCTTCAAGAGACGTAGGTCCTCCAAAGACACGGTAAGGGGGAAGCACCCCAGTCCCGCGTCTCTGACTCCTCCCTTGCCCCATGTCTGTCTCCCTCTCCCTCACCATCCCACCCCTGCCCCCCCCCCCCCCGCCTCCAACCCTGGCCGTCTGTGCCGATGCCCCGAGTCAGTCCTTCACCCACCCTCCACCCATACAAGGGTGCTGTCCTTTAGAACTCTCCGGAACTCTCCCCGAGCCCTCACTGGTCCTCAGCTTCCCCATGTGTCTCCACGTTAGTCCGCCCACCTCTCTCCCCATGCCATGACCCACACACCATCTGGAAGCCGTGTCATGTTGTTGGTCAGTCAGTCAGCCTCACCATCTCTCCGGGCTACCCAGACCCTGGGAACTAGAGCAGCCCTGTCCCAGGTTGTCCCTGCCAGGAGGCCACACCACGTCTGTTTCATCCCTGTTTCTCTTGCCTCCGCAAGGGGCTCGATGCCCTCATTCTTGACCTGCAACAGCTCTGGAGGGTGTAGCCGTGGTGTCCCATCCCGTCCGTCTGTCTGGCCGCTGGCCCCGCCCCCCAGACACCTGTCTCACCTGTCTCACCAGAGCCATGCGTGTTGCATCTTCCATGTGGTCTCTGTGTGGGCCGGGGGCTGGGGGCTGGGCCTGGGTCCATCTGGGTGGACGGCTGGGGCCTAGCGTTGGCACTGACCCTTGGTCACAGGGAAGACTGTCAGGTGGGGAGTGGGGTGGGGCCAGGCTGAACAGGTCCCTGATGGAGGTGTGGCCGCATCGCCCAGGTGGTCTGAAAGTCCCAGGCCTGAGCGCCCAGGGCAACCCTGACGTCCTCAGAGGGAGGCCGAGGAAAGGGAGGCTAAGACCAGTGCTTCAGCTCAGACCCCCAAGCACTGCCACAAGGCCACTGTCAGAGCCAGAAGCCCTGTGCCCTGCCTTGGGCATCATGCCACTGCACCAGAAATGCATACTCAGAAGAAAGTCCTCCAAAGGATCCCCATTTTGCCAGTCACCCTGGTCCTAGGCAGCTACCCTCTAGCCTCCAGGAAGCCCCTCTAACCAGTGGGCAGTGTCACCACCAGGGGCTTGTGTCCCATGAAGAATCTGGATGTGTAGTTATTGCACCCTATGCCCAGGAAGGAAGGCAGGTACACAGACAGGATTGGGTACAGAGCAATCCAAGTTCCAGGCTGAAACTACTAGAGTGCTCCAGAGAGACCCATGAGGCCCGGCTGCTCAGTTCTCTGAGGGCCTTGTACAGCAAGAGTGGTCGGAGCGTGAGGGTCTGTGGGCTGCACCAACTTGAGGCTCCAGGAGCTGGTGCAGACACAGTCTCCGGGGTCCCCCAGACCAGGGAAAGTGGGCACGGCCCATGCTACAAGACCTGAGCCAGGATCCCCACAAGGGGGCGCAGGGGAGGGAGAGCAGGGCTGAGGGCGCTGTGGGCTGGAACTTGTGTGGGAAGCGAAATCTGACAGAGAAGAGAATCTGTACTTTCGGGGCCAGGTGGCCACAGTGGGGAGAGTACAAAATTCCTGCAGGGGGCAGGCCATTTTCAGAGGGCGTCACTCAGTCTTGGGGCCCCATCTGGAGCTGGCCAGGTACAGCTCAGAGATCTACACGGTTCCTTTCTGGGCACTTGTTCTCAGTTCAATCTTTACCTGAGCCTCCCTGGGCACCAGGGACCCGTTCTTCCGGGCCATCTGAAGCTGGCCCCACCCTGCAGGGTTGACCTCTGGGCATTGCCACTGTGGGCAGGGTGGGGGAGGGTAACCCAGCTCCCACCCTGTCTCTGGGGCTGGGTGCTGTTCAGAGGGCGGCCTGGGTGGGGGCTCCTTTGGGTGGGGTGGGGTCGGTCCAGCTGCTGAGATCCTCTGCCCCTGTCCTGTGGCCGGTCCGGGCCAGGGCAGCACTGGGCGCTCAGGGCTGGGATCCCTGGTGGCCGGCGGGGCCAGCAGGTATTGATTGTTGGTTCTTATTTATAGAGCACCGGGGGTGGACGCGGCGCTTTGCAAAACCAAAAAGACACAGTGCTGCCGCGACGCGCTATTGAGAGGGAGGAGGGCCAGCTGCAGCTGTGTTCCCGTCATAGGGAGAGCTGAGACGCCCCGCCCGCCCTCCTCTGCCCCTCCCCCGCAGACAGACAGACAGACGCACGGGACAGCGGCCTGGCCCACGCAGAACCCCGGAGCACGACGGGGTCGGGGGAGGAGCACCCCCAGCCTCCCCCAGGCCGTGCCCGCCTGCCCGCCGGTCGGCCGGCTGGCCGGTCCACCCTGTCCCGGCCCCGCGCGTGCCCCCGACGTCGGAGCTAACGGGCCGCCTTGTCTGTGTATTTCTATTTTACAGCAGTACCATCCCACTGATATCACGGGCCCGCTCAACCTCTCAGATCCCTCGGTCAGCACCGTGGTGTGAGGCCCCCGGAGGCGCCCACCTGCCCAGTTAGCCCGGCCAAGGACACTGATGAGTCCTGCTGCTCGGGAAGGCCTGAGGGAAGCCCACCCGCCCCAGAGACTGCCCACCCTGGGCCTCCGGTCCGCCTGCCCTGCTGCCTGGCGGGCAGCCCCTGCAGGACCAAGGTGCGGACCAGAGCGGCTGAGGATGGGCCAGAGCTGAGCCGGCTGGGCAGGGCCACAGGGCGCTCCGGCAGAGGCAGGGCCCTGGGGTCTCTGAGCAGTGGGGTGAGGGGCCTAAGTGGCCCCGGTCGGAGAGGTCTGGAGCAGAAATGGCAGCCCCATCCTTCCTCCAGCCACCACCCTAAGCTAGAGTGGGGGCCCATGGCCCCAGCTGGCTAGGTCACCCACCCACCCCTCCTCCAGCGCCTGCTCTCTGCAATCTGAGTTCCACCTCTCTCCTGCTGCACCACCCTCCCATGACCCTTCCCCACTCCATTCGCAGGGCTGGCCCTGACCTTTCCCAGAGTCAGCCCTCACTGCCCTACTGGCAGCGCTTCCCAGGGGTGCTCTCTGGCTCCCAGCTGTCTACGGCTCCAGACTCCAAGAAGGCTGAGCCTTCTCTTCTGCCTGCAGCCACAATAGGCTTCCTCAGACGCTGGCTCGCAACGAGCCCCGCACCTTGGGCACCAAGGAGCGCCATTGGCCTCCCATTCGGGTGTCACTCACCCACCACCTTGTACATGACCAGCTCTCCCAGTGTCTAAGCGCGTGCCTTCCCCGTGCCACTAGTGCGTAGCCGCGCACTGCCCCTCTGCCCCAGGGACACCGGGCGCGCACAGCTACCCCTAACCCCGGTATTCAGTGGTGATGCCTAAAGGAATGTCAGAAAAATTCCGGTTTTTTGTCTATTGTTGACGCCTACAGGGAGTTTGAAGGGAGGCCAGGGATTTGGGGAGAGTTTTCAAAGTGCCCAGCACTGTGGGAGCACTAGAAACAACCGCAGCCCCTTAGGCTTGGGTTGCTGCAGCTGTAGGGCTCCCAGCACCCTCCTGGGAGGCTGGGCCCTCCGGGTCTAGCTGTCTCCTTAGTAAGGGGCGCACTGTGATGCGACGGCGCCGCCGCCGTGCACCACAGGCAGTGAGCACGGAGCCCAGTGCCAGGCAGATGGCCAGACTGGCAAGGAAAGAGACCGGCCCGAGAGCGTATACTACCGCCAGGTCTCGCGCTGCGAGTGGCTGAGCGCAGTGTCTGAAGGCCGCATCCGGAAAGGCTGTCAGTAGGCTGAGCGTCTGGCGTCTTGGAGACACGCAGAGCAGGGTCTCAGTTTCTGCGGGACACAGGAGCGGCATCAGATGGCAGCAATTGCACCAAACATTATCTGTCCTGCGCCCCAGATGGCTCACCTGAAGCGGGACGCGGGTGCTTGCGCAGCCAGGTGCAAAGCGGGCGCAGGGCGCAACTGCACGCCCAGGGGTTGCCACGCAAGCGCAACACGTCGAGCGCGGGCAGGCTATTCAGCAAACCCGCCTCAAGCGCCGACAGTGAATTGTCCTGCAGGCTGAGCACGCGCAGTAATGGGAGCGCGCCCAGGATCGAAGGCTCCAGGAGTGTCAACCGATTACCCGCTAGGGAAAGGAAACGCAGCGCCCGCAGCGGCGCGAAGGTGCCAGGAGACAGAGTTTCCAGCTGGTTGGCGCTCAGATCCAGCCGTTGCAACACGCCCAGACCCCAGAAAGCTCGAGCGTGCACGGACCGGAGCTGGTTCTCCCGCAGGTCTAGGTATAGCAGCGAGCCTGCCCCAGCGAAGGCACCTGGAGGCAGTGCGCTCACACGATTGTGATCCAGCAGTAGCGAACATACTCTCCAACTCAGGCCCGCTGGTACCGCGGGCAGCTCGAGTGCGGAGCAATTGGCCTTGCCACCTAGCGAACATGAACATGCCTCCGGGCACTCGGGAGCCCCCGGGGATCTGGAAGGGGCAGTTCCTACGTGCTCCTGGGTCCAGACTCGCCTCAACGACAGCAGCAACAGTAGAGACAGTTGCGGCGGACGCCGCGAGAAAAAAGAGGCCCGCATGGGGGCAGCTTGAGAACACAAGGGGACCCAGATCCCTGTGCGGCTTCGGAGTCTAGGTGACCCGGCGTTTGTCCCTGCCTCACCTACAAAAGTATTAACTCTCCTGCCCAAGCACAACAATTTCTGTCCCACAGCTGGTTCCTAGCCTTGGGCGGGGGCTAGGCACAGAGCCAATGCCCAATACTGCCAGCCACCTGTCCAGAGCTCGTCTTGGCTTGGCTCTGAGCCTGTTGTGGAGCTGATGAGACCACTGGACTCCCCATTGAGACCTAAAGAGCAGGATCAAACTCATCAGCTCCACACAGAATGTAACTCACAGTGCCTTGCTCCATACCCGTTTCAAAGTCATTCCTTTTCAGCAAAAAGACCATAGAGGCTGCTCAGTCCCTTGACAGAGGATAGATGAGGGTAAAAGCACATGATGGGCCTAAATGCAAAGGAAAGATCTTTGAAGTATAGATGGGATGACCTGCATGAGGCTAAAGAGGGAATGTAGGAGATCGGTTGCTTCAATCCCCTCCACCTTGGAGCCCGTGAGGACAGAGTCAGTGGAAAGGAGTGCTGGCCCAAGTCTGGTCAAGGCAGCTCCCTTTTGACTTGCCAGCTACAGGTCCTGTCTTGGGGAATCTGGGAAGTAGGAAGGGCCCAGGGTCAGTCATCTTTGTAAGACCAACAGTAGGAAGATGCAGAGAAAAGCTGAACTGGCCAGCTGGGCTCAGTGCCCCTGGGTGGAGACACCTCCTATGATCCATGACAAACACTACCTCCAGGGACTTGCAAGAAGGACAGCACACGATCACTAAATACTGTTTAATTCCCTGGCCTGGCTGCCCTCCACTACTCTGGCGGTGGAGGAGGTGGAGGTGGTGGTGAAGGCGGCTCCTCTAGAGGAACCTCCATGGGGATGGTCATGAGGTCAGTGTTCTCCAATGACGGCACGGATACCTCCAGGTCAGGGTCCAAGAGGTGGGACTCCACGTGCACCGAGTGCAGGTCTAAGTGATCTTCCTGGACCCCAAAGGGTCCCATCAACCTGTGTGATGGGCTAGGTCAGCATGATCTGGCAGGGCCGTGGCAACCCAAGAGAAGCCGGCCCTTGAGGACATTGCTCTGGATGCCACTGTGATCTGTACTTCCAGGAGTGGGCAGAGAGAGGACACAGCTCACCCTTGAGGTTTCCCCTGGCACACTTACCTGTCTTCCATGAGTCCGGGGCACGAATCACTGAGGGGGACAAAGACAGGTGTGAATTCTGGAGAAATGCTCATTCCACGTGCCTGGAAGCCACTGAAACCTCTTCCTATTACCCCCACACCCAACGTGCACTCTGGAAACACTATCCCCAGCCTCTCATGACATACCACCCTAAGAAGGGGCCCCTCGAAGCACGACTAACAGCCCAGGGCCCCACTGTGCCCAACTCCAAGTTCACGCACCCCTTGGACCGAAAGATACCGATCGCCACAACGACAAGAGCACAGAAACAGCTGGCGCTGACACCAGCCAGCACCACGATGAGGGCAATGAGGGCCTCGCGGCTGAGGCCGAGGCTGCATTCACAGTAGGTTCCAGCTGCAGAAACAAGGCCGCAAGCCCGGGGGCCAGTCACCTGCCTGTGGACACCTCAGATCCACACCCCCACCCCAGTGGCCCTCAGGACACAAATGGCTTGCCCTGCCTGGAAAAGGGAGGGACTCTGGCTGGGGGGCTAGCGGGAGGAGGCACCTGCAGCAGGGACGAGTAAAAGGGACAAACATGTCAAGCCAAGGGGGCTGCCAGCTGGGCAGGAGTAAGGCTGGGGACAGGGGGCCATGTCCAGCCCCCAGCCCCACCACACACCTCTAGACGGAACTCATTGGAAGGTGCTGACCTCACAGTGGAGCTGTGAGGCAGAGGGTGTGGGGGCAGGGCCTCAGAGCACCCAGGCTAGCTTGAACTTCATTCACACTTGGATGCTGGAATTCCAGGAGTCCCGGGCAGACAACCCTGATGGAGCGGGTAAAGGAGACAGGGTCTGCAGGCTCCAGCCAGATCTGAGCCACAGGGTAGTGGGGCTCCAGTTTTAAAGACAGACAGCACTTCTAGTTAAATGGGTGAGAACCCTGCTTTGCCCTCTGGTGTTGGGGACCAAGGCCTCAGTTTGCCTTTTTTTTTTTTTTTTTTTTTTGGTTTTTCGAGACAGGGTTTCTCTGTGTAGCTTTGCGCCTTTCCTGGAACTCACTTGGTAGCCCAGGCTGGCCTCGAACTCACAGAGATCCGCCTGGCTCTGCCTCCCGAGTGCTGGGATTAAAGGCGTGCGCCACCACCGCCCGGCCTCAGTTTGCTTTTTAACCTCAGAGCTCTGAGTGGAGTTTGGGCTGTACCAGGCTTCCTGTCAACAAAACCTTCCCAAGTTGAGGCAGGTCGGAGACAAGGAGGCAATGGGAGGCAGGGTAGGTACATGTGTTCAGCTGCTCCGCTTGGTTGCTTTGGAGGACTGAGCTCATACAGCCTTTAAAGCCCAGATTAGAGGACTGCTGGTATCCTAAGGAATCCTTGATCATCCACTGGGATGGGAGAGTCACGGGCTACATATGCCTGAGCAGAACACCACACCATATCCTTAGACTCTACCTCCAGGGAGCCGACGGCTCAGAAAGGGCTGCAGTCTCTGGCTCACATCTGTCAGGGCTCAATGCTCTGAGTCTGTTGCCTCTGCGATTAGACAGCCACTGACCAAGGGAACCAGTTTGCCTATAGGCTGGCACGGTCAGGGTTAACCTACACCTCTGTCCTGAACCTGGTGTCCCGGGCTGGCACGGTCAGGGTTAACCTACACCTCTGTCCTGAACCTGGTGTCCCGGGCTGGCACGGTCAGGGTTAACCTACACCTCTGTCCTGAACCTGGTGTCCCAGGCTGGCATGCAGTACAACCTCACCCTGCTGCCACTCTCCTCTGAGGGATCTGCCAAGCAAACTAAGAGGCAGAAGGAGGAAATGTCAGCCCCGCAGCTGACAAAGCCCAGCCTCCTGCCAGCTGGGGCCAACAGGGTGCCGGGGGGGGGGGGCACAGCTTAACCCAGTGGCCCTCATCACTAGGGACACCCCTGACAGTAAACACAGGTACCCTTCTAGAGTTGGTCGTCAGGAACAGCTCCTGACATGAGCTTTGTATTGGTTAAATGATGAGAACCAAGACTACCTCTCTGGTCTTTAAGGCACATCCACAAACTTAGTCTAAAGGACTGTAGGACAGAAGGTGTGCCTGAGGCCCAGTGGCTGGCACTGTCACCTGCCAGGCCAGCCTAGCAAGTTTATATCCTGGTTAGGACAAAGACACACCCATCTGTGGCCAGGTGGTATGTACCAGATAGGAACACCTTCATGGCCTCTGCTGTCACCAGAACTCAGAGGGACAGTTCTTCTTGTAGCAACAGCACTTTAGTGGGGTAGGGGGCAGGGTCTGAAAACTGGGACTAGAGAACAAACCTCACTCCTGAAGTACTGTGAACAAGGCTTCCTAGGTTTATGGGAACCCTTATGCTATGGCCAAGGATGTGTGCCTAATACCCACCTCCACCCCTTTAAAACCTGAGGTGTATGGCCAAGGTCATGTGCCTAATACCCGCCTCCACCCCTTTAAAACCTGAGGTGTATGGCCAAGGTCATGTGCCTAATACCCGCCTCCACCCCTTTAAAACCTGAGGTGAGATCCCTCTAGAACAGGAAGAGAAGGTGAAACCCTTGAAGGGGGATTTCTTCTCAGGACCCAAGTACAGAATAAGTCAAAGCCAGTAGCTGAGGATGAGAGAGGTGGGGGTTCTGTAGTATCAACTGGGGTTGAGGGGACTGGGAAGGGCATCTGGGGTAGTGGCAGCAGCTGAAACTAGGTGTGGTTTGTGGTCTGGGATCCACCTTGGGCAAGGATCAGGGTGTGCAAGGATCAGGGTGTGCAAGCAATGATTCCAAAGGGCTTTTGTTTCCTTTGAGGATGATGCCTCAGGTCAGGGTATTTCCTGCTTGAAAACAGCTGTTCTGGGACAGGGAAGCAAGAGCCCATACTGTGCTCCACCAGGTTCTAGTCTGTCCTTCACAGGGCTAGCCTGTCCTCAACTGGTATCTGAGACACAGCCTGCTTGCTCTCCAGGATGGCTGAGCCCTAACTTGAGGGAAAGGATTGAATTGGTTCCTGGTTTCTCCTCTTACCCCTGCCCTTGTCCTGTAATTCTGACTGCCGAGTCTTGAGGACATGGAAAAATCTAAATATATACATGTAAGCTTCCAGCAGTATGGCCATATATACTGGTGCAAGAAAGGGGAACAAAGGCCTAATCCTCTGGCCACCAGGGCATGTCCTTAAGTGGCCCTTCACTGCTGGACACAGGTATGTATTTGACTCAGGTTGCCTCCCTTGGAAGATCTCATGGAGTGCTGAAGTCCTAACAGCAAAGTCTAGAATTAACTCCACACAGGCTACACAGAAGAGAAGACCCAAGAGTTCCTTTAAAGGCCACAAAAGCAGGATGGGGCTACAAGTCTAACTCAGGAGGCTCTGAGCAGCTAACCCTATTGACTCTCATCCAAACAAGTCCCAGCAGGGGTCCTGGGCAGCCTATAGATGACAGCTTCAGGGGATGTATTGCCCAAACACAGAAGTATAGGCTGGGGGTAAGCCTGGCTGCTTAGCGTAGCCCCATTACCTGCTGCTGGGAACACAGGCCCTGTAGAGCTAAGGTAGGGTGGCCATAGAGGACAAACCTGTATGTGTCCATGGGGTTCAAAAAACTACACAAAAGGATGAACCAATCTACTTTAATTTGTACTTTAGGTTTTAGGCAAGAAATGGACAGGGGCTGGGCACAGGGACATGGGGTCAGAAGGTAACCTAGCTGTCTATCCAGGGGCCACACAGGCATGAATACTATGGGTCAGAGCCTGGAAGGGGGACATCAGTTGCAACTCTTAGGCAGGCGATAGACACCTGCTGAGTAGATGAGCTGCTGGTCACGGACCTTCTTCTGCAGGTAGCCCTGGAGTTCCTGCAGGTCAATCTCAGCCAGTGCAGGGCCAGTCATTACAAACATTCGCAGCATGCTATAGATGCGCTCCAGAGAGAGGCTTTCTAGGTTGGTCAACATGGCTTGGATGTACGTCCAGAAGAGCTAGGAACAGAAGCCAGGCATGGTCAGTCAGTCACCTACTTGGCCCACCCCCAGCCCGCTACGGAAGTGGCCAACGCACCAGTAACTCCTCTTCCTTCTGGTCAGCCTGGGAGGCCATGCCTGAGTCACTCTCGTCGTCACTGTCAATCAGCACCATGTTGTCTCTGTCCTGAGGCCGCTCCTCCTCAATAACGGAGAAGGTGCCCGGGGGCTCCTCCCGCAGCACACCCTGCTGCAGCCACACTGACATCCGCCTCCGCAGCAGTGCCACGGGCATCTTCACCACCTTGCTCAGCTCCTCTAGGGTCCAGCTGGCTGTGCAGAGCCACAGGAATGCAGGGTACACTGGAGTTTATACCTTCTCCAATTCCTGCTAGCCAGCTGGGCCCCCAGAGGGACATGCATCGTCCAGCTTGACTCATGGGTAAAAAGAATGGTTGCTACCCCTAAATCCTACCCACACGGTGGGGGGTAAGGGAGGGGCTGTGTGTCACCTCACAGCTCACTGGACAGCAGTGCCTAGCACTGGCCCTAAGACAGGGGTTCTAGGGACTCACCTTGGTCCTGGAAATACAGCAAGACCACTGCCTGCACTGGGGTCACTGCCACAGACAAGGTGCGGTCAGCCAGCTCCACATCCATTGTCACCAAGCCCAAGGTGTGCTTCCAACTGAGGGTCCGCATAGCCTGTGCAGCAATCAGCAAGAATAACCCAGTGGGTTCCAGCCAGGGCCAGATGAACAAGGTACAGGCTCATATGGCATGCTACCTGGCAAGAAATGGCTCCTGCACCAATGGCCTGTACCAATGCCATCCCTAGCAGGCAACAGCAAGAGCGGGAGACTTGGTTCCAGTGCCCGGCTCCTGAGCAACCATAACAAAACTGTGGGCACTGCTGATAAACTGTGTCCCTCTCCTGTCTGACCCCTCAGTACCTCAGAGCGTGAACTATGTGCAAACAGAGTTGATGTAGAGGAAATTAGTTAAGAAGAGGTCATAATGAAGTAGGACGGGCCTTAATCTAATAAGACCGGCATTCTTTCAAGAAAAGGTTAAAACACGGGCACAGAAGGTAGTGGCTATGAAGCATAGAGTGGTCATATACCACAGGCTGGGAAAGCCAGGGAGTGCTTTCTTTTAGGTGTCAGAAGGAGCACAGCGTGGCCAGCACCGTGATACTGAACTTCTACTTTCCAGAACTAAAACAACAAACTTCTGTTGTTTAAAACTACCCAGTCCCCCTCTGTGAGTTGGAGGCCAGCCTGGTCTACAAATCGAGTTCCAGGACAGCTAGGACTGTTACATAGAGAAACCCTGTCTTGAAAAAATCAAAAAAATAAAATAAACTACCTAGTCCCTAACACTTGGTTACAGTAGTCACAATAAATGTAGACTCTGCCAGGTGGTGGTGGCACATGCCTTTAATCCCAGCACTTGGGAGGCAGAAGCCAGCCTGAGTTTTGAGGTCAGCTGAAAATACTGAAGTGGCTTTGGGACTGTACAGTAGGGAAGTATATGAAAGTTAGAGCCTAGACTGGTTGGAGACAAGTGGTGTAATATGGAAGATAAGGATGGTGCTGGCGAAGGTTCGGGAAGGGGAAGAGCTGTTATCATCCCAGAGGATGCATACGCCATGGAGAACAATGTTGGCAGAAACGTGGGCATTAAGGACCTTTTCTGGTGAGGGCTCAGATGGAAATGGGAAACACAATACTAGACACTGAGGCTAGTGAAAACTGCCAGATTGTAGCCAGACATTTTCGACAGTCTGCGTGACTTGTAGATCCAACTGATCATCTCAGCAGACATCAGTAACTGATGGGCTGTCCAGGAAGACACGGCTCCTCCGACTTTTTTTCTTAATCCTTAGTTTTTAGACTGAGCCTTACTACACAGCCCTAGTTGTCTTGAAACTTGCTATACAGAACAGGCTAGCCTCCACCAGTAGTGCTGCTGCTGTGCCTGCATTCCAAGTGCTGGGATGCCAGCCATGCACCGCCACAGCTGGCTCAGGACCCTCCTGTCACCTGACAGCTTGGACACTGAAATATTAGCCAGGATCCACCAAGGTTTTTGAGTTTTATGCCAGCAGTAACTCTAACAGTTTGAATGAAAGCGACAGAGACAACACAGAAGTCCATACTGACATGTGGGGTTGCTTGGCAAGCCCAGAGGTCAGAGCACTGAGCCAAGGGCTGTTATCAAACTCTGCAGAATTTCTCTTGTTGGGCTTCAGATGTGCTTTGGGGCTCCTGACCCCTCTATCTGCTGCCTTTGGAAATGCCTATCTTTAAACTACCCTTGTCTCACCTCTGTGCTCTGGAACAAGACAACCTCACAGCATCAAGCTGGAGAGGGAACCTGCTTCACAAGATAAACCTTTTTTTTTTTTTTTTTTTTTTTTTTGAGAGAGAGAGAGAGAGAGAGAGGTCTTATTATACAGTTAGGCTGGCCTCGAACCACCTATCCTCCTGCGTTAGTCTCCTGAGTGCTGGGATCACAGATGTGCACCACTACACCTAGATTAAGAGATTGAAGAGTTGATGCTAAAATGGTTAACTTTGGAGATACTGGTACTGGCTAAATGTACTTTGCTCATGGGAAGACAATTTTAGAAGCCACAGACAGTCATGGGCCAAACTGTTATCTTCAAAGAGATAGTAAAGCCCTAACTCCAGTGACACTCAGAGTCCTATCTCCAAATACAGCCTTATTTGGAAATGGAGTCATTAAATATGTAATCTGCTAATGAGGTTGTCCTTAATCTGATATAACTAGTATCCTAAGAAGAGAGAAACAGACATAGAGACATAGAGAAAACTTGGACATAAAGAAATGCCATTTAGGGGCTGGAGAGATGGCTCAGTGGTTAAGAGCAGACTGCTCTTCCAGAGGTCCTGAGTTCAATTCCCAGCAACCACATGGTGGCTCAAAACCATCTGTAATGAGATCTGGCGCCCTCTTCTGGCCTGCAGATATACATACAGACAGAATACTGTATACATAATAAAAAAGAAATGCCATTTAATAGTGTAGCAGTGGTGGCACACGCCTTTAATCTCAGTACAAAGGAGGCAGAGGCAGGCAGATCTGTGAGTTTGAGGCCAGAGTGGTCCAGGACAGAGTGAGTTCCAGGACAGCTAGAGCTACATAAAGAAATCTGTCTCAAAAAACAAAACAAAAGAAAAGAAATAATGTTTACCTAGATCAGTCAGGGATACTGGAAACTGCAAGAGGCAGAAAGGTACTTTCCCCTAGAGAATTCTTCGGGGGAACACAACCCAACATCAACACATTTCTAATCTAGTAACCCCTGTAATTTGCAGTTTTTTCATTAAGGTAGTGCCCAGGACCCTGATTCTGCCGCTCTGCTGGCCAAGTGATGCTCTGAAGTTCCGCTGGGACCCCTGCAGCTCTTAAGGGAGAGGCACCAATAAACCCAATTCAAAGACAGAAAAGGAGGCAGTATCAGTGGCTCCCCGGTTACAGCCAGTTTAGCTTCCCAGCACTGGTTCTAAAGTCACAATACATGGGCTACACAGTCAGTCACCACAGACCCAGCAAGATCCTCTCGGAGCTCTGTGGTGAAAGATAAAGGAATTGTGGCCATAGGCCTGACCTCTTAGCATAGCCCCGGGGTTTACCAGAGCCATTCCAGTGTCCAGCAGAAAGTGAGATAAAGGACACTAGAGTATGGCTATCCTAACTCCTTGGGCCTGAGCAACAAGATGTGGCTAAGCCATGTCTGGGATTCAGAGTGAAAACTCAGCCAAGCCGGCAGGTACCTCTTACTACCAAGTAGTCAGAGGAACAGTGGGAGAGGACACTGAGAATACAGGACTGGCCACTTAAGACCACTCAACCAGGAAGTGGTGGCACTGTGGTACTCAAAAACTGTAACTAGACACATCACCATGGAACGGGCCACAGTAGGATGTACTGTTGCCAGTAACCCCACTTTCATCTGGTGTCAGTGAAGGTCACAAACACCATACCTAGACTCTTCCAGAAACGGAGCCAGGGTTGAGGGCAGCAAGGTTCTCACCTACTGGCACAAACACTCCCCTTCTTTAACTTCCCCTGTCAGGGCCTTCCATCTGGGTCCCACTTTGTTGCCCCTTGAAGGAAACGTGCTTTCAAGTTCTCAAAGGGACTCATCCAGGGCACAGATCCTTAGCCTGAAGCAGAACAAGGCCTTCCAAATCTAAACTCAGCATTTCCCCATCACAAACAAGATGCTGCAGATGTTCCCATGCCATACCTGTCTGCACATTCACCTAGTTGCTCCTAGCCTGACCCCTACAGGGTCCCACATGCTCTTCCAGTTAGGGTGCCTGCCATGTGGATGCCTGCACCCCACAACCTTCTCCTCTTAGCACCTCTGGGCCAGAGCACTCATTAGGTTGTCTCATACGGTTGAGAGTGGGCATCGTCACCTGAGGAGTGCGTCAGACTCTTGCCTCCCCTGCAATAACTGACCACAAGCTCAAGAGCAAGGATCCCTGAACCTGGCCATACCACCGACTGGAACTCCAGCTTCCACATCATTCGGTCTCAGCTATGCTAGCTGGACACATGTGCCACACGGGCAAACTCCATGTGAGGCTTGATGGTGTGACCAGAGACACAGACTCCCAAGAGGCCTACTGGCTGTACCTTCAGTTTCTCATACTTCTTGCAGTAAACGTCAAGGGCTGCCCTGATGTCCTCAGGGACTTCCAGCTTCTCATCTTTGAAGGGGGGCCAAAATTCACTGGACAATATGACAGCATAGACCCCAAATGGTGGTTGTTCTTCCACAGGCCGCTTCTCATCCTCCTCACGGATATTGGCATTGATGCGGCGGGAATCTGCCATGTCCTAAGAAGGGACATCTCATCAATGTCCTGGACTGAATGGGGGGGTGAGAGGGCACAACTGGCTGGGGAGTCCCGGACACTTACCTTGAGCATGACCTCACAGAAGTGCATGGGGGCTTCACCAAAGCGCAGCTTCAACAGCTCCACATTACGGATCTCCCTGGAAGGACAAGTTTCTGGGAGGGGCTGCAGTGTGCCTCCATTTCAACCCAGGCAACCCACTCTGCCCAGGACACCCTGGGCTGGAGGGAAGGCAGGAAGCGCTAGTGCCAGAGTTCCGTCATCTTGGCCAATAAGGGCAGTAATGGTCATGTGTTTTCCTCCAAAGACAGAATGAAGGCTTTATGCCTCAGCGCCCCCTGGAGGTCAACTGTCCCCTTGCCTTACCTCTCAGGGCTGAAGCTGAACTGGTGGAGGAGGCGATCTGCAAGTAGGGAGCGGTACTCATTGATAAAGAGGTCCTTGCTGCCATAGATGCTGACCAGCAGGCTAATGATGTCTGAAGAGCGTCGCTTGGAACTCGACTTCCCTACACAGAATTGGGGAGAGGGGCATACCACTGGCACCTTGACAAGGACAGTGAAACCTCAGAGTTCATCTGCTGAACACAGCAGTCTAGCATGGCCTGGAAGGCTTGCTGTCAATGTCCCAGGCAGCTGGGAGTAATATGCCTCCCAGTAGACCCAGGGTTGGTTCCTAGGGTAACTGTTCTGATCCATAGTGCCTCCTATCTCACAAGCACCTTCCTGAATCCTCAGTCAGCCATAAGGAATAGAATAAAGGTCCTCGGGTTTTCCTTTTAAAGCTTAAAGATGCAGAGTTTATGCTAAGACCTAAGCAGGACAAAGAATATACAGACTTTGAAAACCCAGCAGACTGTGGCCAAGCAAGAGATGGGACTTGGCCAGAGGATGCCACTTTAATACACTTGAGGAACAGGACCAAATCACAGACAGAAGTGGGGTACATAGACTTTACATGAATCTGTTCTCTCATGTATGACCCACAAAGGCACCTACTGTAGCTAGCTGGGGTGGGCAGACAGTGAGGGAAATATAGCAAACCTGACCCTTCAAGTTTCTGACAATGCTGATTCTGATACAGCCAGGCATGGGTAGCCACATACATGACAGAACCCAACAGACCTCCAAAGAAGCCTAGGAGAGGGCCAAGGTGAAGCTAATAGGTAAACTGACCTGGGTCAGCATCCACAGGGTCAGGGACCCAGTCCTCAGGCTCGCCAGAATCATCCTCACTGTCCTGGCCAGTCTCCAGGCTAGCCGGGTCGGTCTTAGATAGTTCAACAGCCAAGTCCCCAGTCCCATCCGAGTCCCCTGTCAGCCCAGCCACAATCTGTCGTACTGTGTCCTCTCGTGTCCTGCCAGGATTGAATGTTGCTGTCACCAACGATGGGCATGGGCACCCTAGTGTGGCCAGTTCTAACTGTCATGTACTAAAGACAGGCCCATCTGGTTTCATAGAAAAAAAGAAAAAGAACAAAACAAAACAAAAAACAGCACTACTCTGAAAAAAGCAGGGGCTGAGATACTGAGAGGGGCTGAATGACCAGGAAGCAGAAAACTCGGGACCAGAGCAGGCACCTAACACTATCAGCTTCTCAGGTACTAGAGTCACTAATCTGGAACCTGGTTCACTAATCCCTAAACCTACAAACTCTGCTGCCTGAGGGCTTTCTGGCCAGCTTTGCCAAGGAATCCACCAGAGAGGTCACAGAGGTTCCTAAGGGTGAAACTATAGACCCTGGATAAGCTTCTCTCCATGCGAGGGTTGAGAAAGCAGGCACAGACACATAGACACACACATGCACACAAACACCCCCACAGTGACACTGTGTGTTAGAAAGGACAATTACCTAGTACTAGCAAAAGGAAAGAGGCCCCCTGCCCTGATCCAGTCCATGTCTATGGTACATCAGGGCTGACTGTCTCTCTGGCTTCTGCAAACACCAGAGTTCACAGAAGTGAACCAAGTGCTAATGGCACCTACCTCAGATAGCGACGGATAGGCTCACAAGCCACCTCTAGGATGACCATAGAAGGATCTAGCACACGTAATGCCTTGATGGCAGAAATGTAGAGAGTGATGATGTCACATGTGTTGACACCTACAGTGGGAAGGAGGAACCAGAAATCATACAACCGTCTGGACAGCAGGCTCCTGAATGCCAAAACCTGAGTATTCAGCTGGCCACACTGGCTGGGTGACCGGAAGGTTACCATGTGATACTCATTCAAGGAGACTGCAGATTACCTCTTGCCCCTACCCCACTCAATTGACTTATAAGCTCAGTCTCCAGAATTTTCCAAGGAGCAGTCTGTTATGGTTTGAATCTACAATGTCCCTTTAGGCTCATTTTTGTTTGTTGTTTTTGTTTTTTTGAGACAAGGTTTCTCTATGTAGCCCTGGCTGTCTTGGAATTCACTCTGTAGACCAGGCTGGCCTCGAACTCACAGAGTTCCGCCTGCCCCTGCCTCCTGAGTGCTGGGATTAAAGGCGTGCGCCACCACCGCCCAGCTAGACTCATGTTCTGAAGGCTTGAATCCCAACTTGTGGTGTAAATCTAAAGGCCCAAGAGCCTTTAGCAAACCATGTGGAGTAGTGTGTGCCTTTGATCCCAGGAACTGGGAGGCAGAATCAGGGTGTCATCTGTGAGTTCAAGGCCGTCTGGTCAAATAAAGAGACCCTGTCCCAAGTAAAAAAACCAGGAACACACACACACACACACACACACACAGAGCCTTTAGCAGGCAGGGTTTAGCTGGTGGAAGTGCATTACTTCCTGAAGTCTTGGAGTTCTTGTCTACTGTATGACTATGCCATCATATATTTCCCATTACGATGGACTGTAACCTTCTGAGACGAAGAGAATATATCCTTCTGCCCTTAAGTTGATTCTGTCATGCATTTGGTCACAGAAACACAAAAAGTAATAATACATAAACCTTCCCCTTACCAGGCAGCCCATTCTAAAAAGACCACATACAACCTCTAGACCAAGTCAGACAGGCTCTGACTTCCTCCAAAGATGGATAAAGCTCAGGTTAACCCAGCTCTCCCAAAGACTTCAAACATTGCTTCTTAACCTGTTCCTTTCTCAGGAACTTCATGTGAGCCTGAGGGCTATTTGGCTAGTCCACAGTGGCCACACATGGTACCTGGGTGAAGGAGTCGAGTCTCTAGGGCCACCTTGAGGGACACAAGCAGCTGCTGCCTCTGATCTGTCCTCTCCAAGCAGTACTTAAGATCCTCAATGGCTGGCCGAGAATCTGGGAAGTCTGTAAGAGAACCATGCCACAGGAATAGTAAGTAAAAAGATGTAATAAGCACTAACGTGTGTGTGTGTGTGCGCGCGCACGCGCGGTGTAGTATAAGATACACAACCTGGCAGGGGCCCAGACAAGACCCACCCATCAGGTACAAAATGCTGTAATTTTCAATGTAACCTTCACTAGAGGCCAACCTGACCAGAGATGACTGTTTCATCTGATCAGAGGCACAGTTGACTGTTTCACTGATTCTCAAAGACTATCATAGCCACAGCTGCCTTAACCCTCACAGCACAGTCATCCCTCCTGTGGTGTACGGTGGTAGACAGCTAAACTTGTCCCAAGTCGTACAAGCTGTGAAATTTAATTTGAAATCAATTTAAGGTTCTTGGGAAAAGAGAAATAAACAATTTGTCAAATGAGTCCTGCAATTAATGAGGACTGCCTTCAAATCTTTTCAAGATTTAAAAATTTTGTATGTATGAGTATTTGTTTATAAGGAGTGTTTGTCTGCCTGTATGTATATGCTGTGTGTGCATGCCTGGCAGCAGTGGAGGCCGGAAGAGGGTTTTGGATTCCCTGGAATTGGAGGTATATAGCTGTGAGCTGCCACACGAGTGCTGGTAACTGAACCTGAGTCCTCTGTTAACAGCAACAAATCTGCTTTTTTTTTTTTTTTCCGAAAAGCCTTTTAATCATTTTTGAACTGCACACTTACAACCATTAACAAGAGATGGCATTCATGGCAGGATCCCTCTAAGCTCATTCAGTTGCCCCTACGAGAACTATTTTTTTTCCTTTCCTTTTCTTCTTTATAATTTTTATTTATTTATTTATTTACTTTTATTTTCTATTATCAGCTTGATACAGTACAAATTCTTATCCTAATAGTGAAATGTTTCATTGAGGCTTGCCCAGTGATTGAGTAAAACCAAAACTTATTAAAAGCCACAGTCATCCCCCCTGCTATATAGCCTCCCTGGTTCTGTGGGTTGCAGTCTGATTGTTCTTTACTTTATATCTAGAATCCACTTATGAGTGAGTATATACCATGTTTGTCCTTCTGGGTTTGGGTTACCTCACTCAGGATATTTTCTAGTTCCATCCATTTGCCTGCAAATTTCATGCTGTCATTGTTTTTCTCTGCTGAGTAGTACTCCATTGTATAGATGTACCACATTTTCTTAATCCATTCTTCAGTTGACGGGCATCTAGGTTGTTTCCAGGTTTTGGCTATTACGAATAGTGCTGCTATGAACATAGTTGAGCATGTATCTTTGTGGTATGATTGAGCATTCCTTGGGTATATGCCCAAGAGTGGTATGGCTGGGTCTTGAGGTAGATCAATTGCCAATTTTCTGAGAAACCGCCATACTGATTTCCACAGTGGTTGTACAAGTTTGCATTCCCATCAACAGTGGAGGAGTGTTCCCTTTGCTCCGCATCCTCTCCAACATAGACTGTCATTAGTGTTTTTGATCATAGCCATTCTGACAGGTGTAAGGTGGTATCTCAGGTGTTTTGATTTGCATTTCTCTGATGATTAAGGATGTTGAACATTTCTTTAAATGTCTTTCAGCCATTTGAGATTCTTCTTTTGAGAATTCTCTGTTTAGCTCTTTAGCCCATTTTTTAATTGGATTGTTCAGTATTTTGATGTCTAGTTTCTTGAGTTCTTTATATACTTTGGAGATCAGTCCTCTGTCAGAAGTGGGGTTGGTGAAGGTCTTTTCCCATTCTGTAGGCTGTCTTTTTGTCTTACTGACCGTGTCTTTTGCCCTACAAAAGCTTCTCAATTTCAAGAGGTCCCACTTACTAATTGTTGTTCTCAGTGTCTGTGCTACTGGTGTTATATTTAAGAAGTGATCTCTTGTCGGGTGGTGGTGGCGCACGCCTTTAATCCCAGCACTTGGGAGGCAGAGGCAGGCGGATCTCTGCGAGTTCAAGGCCAGCCTGGTCTCCAAAGCGAGTTCCAGGAAAGGCGCAAAGCTACACAGAGAAATCCTGTCTCGAAAAAACAAAACAAACAAACAAACAAAAAAAAGAAGTGATCTCTTGTGCCTATGCATTCGAGAGTACTTCCTACTTTCTCTTCTATCAAGTTTAGTGTAACTGGATTTATTTTATTTTATTTTTTTACAATTTATTTATTTATTACATATACAGTGTTCTGTCTGCATGTATGCCTGTATGCCAGAGAGGGCGCCAGATATCATTATAGATGGTTGTGAACCACCATGTGGTTGCTGGGAATTGAACTCAGGACCTCTGGTAGAACAGCCAGTGCTCTTAACCTCTGAGCCATCTCTCCAGTCCGTAACTGGATTTATGTTGAGGTCTTTGATCCACTTGGACTTGAGTTTTGTGCATGGTGACAGATATGGATCTATTTGTAATCTTTTACATGTTGACATCCAGTTATGCCAGCACCATTTGTTGAAGATGCTTTCTTTTTTCCATTGTATAGTTTTGGCTTCTTTGTCAAAAATCAGGTGTTCTTATGTGCATGGATTAATGTCAGGGTCTTCAATTTGATTCCATTGGTCTGTATGTTGGTTTTTATGCCAGTACCAAGCTGTTGTCATTACTATAGCTCTATAGTAGAGCTTGAGGTCAGGGATGGTGATGCCTCCAGAGGCAACAAATCCTCTTAACTGATGAGCTATCTCTCCAGCCCTGTCCTACACACTTTCTACAAGTTGACACTTGATCAATATAACCACACATGACAGAGTGACACACAGGGGCCAGTCCCAAGCAGGAACCAAACTCACCACCCTGCCAACAAAACCATAGGAAGTCACTGGAAAAGGAAGGTTCTGCAGGGTAAGAGGCAGGACCAACCTCGGATGATGCTGAACAGCTCCTCAATACGCAGGCTGGCATAGATACGGTAGAAGAATCTCTGTACGTGGCAGCGCCAACGACGCAGTGTGTTCCCAGCTTCTGGAGAACTTGGCCTAGTGGGGTTGTCCTGAAGGAACACTTTGCCAAGCCAACCAACCACTCTCTCGATCCACTGTGGAAGATCATTAGTGTGTGAGGTGTATGGCACTTAAAAGGTCCAGCCTGACTCAGTAACTGCACATCTTTGGCAGGAACCTAGAGCCACCACCTATTTTTGAAGGCCAGAAGCATCAAACCTACACTCCACTGCCCATTTCTCAATGTGGTTGCTCCAATAGTTTCTAGGCTCATGACTCTAGGCCATCACTGTAGGGATACCCACTCTGATCACTCCCCATCAAGCCTAATATGCATCCACAGAGGATAGACACTTGAAAGATGGGAGATCAGGAATGAAGCAGAAACAGGGTGGACAGCTTCATGGGGCTGAACCTAGCTTTTCCACAATGCTGGGAACCCCATAGCAGAATTACACACCATACCTCCACAGCATCGGCAACCAGAGGACTTCACTGAGACACCCTAACTCCATGCTAGGGTACAGACTGGTGGTAGGTTAATCCAGAAGGGAACTGTTAAGTGAGCACACATTTTTGTAGAGCATTGGAAAGAAGAGAGTCTGGTGGGCCTGTTTTGCCATACTTGCCTGGAGAAACTCCTTGGAGCCACCTCTGGCCCGGGATTCTGCTTCTAGCCACAGGACTCTACACAGACCTATTTAGTACATACCAGATTTGTCCTTGTCACCAGACCCAGGATTGGCCTCTACACAGCACCAACATAACCTCCACCATCACTACTCCTGGTCAACCTGCCTACTGCTTGGTATCAGGTCTGCCAAAAATCCACTTTTGCTCTTCACAGGGCACAGCCCAGGGAGAAGATTCTCACCTTGTGGAACTCACGAAGAAAAGAGCGCTCATACTCTCCTCGGCAGCGGTCTTCCATCCTTTCCCGGGTCACCTGATGCAGGGTGGTTGTTACAGCCTCGGCGCTGACCCGCTCCAGCAGACTGAGCCTATGCCTGGAGGAGATCTCTGCTCATGGAGAACCCACAACACACACCTGTCCCCAACTTAGGAGGGCCCTTCCCTTAAGGATACACAGTGCATACACCCCATAGCTATGTCCAGGACAGAGTGTAAACTTGCTACACAATAATTCCTGGCTATATTGGGCAGTGGTGGCACACCTTTAATCCCAGCACCTAGGAGGCAGAGGCAGGCAGATCTGAGAGTTTGAGGCCAACCTGGTCCCAAAGAGTAACAGGACAGCCAGGAATACACAGAGAAACCCTATCTCAAAATAAAATAGATAGATAGATAATACCAAAAAAAAAAAAAAATCCTTGGCTACAAGTACAGATGGAAAAGACCTCCTCAGTCAGTTTACTAGCTCTATACAGATGTCTACTAAATTCAGGACAAATGGGGTATCCAAAGAAATTGGGGCCTGGCCAAGGAGGCAGTACTCACAGGACCTGGCTGAGCTGGTGGAACTGCTCCAGTGCCTGTCGGCACCAGCACTGCTGTTTGTCACTGCCACATCCTGCACACAGAGGGCTCTGCAAGAGTCGGTAGTACCTGCGGCGGGCATACCGGCTGTCTAGCTCACCCTCTAGTTCGGGGTCTGTGCCCCCTTCTCCTTTTCTCTTGCTCTGCATATAGACTCTCAGGAAACGACCATAGAGGCGCTGGACCATCTCCTGGAATGTCCTGGGGGTGGAAAAGAACAGGACTCCCCGCAACATGGTGTGAACTTTCTCCCGAAGCCCCTGAGCTCCAGTGCCCATCAGCAAGCCCAGACGAGTCCATTTCTCTAGGAGTTCTAGGCTATGCAGGTAGGGATCCAAGCGGCTTTCCAGCAGGCCGAACGCATCCAGGAGCAGCAGGAGGCATTGGGGTTCATCGACAGAGTTTTCGCGCTGGGCGATGGCATTCCAGAACTCCGGGGCAATGTTGCCCTGCAGATCGTTCTGCAGCACCTCCACGAACCACTCCTCCAGGACAGAGTGCAGACCGTGGCCCCTCAGAACCTCCACCGCTGCACGGAGCTCTTCTTCCTTTGGTGGGACCGCACCGCTCGTCCGGGAAGATGCCTGGAGCACGGAAAAACGTGAGCAGAGGGGGCGGGGTAGGGGTAAAAGGAGGGGAGGGGAGAGGAGGGGAATGAAAAAACTCAGCAGCCAAAGGCTGCTGGGGGAACCAAACGAATCAGATAGCTGAGGACGGCGGCAATCCTACTACAGAAAGCTCGCACGGAGCTGTGAGGACACAAGGGTGGACTTCCTAAAGCATGCAGAGTCGCGACCTCCATACAGGCCCGCCAACCTTTCCCAGGCCTCACCAGGCCCAGTGCGGCCGGCGGCACCAGACCAGTGCTCACGGTGTTCCAAGCAACCAAGAGCTCCTGCCCAGGCCTAGAGTCGCAGTCATCGGCGGCGGCGGCGGCGACAACGGCCACCGCCTCGGCCGCCGTCACCGCCACAGCCTCGGCCTCCATCCCGTCCACGGAACAGACCCGCCCAGCGCGGCGCACGCTGATGACGCCGGCAAGGGACTGGCGCGCCGCTGTGACGTCGGCGTGGCCACGCGCTGTGGAGGCAGTGCGCAGGCGCGGGCCTGGCTGTGCGGGCGGCGGTTGAGGCTTCCGGACGCGGCGCCGACCATGACCCAACAGGGCGCGGCGCTGCAGAACTACAACAACGAGTTGGTCAAGTGTGAGCAGCGGGCACGGGAGGCCAAGGGCCGCGGGCCAGGGTCCGGCCGGCTCACCCGGGAGGCCGCGCGGACACGCCTCACGAGCCCCGGCTCGGCGGCCTGCCCGCCCGGTGTGGTGCTAGTCGGGGTCGGAAGCTCCCGAGCGCCAGCCCACCGCTCTGTCTTCCCGCCCACCCTAGGCATCGAGGAGCTGTGTCAGAAGCGAGAGGAGCTGTGCCGGCAGATCCAGCAGGAGGAGGACGAGAAGCAGCGGCTGCAGAATGAGGTGAGGCAGCTGACGGAGAAGTTGGCCCGCGTCAACGAGAACCTGGCGCGCAAGATCGCCTCTCGCAACGAGTTTGACCGCACCATCGCAGAGACCGAGGCCGCCTACCTCAAGGTGGGGCTCTCAGCTGCGCGCTGTCAGTGCCTCACAGGGATCTGGGGCCAGGGCCCACAGCTGTAGGCGGGGCCGTGGAGCCGTCTGTGGGATCCCAGAGAGTGAGCTGCGGTGTCCTGGGAAGAGTGCGCGGTGTGGGCCGGAACCAGCCCGCCCGGCTTGGCTTTGCAGGGAGGGAGCGAGGGAGGGCTTTGGGAGGGTGGTCTTATCCCCCTGCGGCCGGTTGCTTTCGGCACGGGCCAGATGGGGATTCCCATTCTCCAGTGTGAGAGAGGCTGAGGCGGCGGGATCCTCCTGCCGGAGAAATAACGATTCTTTTCTTTCTCCGGCCCCAGATCCTGGAGAGCTCTCAGACTCTGCTCAGTGTCCTCAAACGGGAAGCTGGGAACCTGACCAAAGCCACAGCCTCAGACCAGAAGAGCAGTGGAGGCAAGGACAGCTGACGAGTGCCTGTCTGAGCCGTGGCCGGTGGCTGCTCGGTCCCCAGCGTGTCTGTCCTAAAGCATCTTTGTTCTGCGTGGCCTCAGATGCCTTCTCACTGTCACAGGAGCCCAGAGGGGCAACTTCCGGCCTCCACCTGCCTTAGGTGACAAGAAAAGCCCTAGGACAGTCCAATAGGGAAGGAGTTCCTCGCTCTGTACTCCCAGGTGTCATGGGGACCCTGAGCTCCTGGTTAGCACCATGCCTGGCCTCTCTCTGAAGCCCCCAAATCCCCTTGGGCTGCCAGGGAGGTCCTGGTCCTGGCCCAGGTACTGTGGGAGCCACTGACTTTGTCTCTTCAGCCACTCGGGGCCCAGGCCAGGCATGTTGAGGAAAGAATCTTGACTCCAGAACTGAACCTTAGGGCCCATCCCCTTGGCCTCTGATGTTTCAATAAAGGTGGTTTTGCAAAGACTTGTGGCATCATCTGCCAGCTACCATGTGTCCTGTTGTAAGGAAGAAGGCCTGCCGTTTTCCCTGGTTGTCCTATCTTCAAAACAGAACCGAGGTCAGCCCTAGCCCTTAACTCTCCTAGTCTTTTCCCTGAGTCCAGCGCACAAACCACTCTCCTGTGAGGGGCTTTGCTATGCCATGGTGGTCGGCACAGAGCCTGAGACAGCTGGCAGCACTTTATCCCAGCTGTTCTGGTTCTAGGGCTCAGCATGGACTGGGGTTCTTCATACTGTCCCTTCCTCAGAGTTCTGTTTGGTCCAGTATATTGCCGCCGCCAGGACCCACCTCCCAACCACGGTGTTGCTTACTCCTATTTCCATGTGTCCTGTGGCCCAGCCCTTTGCCACAGCTTCTCAGCAACAAGTTTGGAAGTATTTGTTGACTAAGAAGATCCAGAAAACAGGCTTGGTAGTTTATACCTATAATCCCAGCACTGAAGAAGAAAGGTGGCCTTCATAAGTTCCAGGCCATTCTAGGTTGCATAGTAAACTGTAGGCCAGCTTGGGGTACAGTATGAAGCCCTTTTTTAAACAAAAAGGATCCATAAAGCTGGGCTTATTCTCTGAGGGAAACATATGTAATACTCCGCCAAGTCAGGCACTTTATCTGTTCTTAGGTGACAGGAAGAGAAGACACTTGTGTTCCGTGCCTGTGACAGTTTCCCTGTGTCTGTAGATAGCCCTACTTCTTCACTGGCTGCCTAGGCCTCTGAGAGCACAGCTTCCAAGCAGGCAGTTCTGCATCTCCCCAGACTCTTGGGAGTTCTCTGTTGCTATAGCCTTGTTAAAGGTCAGGAGGTATCCAAACCAGCCATGAGAAAAGATGTCCCTCTGGGTGGTGGTGACGCCACCACCGCCTGCCTGCCTTTAATCCCAGCACTCGGGATCCTATGCTGTACACAACTAGCTCCATTACTAGGCTCCTGGCCCCGTGGTGAATCCTGTCATTTACAATACTCACCTTCTACCCTCTGGCAGCTAGGCCCCTGGGACATGGAGTTCCAGACCCCAGAGATTAGGACCACTTCCCACTGTACTAGCTTTGAGGGAGAAAGTAACAGGCTTGGGCGGGGAGAGAACAAGAGCCTGAACCAGCAAGACCTCCAGATGTAAGAACACCAGACTCGGGCCACCTTTTGCTTCTTTGCACAGGCACCCAAGTTAGGCTCCACCTTGTTCTCAGACTGAGGACCGTGTAAAGAAGGCAAAGGCAGCCTTGGGTCAGTGCTGTTTATTGAGTCCAATATTGGGAAGAAAAAAAAAAAAACCCTGCCATCTGTCATGAAGGGTAGCCGAGTTCCACCATGGCAGAATCATGCGCTGAGGGCAGGAGCCTGGGGTTCAGCAAAGAGCAAATGGCTAGGACAGCCTCTCACTCCTGACTGGCCACTCCCCAGAAGGTAGGAGCTGAGAGGCAGGACAGACGGCACCCTGGGGCAAGATTTGTTCAGGCCCCCCACCTCAGCACAAACGGGATGTTACACAGATGTCAGCCTGTCCCATAGGCAATTCCCACCTGTCCCTCCCTGGAGCCCCCAAACAGGAATGAGATTCAGACCTGGCCCTAAGGGCAGGAGGCAACAGGGAGAGGAAGGCTGGGAGAGCCAGATGGAAGGGACACAGAATAAAGTCAGGGCTCCTGGGCGTTGACTTGCTTCCAGAACCACCACACTTAGGGCTAAGTCTTGGCCATCCTGGCAGTCCCAGGGGTCAGAAATAGAGGGCTGGCTCGCTGCGGAAGTCCGAGAGATCGTTCTGACTGGCAGGTGTTAGCTGAGAGAAAGAAGAGAATATAGCCACTAAGCCTTTTCAGGCATCAACCCTTCCCAAGCAGGCCTGCCCCTGGGCGTGCGGGTGTTCACCCCAGCTCCACCCGGCTTACCATGACCTCCTTCGGTGGGGGTTCCACCTCACTTGGAGTCTGCACCACTGTCTGCTCCTGCCACTTGCTGAAGGCCACAGAATGCTTGGGAGTGTAGCTGGACAGGCCTGTGGACCATCAAGAGTAGGCATGGGCACCTGGAAAATGCGGCCCAGGCTCCACTCCAGCCTGCCCATCCCAACACGTGGTGATTACCTGAGCTGCCATCTGGGAGTCGGGGGATCTCAGGGCCCACACTGCTTACAAATGTGGCCCGGGGCAGGAAGAGGGCAAAGGGCTTCTCTGAGTCAAGCCCTACTTCCTCCTCTTCGCCATCCTCCTCTCCCTCTTCCTCTTCCTCTTCTGCTTCTTCCTGTGCTAGGGAGCTCTCCGAAGGGTACTCAAATGTTGTATGCAGGGTCTTGTCATTGAAGGATATCTTCATCTAGGAGTAAGAGCCATGTCAGCAGGGACCCTTCCACCCAGTTAAGCAGATGTGCTAGCAGGGAGAGAAGAGCCTTCTACCAAGAGTTATAGGCCCCACCTATCCCACCCTCTGCCTGCAGTAGCTCCTAAAGCTAATTCCATGTGCTGGGAATCTGTGCCCCTAAAAAATTCCTGAGCACCATCATACTGTCAGGGGCCTGCTTAAGAGGCTAATACCCAGGAAGTTGGTGCTAGGCACCATCGCCCATTTTTCAGGCTACTTGGGAGTCCCACTTTCATAGAGTTTAGAGTACCAGCAATACTATCAGTGACCCCAACTCCTACCCTACTGTGTACCTCAGTGGCTCCAGAATTTCAAGCAAACTCTCCCTTCTCTTCCAGTGGCCTAGTTCTGAAGGACAGAAAGCTGTGGGGCATCCTCTGTCATGATCCTCCTGTCTGCTACCTGGACTGGGAGTGCACCACCACCACCCCCGCCCCGCACCTCAATTTATGAGAGCTGAGGTTCTCTAGCCCTCTCAGCTGAGCTCAGCCCAGTGGGTCGGTAATGAACATGAGCACTCATCTGCAGCAGATGGGGCAGTCTTGCCGGGCTCGAAATATTAAACTCCCAGGCACAGGACACCAACAGCCAGCTCAGGTTCCCCCTCTTCCCCTGGAAGGAGCCAGAGGCCTAGCAGGATGGAAGAGGAACCTGGCAGGAGGGCTGAGCCTGTCCTAAGGCAGCAAAGTGACCCTGGCACAGGCCACAGAATGCACAGGGCCCACAAGAGCAGGAGGCCTGGACTAGGAGCCAGCCATGCCCCCTGTCCCTCTCAACCAACGGCCACACTTGCCCACGTGGCTATTAATACCCGAGCCCTCTCTGCCCTTTGGGAGATTTCCCACCCCAGGGGAAAGGCCCCAGGAATCGGAGCTTCAAGCTTCTCCTTAGCCTGCTCAAAGAGGTCTCTTCTCGCAGGTCCTCCCTACTCAGGCCATCTACACACATGAACAGGAGATGGGAAGACTCCCCTGGGTCAGGCCAAAACACAGAGATGTCCACTCCTGTCCTATGAAGGCATGCTGGCCTCAAGGCCTATCTAGTCCTGGAAGACCAGATTGAATTGGAGACAAGTACCCTAACAGGAGGAGCCCAAGGCAGTATAGGGTCCAAAGTGGCCCCTGGATGGAGCCCTTGAGGCCCATCCCCCTACTACTGAGAATACAGGTCCGGCTGCCAGGGCCCGGCTGGATTAGCACACCCTCATTAGTCTGCATGACCAGTTCCCAGCAGGGAGGCTGAGGGGATAGATACATGTGGGTATGGTGCCTGGCACAGCCTGGCCAGGCTGGGGGTGGGGAAGCGGCTCATAAGCCTGCCTGTCTTAGCTGTTCCCCTCCCCCCAAGTCACTTACTATCTCCCTGTCTCCTCTGCCAGGCCAGTGTTCATAGGCCTCCTCCTCCCTTCCAGCATAGGTCAGTGGGTCACATGGTGACTCATGCTTATGACCCCTGCCAGGGGTGGAGCTGCCAGGGCAGGTGGGGGAGGTACAGACAGGGATTGTCACTGTATAGACCTGGTCACCAGTATCTGGGGGACTTTACCCAGCACACTTAATACAGCAGGCAGGTGATGGAACCTCCGGGCTTTCACAGGGCCTTTGGTGGCAGAACCTCCCAGCTTTTACAGGGCCCTTTTGTTCTCCTTCAGCCTGCCCTACCCACACACACCCAGTTTGGGTTACCGAATGGTGTCCACCCTGGGACTCAAAGCAGGGAAACAGCTCAACTGGCCCAGCTGGAGGTGAGGTTTAGCCAGACCCTGGCCCCACTCCCTTGCACACACTGTCTGGCTCCCATCCCCCACTGGCCCCCAGCCAAAGTTCCCAAGGGTGACAGGACAATAGATCAGAGCTACCCAACTGGGATAGCCACAGTTGCTCCCTCCTGAGGGCAGACCCTGTACCAGTGAGATTCCATGACTAAGGGTCCAGTCCCTCGCAGGGGTCTCTGGCTCCAGAAAGACCATCTAGGGGGTCACCCATGAGAAGATTGGGGGAGAGAAGACTCTCAGAAGACTCCCAGCTTCAACTAGGGGAGGCCGCTGCAGACTGAAGGAAGATGATGTTGCTGGAAAGAGCCGAAAGGATAGACATACCTTCAAATGGGAGCCAGACTGAGGGCCACAACTAGGTCACAGAAGTTAGGGTGAAGGTTATACCTGCAGGGAAGGTGGGAGGCCTGAACCCTGAGGACACTAACATGCTTGGGTGTGGCACAGGAACAGGAGGTGGGAAAGCGGAAGGAGCGGCCAGACAGGTAGGAGCCACTGGTGCGCCCAATCAGGGAGGGAGGGGTGAAAGGACACCCCACTTGCCAGGAAAACAGTGGGGGCTGGGAGGCTGCACCATGCTACATCAGAGAAGAGGAGCAGACAGGGAATCTCTCTCCCAATAGATAAATTCAATGGAAATGTTTCTGCCAAGCTGCCTCTCAAGGACCCTGGTCATTAGAGGTAACCCTCACTACCTAGAACAGGGCTGAATCCCTGTGAAGTCATGATGCCCTCTGCCAAGCTGACAACCCGAGGCAGGCTACCCCACACCATGCCCTGCTGCCTGGAAGGCCCAATGAGGAGCAATCCCTCACCTATACCCTAGAAAACCAGCAGCATTGCCTTGGGGTCACCCAGTCATAGGGGAAGGGGAACCAAAGTGTTCAGTGGCCCCCAAGGTCCTCTGGGCCTACGTACTACCACCAGGAAGGAGCAGGAGTCTGGGTCAGGCCAATGATTTGAGCCTCAAAACAAGCACCCTTTAGCCGGGTGGTGGTGGCGCACGCCTTTAATCCCAGCACTTGGGAGGCAGAGGCAGGCGGATCTCTGTGAGTTCGAGGCCAGCCTGGGTTACAGAGTTAGTTCCAGGACAGGCACCAAAACTACACAGAGAAACCCTGTGTAGTTGAAAAACAAAAATTAAAAAAAAAAAAAAAAAAAAAAAAAGTACCCTGGGTTTCCCTAGGGGCTGCAGGCAGGAGAAATGTCAGCGAAAGGACAAAGTACACGAAGGCCTCACCCTGCACACTGCTCTGAAGGTTGGGCAGCTTTGTGGCCTGCCTCCTCCCTCCCACAGGCATCCTGTGTCTTGCTGGGCAGGGCAGCTGGTGCATGCACAGGCAGGACAGCACAACCAGCAGGTTGTTCTGCTACAGAAGGTCCTGCCCAGGCCACTTGGCCATAATAAGCATCATCCATCTGGACCCCCAACTACCTCAGACTGGCCCAGACACCAGGCTGCTGGCCAGGGCCCTACCCCCGCCCCCGATAGTATTTGGGCCTTGCTTTTGTTTTTGAGATCTACATGAACCACCACACCTGGAACTCCTGCCCTTCTCCCTTTAACCCAATCATGAGTGACTCCCACAGTTGTCTCTAGACAGGGCGGGATAGGCCAGCAGCCTTTCAGTCTCAAGGTGGAGGACTCTCCCAGGAGAGGAGCAAGGCTCTGGAAACAGGAACCTGAACTCAGCTCCTGAACTTCCCAAGCTTCAGCTTCCTCGTCTACATAAGGGGTGCTTTCATCGCTTTTTGGACAAGCATGGGGGATGGGTCACCCCACAGAGATGCCAAGGTCAAGGTCAGGTAGCAAGGGAAGGAAGGAGCAGAAAAGAGGGGGAAGGGGCCTGGACCAATGTGCCCCAAGAACTCAGGGGACAGAGCTCAGATGAGAGCGGAAGAGACATGGTCTCATGTGGCAGAAACTGTTGCAGTCCTGAGTCCCCTCACCAGAATCCCCCCAAGAAAGGTCACTGTGGACTCCTGACCCAGCAGATGAATTGGCAAGAGGGATGATGCCAGGGCCAGTGGTGACAGGAAGCAGACAGTGGGGGAGAAAATGAAGAGTAAGGAGGTGGTGTGGCTCATTACAAAGGGTCCCCAAGGAAACTGAGGCTGGAGGTGACAATCGAGGTGAGCCTAGCTCCTAGCTGTTCTGAGGCACAAACTGTGGATGCCATCTTGGCAGAAGGGAAAGGTACACACACCTCCCTGTACCAGCTGACTGAGAGTCATGTGTGGTTGGTCTTGGAATTTGCCCCAGGGGACAAACACAGACCCTGGAACAATCAGGAAGAATCTGAGGAACGCTTTCCTTGTGCCCAGAGGGCTCCAAGCCACTGGCCAGAGGTAGACAGGAAATATGGCTCACTCCGGCCAGCTATGAGCCTCTAGGGGATTGTTCTTGAGTCTCTCTGCCCAAGGCCCTCTTGACTAAGTCTGGCATGAAGCCTTGGTGCTCAATCCATGCTTGCAGAAGGCAAAGGCCTGCCAAGCTCTGGCTCCAGTACCTTCCAGGGTGCTGAGAACCTCCAGTTGGCTTACAGGCTGTGTGTCCAGGCTGACCTCAGGCTGAGGAGGAGCTGCAAAGAATGACTGGCCTACCTCCTTCTCATTTACATCCGGGCTCTGGATATCTTTCCAAACCAGGCTCCATAGGAATATGCCAGGCTGCCTTCAAATCAAAGACCTAGTCAGAGCCAACAGACCAGGCTATTTCCTGAAGGCAGACCTCCAATCCGTTGGAACTAACCACTCCAAAGGGATGCAGGAGCTCTGCACTGCCTGGTCAGCTCTCCCTTCCAAATCTCTGGGGTAAACAGTAGGCTGACCAACCCCAGCCTTGAGCCATCACAGCTCCACAAGAGCCCTGGACCTGGCACAACCATACAGCCCAATTCTTCTGTCATCTGTATAGAAACCGACCATGCCAGCAGCCCTCTCCCTACCACTTACCTTTTTTCTAGAAGAGCCAGCCTTGATGAGGCAGGACTTCTGGAGGGCCAGGTAACCACCGATCACTTCAATCTCATGCACAGTGGGGTAGCGTTTCTTAAGGGTGTTCTCCAGGGCAGTGTGGGGTCCTGAGAGGCTATCAGCATCCTGTTCCTCAGCCTCCTGTTGCTGGGACTGCCCATTGGCCTGACTGAAGTGTGGCTCCTGAAGGGTCTCTGGCTTCCTCTTGGGCACCACTATGAAAGTGTTGCTGCCTCGGTTTGGGAGTTCTGAGGTGTGCCCAGGCCTGGCAAGGTGCAGGTGGTACTGGGGAGGCACACCAGCTGCTGAGGAGGGCAGTTTGGCTTCTTGAGAGGCTTCCTCTTCTGAGTCGACTTCATCAATGAAGGTGACTGGAAGTCCTGGCCTCCCAGGCTCCTGGCCATTCTTGGCCAAGCCAGGAACCCCCAAGCCCTCAGCCGGCTCAGCTTCAACAGTGGCTGGTAGAAATGGAGGTGGTGAGGATGGCCTCTGCCACCTAACAGACTGGTCTGTGACAGCAGTGGCTGGCCTGGGGCAGCCCCCCTCCCTAGGTGCCCACTGCACCTCAGCAGCCAAGGGACTCCTCTCCAGTGGGGGTGAACCATCCGCTGTAGACACCAGCTGGGCTCTGAGCCCCTGGCTCTGAGAGGCCCAGCCTACCTCCCCGTTTGGCTCCTCTGACTGCCTCCCCTCCGAAGGATGGTTCCCAAGGGCCTTGCGCTTGGGGATCAACACGAAGGAGTTGCGGGAGTTAACACGGAGGTTGGCCAGGGCCCTGGCCTGAAGGTCCCCGATTGGGATAGTTTCCACGTCTGGCTTGGGGGCTGGCCTTATTTCGAAGGAGTCATTGGCGCTGGTGGCAGAGGAGACCCACCGGCGCTGGCTGGGAGTGGCACTGGCTGGACTGGGCGCCGGGAAGGCAGGGGGCCCAACTGGAGTGGCACTTGGGGTCCCAGGGCTTGGGGGTGGGTGGAGAGAGGGTTCCTCTGACTCCACCTTTGGCTTCCACTTGCCCGGCGCAGGAGGAGAGCCCGACAACCCATTGGCAGGGCCGGCCGGGGACTTCTGGGTCATGGGTCCATTAGAAAGCGAGCGATTGACCGCACCGCGGGGCAGGCCCCGGGGGTGAACAGTGAAGGAGTTGCTGCCGGTCTTCTGGAGGAAGTCGCTGCGCCGGGCCCCAGGGCCTGCGGTGCCATCGGGGTGCGCGGGCTCGCAACAGGCGGAGCGCTGACCCGCGCGCGGAGCAACGGGGACAGGCGGAACAGGGAGTGCGGGCGGGCTGAGAAGCACCGATGGGCCAGGAGCCAACGACCGATTGGTGGGAGCGCGCGTGGCAGCAGATGCAGACGCCACGGGAAGCTGAGGGAGCCCAGGGCGGGAGCGCTCCGGGCTTCCGCGGCTGCGGGGCGCGGCTGGGGAATCGAACTTCTCCAGCAGGCGGCTGACACGGCCCGGCTGAGGCGCCTCGTACACCACGACCTCGGCAGCGCGGATTCCCGCAGCGGGCGGCACGGCGGGCGGGAAGCCAGGCGCTGACTCGATGATGAGGATGTTGTCGGCTCGGATGGTACGTACGCCGGGCACGCGACGGTACAGCTCCAGCAGCTGCTGCGCCGGCCGTGCCCCTCGCCGCCGCTCCGATTCAAGTCTCATGAACGGGTTCTCGCTTAGCGGACCCAGACTCTCGGCCAGAACCAGCTTCTCGTTCTGTCCCTCCGGCGCCGCTCCGGGTCCCGGACCTCCGCTCAGGGCGGCCAGTTTAGCTCGCCTCCGCTCAAGGATCTCCCGCTTCCAGGCCGGCATCGCGGTGCGCGGCCCCGGGCCCGGCCGCCCCAGGCCGGCCATGCTGCGGACGCAGCCGCCGACGGGACTGCACAGGCGGCCGCTCGCCCGGCAGACTCTCAGCTACCTGCCTCAGTACCGCGCCGTGCCACGCCCCCCTTGGAAGCCGCCAATTGGGCGAGCGCGCTCTGACCCAAGGGCAGAACAGACCGCCAATGGTAGAGGTATACGGCCTAATTGATTGGCGAACATTCACTTACACCCGCCCCTATAGAGTGCTTATTGGACTACGACCGGCACCGGCCAGTCTCTATTGGCGAAGATCAGGGAACACGCTCCCGGTGAGGCACAGCTCAATGGCTGCCCCTCACTTCCGCCTCTGCGCTCTGGACTCGGCACCTGTGGACCACAATTAGGCAGGGCTGGTCTTGGCATATCGCCTAGCGGACCCTTGCGACCTAGATGACCTTGGTACGGTTCCGACCTCCTCGACACTCGGACAGCCACTCTGTTTTCTTGGGAAAGAGCCCTGCGCGGAAGCAGAGTGGTCCTTGCTTCTGTGGACAGGACACAAGCGCATGGGCCTTCCACCTTTGGGCCCAGGCCCTGCACTAATCCAGAGTCCTTGATCCTCCGCGGGCAGGCAGGCCAGGCAGGCCAGGGCCCCTTCAGGACCGAGAAATGCTGCTTCTGAGATCCATCCAGGCATAAGGAAATGTTTTTTTGAGAATCTCGTTTTTGTAGATCCCAGACCTGTTGATTAGACCTATGTAAGTGAATCTCTGGCGCACAGCTTGCCATCTGTGGTCCTGCCAGGTATCCATAGGTGTAGGAGGTACCAAGTAAGCAGCCTCATTTCTACACACAAACAAGTCACACATACAAGGAGAGCTTCACACACTTAGGCAGTCCTGTCATGCATATGTGCACAAAAATTAGGGTAAGGGTAGTCCCACTCACTTCCGTTGAACTCCCTACCTCGGAGAATGGGTAGGGGATTAGTGACGCAGGGGCACAACCTCACAGTCAGCAAGTCTTTAGGAAAGGATTCTTTGGACAGAACTGCATAGTGTCCAATCTACACCCTTTCCCAGGGTACACAGTAGGGCAACTGCTTGGAGGCATTAGAAAATTGTGAACCACAAGCTGGGCGGCAGCACACACCTTTAATCCCAGCACTCAGGAGGCAGAGGCAGGTGGATCTCTGTGAGTTTGAGGCCAGCCTGGTCTACAGAGTGAGGTCCAGGACAGAGCTACACAGAGAAACCTTGTCTTGAAAAGCAAACAAACAAACAAAAAAGAAAGAAAAGAAAAAAGAAAACTGAGGACTACCGTCTAGGAGGCTGTTCTTCCTTTATCTGCCCTACAGTCAACAGGCAGCTGAGGCCCGGCCCTGCTGCCTTTGGTGCCACTTGCCTTCAAGGGACTCTGCTTCATGGAATGTGGGTCTCTACAAAAACTGTCGATTCAGCCTAGGGGTGTGTGCCTTTACTGGCTTCTGGGTCACACAGCAGTCTACAGCTGGCATCTCCTTATCTGTAACTCTGACTTACCTTCTTGCCCACTCCATTAGACTGGAGATTATAATCTGAATTTCAACTACTTGGACGTCGTTCCCAAACCACGTTTTTTTTTTTTTTTTTTTTTTTTTTTGGTTTTTCGAGACAGGGTTTCTCTGTGTAGCTTTGCGCCTTTCCTGGGACTCACTTGGTAGCCCAGGCTGGCCTCGAACTCACAGAGATCCGCCTGGCTCTGCCTCCCAAGTGCTGGGATTAAAGGCGTGCGCCACCACCGCCCGGCTCCCAAACCACGTTTTATTTTTCCCTTGGGAGTATCAGAGCTTGAACCTAGAGCCTTTTGAATGCTGGGTAAGCACTCCACTAGTGAGCTACAGCCCCTCAAATCACTTCTCCAAAGGAAGCTTCTAATACTCAAAGCTTCTATACTCAGATTTCCCAATTCCAAACTACCAAAATAAAACAGGAATGCACAGTACAAAATCTAAAAAGTGTTACAAGGAAAACCACTGATAGTTCAGCGTGTGTCTTGCCTGGGTTGGAGACATTTTCTCCCAGCTGGGGTAGCAGACAAGTTTAAGTGTTCATCCCCAGACAGAGGAGTCACAAGCTGCTGTGCTGGAGCACAGGGAAGCATAACCATTCTGCAAAGGGCCACACTCAGACATTCACCTAGTGATGCTCAACAAAGACAATTTTGTCACCAGAAAACATGGCAATGTCAGAAGAAACTTTCAGTTATTACAAATGAAGGCTGTTACTGACATCCAGTGAGCAAAGACTAGGCACACTACTAAACATCTTACTTCTTCAGGACAGTTTCTTCATCCACAATAAAGAATGCTCCAGGGGCTGCTGAGCTAGCTCAGTGTCAAGAACACGTGACGCTCCATAAAGGACCTAGATTTGGTTTCTTGCACCTGTATGGCTGTAACTCATTCCTGGGGATCCAACACCCTCTTCTGGCCTCCACAGACATTGCACACGTGGTGCACATCCACACATAAATCTTTTCTTTTCCTTTTTTTTTTTTTAGCAATCTTTTATTTTTTTTAATGATTTTTTTTTTGGGGGGGGGGGGTTCGAGAAAGGGTTTCTCCATGTTGTTTTGGTGCCTGTCCTGGATCTCGCTCTGTAGACCAGGCTGGCCTCGAACTCACGGAGATCTGCCTGGCTCTGCCTCCCAAGTGCTGGGATCAAAGGGGTGTGCCACCACTGCCTGGCTTTTTTTTTTTTTTTTTTGTAAAGAATGATCTAGCCGGGCAGTGGGTGGCGCACGCCTTTAATCCCAGCACTCAGGAGGCAGAGGCAGGCAGATCTCTGTGAGTTACAGGCCAGCCTAGTCTACAAAGGAGTTCCAGGACAGTCAAGGCTACACAGAGAAATCCTGTCTTAAAAAAAAAAAAAAAACAGCTGTGCTGAGGAACACTGTACTCTGCAGGTCACATTAGATCTGTCAACTATTAACTTTTGTTGATGTTCTTTTAGACTCTCCCGCCCCCTCGTCAGGCTGCTGCATCTCACAGCCCAGGCTGACTTCCAGCCATGTTATCAATGATGACATTGTAGTTTTAATCCTCCTGCCTCCACCCCACCCAAAAGAGGATTACAGGTAAACACTCTATCAATGAAGCTACAGCCCGAAGTCCCTTTTCCTCTTTCTTTTTCCTTTTAACAGTCACTTCAAGAAACACTTATGGCATCCTGGTTTTTTTGGGGGTTTTTTGTTTTTTGTTTTTTTTTGAGACAGGGTTTCTGTGTAGTTTTGGTGAATGTCCTGGAACTCACAGAGATCCGCCTGCCTCTGCCTCCCGAGTGCTGGGATTAAAGGCGTGCACCATGGCCGCTCGGCAGCATCCTGATTTAAATCCTTTAAAAATGTAAAACTTGCCGGGCGGTGGTGGCGCACGCCTTTAATCCCAGCACTCGGGAGGCAGAGCCAGGCGGATCTCTGTGAGTTCGAGGCCAGCCTGGGCTACCAAGTGAGTTCCAGGAGAGGCGCAAAGCTACACAGAGAAACCCTGTCTCGAAAAACCAAAAAAAAAAAAAATAAAAAAAAAAAAAAATAAAAATGTAAAACTTAAGAGCTTATGAGATGGCTAAGCAGGTAGAGGCGCTTGTAAGCAGGCCAGACTGGGTTTGTTCCAATATCACAAAGCTAACAAATAAATGCCTAAGTGGTGTGGCACGCATGCACCTGTATTCACACACACACACACACACACAGAGAGAGAGAGAGAGAGAGAGAGAGAGAGAGAGAGAGAGAAATAATTTTAAAATGTAAAAGCTGTAATGTAGCTCAGTTGGTAGAATGCTTGCCTATGCCAATGGTATGTGCCTTTAATCCTAGCACTTGGGAGGGAAAGGCTGGCCTCTGCAAGTTTGAAGCCTGGTCTACAGAGTAAATTCCAGGCCAGTCAAGGTTACATCGTGAGTTCCTGTTTCAGTAGTGGTATTACTACTACTACTGTTACTACTAATAATAATATAATGTTTGCCTAGTATGGTAGATATCTGAGTTCAAGGCCAGCCAGGTCTACAGAGAGAGTGCCAGGACAGCCAAGCCTATATACAAAGAAATCCTGCCTTGAAAAACCAAACCAGGGCTAGAGAGATGGCTCAGCAGTTAAGAGCACTGGCTGTTCTTGCAGGGGTCCTGAGTTCAATTCCCATCAACCACAGGGTGGCTCCCACCATCTGTAATGAGATCTGGTGCCCTCTTCTGGCCAGCAGGCATCCATGCAGGCAGAACGCTGTATACATAATAAATCTTTAAAAAAAAGAAAAAGAAAAGAAAAAACCAACCAACCAACCAACCAAAGAAGCCCCACAAAACCAAAACGAGTTTGAGGCAAGCCTTGGCTACATGACACCCTATTTAAAAAAAAAATGTTCTCAGATCTGGGCCATTAAAAAAAAAAAAGCAAAGAAGCAGGCCTCAGGCCATCATTTGTCAACTCTATAGGGTGTCATGAGAGCTCACCAAGGAGTCAAGAGCTCTGGTGTCACGATCTAGAAAGCAGCATCTGTTGTTTTCAGCTGGAATGGGCAGTGGTACAAGTTACCCATCTTCTAAAATAAGGGACTTTCCAACAGTCTACCCCCCACTGTGCTCTAGCCATACATTCTGGGGCACTAACCAACTCAACCCTGTGACCAGCTGTGCACATGGCAAAGAACATCTTAGCATTCACCTTACTCAAACATTGAGATGTCTAGGTATATATTGTTGATTTCAAGAAACATTTTTTTCCATCTCAGCAAAATGGTATCATTTGGCACGACTGACATAAAATCAGAGACCTTAGGTCAATAAACTCAAGCTGTTCACAAGCTCTTATGTGCAAGTATCCATTTCCACAAGCACGTGAGCACCTATTCCTGTCTTTGGTCCCTTTGGGAGATCTGTCTGTCTCAGGTGTACTAATGATGCCTGCCACAAGGTGGTAGGAAACTCCGTGAAACTGCAATCTGTTGGGCCAGGAAATCAAGCAAGGTCTTGAGACCAGAGTTTTTTCTCAGACTGCAGATAATCACATAAAGTCCTACTCATGCCTTTTTTCAACAGTCTCTATGTGGGATGGAGTGAAGAAAAGGCTAATCTTCCCCAGGACACAGAAAAGTGATGCAAGCTCTGTCACATCATCAATCGTATAGAGAAGTCTGGCCTGGACCGATGGAGGGGTAAGCTCTGAGGTCAGTGCTGCTGAATCAACAAGCTCATTTACAAAGGGGTACATCACCATGAGAAATTTTCAGGGCCTATCAGGATATTTTACTTATATGCAGTTTCCAAATGTCAGAGAAGTTCAGTATTGTCTGGCAACTCAGCGCATAAATAACAGGAAATGAATTTTAATAACCGAGGCTTCACTTTTAAGTTTTGCTGAGGAAACAATCTTAGAAATAGGAAAAACTGGACAGTAAACTGGGCACAAGCAGACACTGATTTCTGACCAAAGCTCCTCCAGTGGTGCCAAGTAGGATCTGGACTGGGAGATCTAGCACTCCAGCTGCGCAGTGCTCCATTTCCAGCCCCTGCACGAGGCTAGTTGACGCGACAAGCCCGGATCATGAGCAGCTGCAGGAGAATGAAGACCGGAGACGTGATCAGGCCGAACCAGAGCTCTCGAGTTTGCTCCACTAGCTTCTGGCACAGCAGCATCTCAAAGACAAACTTGAGGCTGAGGACTGTGAGAACCCAGAAGAGGCGCAGTACAGCCAGTCGTTTCTCCCCATCTTGGAAGAGACGCACCGACACGATCGTGGTGAAGTAGGTGCTGAGCCCGTCGGCGGCGAAAAAGGGCACAAATACGTTCCACCAGGAGAGGCCCGGGGCCAAGCCGTCCACTCGTAGTGCCAAAAGCACGGAAAACACCAACAGGGCCAGCAGGTGCACAAAGATCTCAAAGGTGGCGAAGCCCAGCCACTGCACCAGCTCCCGCAGTGAGAATAACATCGCGCCTGTTCAATGCCGGCCAGCGGCCGGCCGACGGCGCCTCGCACCGGGCCGTGCCCACTTCGTCCGCGGGCCTGGCTACCGCCTGCTGCCGCCGCTGCACATGCGAGGCAACAAGCGGCCCAGCCCTGCCTGGACCCCGGCCCCGGCGCTGCGCCGCTCTCCAGACCCGGAGCCTGAACCCGGAACGGGATGCTAGGGAACGCCGGCGGTCGGCCTAGACGCTATCCCCGCCCACCCACGTCCCACCCACCTCGCGCTGGCGCAGCCTGAATGCGTCATTTCCTGTTGATAGCGGAAAGGGGAAGCTAGTGGAGTGTACGGTTCTGGCCGGCGTGTGCAGTAATGCAGGTTCCGCAGCTACTTGTGCTTTTCGGCAGCCAGACTGGCACAGCCCAGGATGAGGCGGAGAGGCTGGGCCGCGAAGCCCGGCGCCGGCGGCTAGGTTGCCGCGTGCAGGCCCTGGACTCTTATGCGGTGGTGAGGCTCGGGTGTGACGGCGGAGACCCTCCACCGGACCTCGCGTCCTCCAACGGAGGACGTTAGTGTGCGGCCCTTCGGCCCCAGGCGGCTTTAGGGGAAAGGGAGGCTTGGCACGAGGCTGAAGCCTGTGAAAGAGGAGGCCTGGTAGTCACTGGGAATAATTCTCCAAACACTTTACTGTTATCATAGATGAATGAGGGGGTGGGGAGCGGTGCAGGGAGGGGACCGATCAGGGCGGTCAGAGACCTTACACATACCCGTGTCTTGTCCTTGAGGCGAATCTCATTAGAGAGCCCCTGGTGATATTTGTTTGTGCGACCACAGGCCAAGGAGACCCTCCTGACAACATGAAGGTAAGGCTGGCCTGATGTGTACCCTCACCCCGTTTTCATTGCTGTGAGAGCCCCAAAATGCACAGGAAAGAGCTGCCTTTCAGTGCATGTTGTACATGAGAGGAGACTTTGAGAAGTATTCTTTGAATGGATCTGGGGAGAGAAATAGCTCTTAAGAGCCACTCAGTAGCCTTGATCTCTACTATTTTAGCTATTTTATTTGTTTTCCCAGACCTACATAGGAATCTGGTCTGAGTCATGTATTGAAGTTCAAGATTTGTAACATTCAGAAAACCTTTTTTTTTTTTTTTTTTTTTTTTTTGGTTTTTCGAGACAGGGTTTCCCTGTGTAGCTTTGCACCTTTCCTGGAACTCACTTGGTAGTCCAGGCTGGCCTCGAACTCACAGAGATCCGCCTGGCTCTGCCTCCCGAATTCTAGGATTAAAGGCCTGCGCCACCACCGCCCGGCTCATTCTTTTTTTTTTTTTTTTCAAGCACATATATTCCTGGCATCATCTGGGACACAGAAGACACATTTCTCCTTCATGGAGCTCAGTGGTAAAAACAACAGGTTTAATGGCCAATTACCAGGAAAATACCAGATGTCAGATGTTCCGGGAGTGAGGGGGTCATGGAATTGGACACAACTTTTTGGAAGAAAGGAGCACATCTTTAATCCTAGCACTTGGGAGGCAGAGGCACACGGAGCTCTGTGAGTTCCAGGCCAACCTGGTCTACATAGTGACTTCCATGCTAGCCAGTGTTACATAGTGAGACCCTGTCTCCAAAATAAATAAATAGAAGGCAGGGGCAAGTGGTGGTGAGAAGCAACCTGTGTGAAGGGCAGAAAGTTGAGGATTTCCCAGCCACAGACTGCTGGCAGAAAGAGGGAAGGAAGAAAGGTTCATTCAAAAAACCTGGGTGGCAAGCCAGGCGGTGGTGGTGGCACACGCCTTTAATCCCAGCACTGGGGAGGTAGAGTCAGGCAGATCTTTGTGAGTTTGAGGCCAGCCTGGTCTATAGAGTGAGATCTAGGGCAGGCACCAAAACTATACAGAGAAACCCTGTCTCAAAAAACAAAACAAAACAAAAAACAACAACAAAAAAAGCCTGGGTGGCCACAGTGAAACACGTGGGTTTAAGATGAAAACTATAGAAACCATGGAAGTGACACAGTAGCCCTGTGCATTATAGCAAGACCACCACGTGTCTGCAGGTGGCAAGGACAAGGCTGGAGAATGCACCACCACAAGCCAAAGATGCTCACATCATTTGAGCTGGGTGGGACGCAAGGCAGAATAAAGCATGCTCATTCCAGAGAGGCCAAAAAGATAGAGTCATCAGCAGGATCTAGGAGATGAGGAAGGACAGAATCACAACACAGGAAACAGGATATGCTGTAGTTCCACCTGTAGAGTGAGTGGATCAGGTTGGGCAGGTGCCAGAAGATATCCAGAGGAGCTGCAGTTAGCTGTGTAGTAGTAGGAGGGTCCTGACATAAGAGTCACTGTTGAAGCAGCCAAAATAAAATTGTGAAAAAAAAATTCAAGCTTCTTGTTTCCTCCAGGACTGCCATCTAGCGTGGTCATGGTCAGACAGGAGTTCCCCCTTCCCAAAGGTCAGTAAGAAGGTAGGAGTCAGCCGGGCAGTGGTGGCGCACGCCTTTAATCCCAGCACTCAGGAGGCAGAGGCAGGCGGATCTCTGAGTTCAAGGCCAGCCTGGGCTACAGAGTGAGTTCCAGGACAGGCTCCAAAGGTACAGAGAGAAACTCTTTGTCTTGAAAAAAAAAAAAAAAGGTAGGAGTCATGAGAGGGGTAGCAGCCATCAAAGGTGAATCGAAGTAGAATAAAGACCAGTCTTGTAGGTGTCCCTAGGGTGATTATTAAGGAGAGCAGTGTATGTGGACAGAGACTATAGTCTCAAACACTGGAGAAGCTGAAGTAAAAGGATCAGGAGTTCAAGGCTGCCCTCACCCACATGACAAGTGTCTCACTGTTCAAAAAATATCAGCCAGATATGGTAGCATTCAACTGTAATCTCAGCATTCCAGAGGTTGAAGCTGAAGGACTATTGAGTTTGAGGCCAGCCTCAAACTGGTCTCGAACAAAACTATGCCTTCAAAATAAAGAATTTAATAAAAATTAACTAAGAAAGTGCCAAGGAGGTGAGTTGAGGGAATAGAGATCTCCCTCAGGTTTGAGGTGTTCTGGTCTATGGACAAATAAGGTACCCAGCACCCCCCACATAAGAGCAGGAGTCAGTAGTGTCTGACTCAATCACAACAGGAACTGGAAACCTTTGAAGAGGCTACAGATCCAAAGCTCAAAAACACATGCAGGGGCATGGTTCCTCAGTGACTTACTGACTGCTGAACAGGAAGGCCTTGGCCTCTCTGCCCTGATCTTTAAAACACATTGGAGTGTTTGGAAGATAACTGAGTCTCTGCCTATCCCCTGCTGGTGAAACCCACTGTAGGACAGGCATGTCTTAGAGCTTTTTCATCAGCTTCCAAGTACAAATAGGTCACACACATACACACACAGAGAGAATGAATGAATGAATGAACGAACGAACGAATGAATGAATCTGCTGGTGTGAAGACTCCAGTGGAAGGTAAGTGATGAAAGGACAAGACTGCAGCCTGAGACAGCGACCACATGCCTACAAAGGGTCACTCACAGAATGTGGGTTTAACTATTGGGAACAAACAGCATGACCTGATGGCCAACAGGACAGAGGGCAACAAGTAGGTAGCACTGGCTTCTCAGCAATAGTCACCAAACTGGAAAGGTCAGTGCAAACGCAGAGTTCGAGGGCATGAACCAGTAAGTCGACACCTTTAGAGAGTCAGGGCACTCCCCATCTCCCTTTTTCACCCAGAAGACTTCAGTCAGGACTTCTGTCTGGCCCATCCCTTCTGAAGTGGACTGGCTGGCCCACCACTACAGTAATAGGGAAGCAATTGGTGGGTGGTAAGTGAATTCACCCCTTAGACCAGAACAGGAAAAATAGTTTATTGAGTATACTGCAAGGGGGCATCAGGTTGCTGTAGTAACTAGATTACTACTTACAGCATGAGGCGTTGAGCTACAGGTCACCATTTATGAGAAATACTTACACAGTTAGGATAAGTTTTCTTTGTGTGCAGGTTCCTGGTCTGTAATTTGCACCATGGAAAGGAAAGGTCCACTTTCTGGCCAATGTACACTTCTGGGCTCTAATGGTCTTCTACACCATCCTCTCCCTCCTGGGGCCTCAGACAGACAGACAGAAAACTGGCCTGAACGGGGGTCCTAACACAGTTTCCTATGGTTTACAGAACTTCTGGAGGTTCATATTCCGAAAGAGCCTGCTGTCCACCTCCCTCTGTCAAATGGACTTTGCTGTCCTAGGCCTCGGGGACTCCTCATATGCCAAGTGAGTAGAGGGTGGACATGCTGGCCAGATAGGGATAGTTCTCAAGATCAAGCAAGAAATGAGACAGGCAGCTGAGCCCCCAAGTGCCCATCCACTGTAGACCATGTGTCTCTGCACTGTGTTAGCTGATCAACCTTATCCACAGATAGCCCCTGGTAGGCACCCTAATCCTTACAAGGACTGGGCACAGAGGAGACCACAGTTGGGGGAGAAACAGGGTGGCAGAGTACCACCACGTAATTCAGGGCATGATGAAGCTCAGACCAGCCAGCATTACATTACAACACATGGTGAAGTTCAATGACATCTGATTTGTCCCTGTTCCTCACAGGTTCAAATCCTACAGTGAAGTATTGAGAACTTGAAAAGAGCACTTAGATGGACAGCTTTTCTTCAGGTGGCTTGTTAGGAGACAGCTCATGGGTTTTCTCTTGCAGGGTTTTGTGCACGGCTGTGTCCCTATACGAGCAGTGCTGTTTGCACCATTTATTTCATGGGGTGAGAATGAGGGATTTCTGCTCCAAGGTGCGACTAGATCGCTAGTACCTGGGACGAGCACTTTGGCCACTTCCTTATTTCATGGGACCCAGTATCATCCAGCATTGAGGGCTACTCCAGCACCATAAAAAGCTGTGTGCATCGCAGGGTTCTTAATCACTTTAGAGAAAAAGAACACACAGTGGAAGCTGGGCTTGATGGCCCACTCACCTGAGATGAGGACTGCCAGGGTCTCCAGGCCAGCCTGGGCCTCAGTGTGGGCCCCTATCTCACTAAACCAAGAATAGAAAATAGGAAGATGGGTGGCAGCCTGGCCTTGCTCTGCTAGAGATTTTGCTCACTGGTAGTGTGTGGGTGCACAGAGCATGTGGGAGGGAGTCCAGCTATGGATGTGGTCGCCAAAAAGACAAGCTGGTGCAGGGACCAGTGTGTCTTTTACAGACCAAAGAAAGGAAATCCTCTTACAGGAAAACATGGTTATCTGTCCCCTTCCCCATTCTCAAATGGTAACTGGAGGCCTGGCCAAAGAATCCAGAGCCTAGGTCACTCCAGAAGTATGGGTTGATAAATAGACTGTCCTCCACATGGCACCTTTTTGAGATCAGGGAACCTACCATTTGTTGTCCTTGTTGCTCCAATCTCTCATCCCCTGACTACTGAATACTCCCTCCTAGGATGCTGCCAGTGTGCACTGCTGAGGAAGAGTAACCCTTGAGGGAAGCCCTGTACTATTTGATCTGCTCAAGAGGTCAGCTAAACTACCTGTCCTCACTGTCGGTTATTCCAGCCAGTCTTGCTGTCTCCACAGGTTCAACTTCGTGGCCAAGAAGCTACACCGTAGGCTGCTGCAGCTAGGAGGCAGTGCCCTCCTGCCCCCATGTCTAGGTGATGACCAGCATGAGCTGGGGTAAGTGGTGGTTGCAGTGCCCCTCTCCGGCACCCGTCTTGGCTCTGGCCAGCAGAGGCCAATGCCTGTGCTCTCTCCTAGGCCTGATGCTGCCATTGACCCCTGGCTGGGAGACCTTTGGAAGAAGATAATGGGTCTGTACCCAGTGCCCCTCGACTTTCCTGAGATTCCTCTTGGAGTCCCGTGAGTCTGCACCTTGGGTGTATGAGTACCCAGGGACTTTGAGCTGGTTAATACTCCCTCGAGGTATGGTTGGGTGGCCCTACACATCTGATATTTCCACTTTCCCCCACAGCTTGCCCTCCAAGTTCATCTTCCAGTTTCTTCAGGAGGTCCCCAGTGAAGTGGCTGAGGAGCCAAACATAGCCAGCTCAGCCCCTCAGAGGCCCCCATCAGAGTTACAGCCCTTCCTGGCTCCTGTGGTCACCAACCAGAGGGTCACTGGTCCTCAACATTTCCAGGATGTTCGGCTGATTGAGTTTGACATTACAGACTCGAGTATCAGGTAAAGGGCCAAAGCCCTCAAGCAGTCAGGCAGGGTGCCCCCGTGTTCCTAGGAAGCTGATGTGGTCAGGGAAAAAAAAGGTAGGCAGTGGGTAGGGATTCAGAAGGGTCTCCCAGAGCCAAGGACTAGGCAGCTCGGTGGCTCGGATATCTCTACACACAGACCCCCAGCCCTCCCTGAATATTCACTTTCTTCCATCTCCTTAGTCCCTTCACCCTCCCCCTGCCCCTCCCCCTGCCCCTCCCCTCAGCCCCTTTACCCTTCCCCTCCCCCTGCCCCTCCCCCTGCCCCTCCCCCTGCCCCTCCCCTCAGCCCCTTTACCCTTCCCCTCCCCCTGCCCCTCCCCTCAGCCCCTTTACCCTTCCCCTCCCCCTGCCCCTCCCCTCAGCCCCTTTACCCTTCCCACACCACTTTCTCACACCCGGTGGCTTTCCCACATAGTTTTGCTGCTGGCGATGTCGTGTTAATTATGCCCTCTAACTCGGAGACCCACACCCAGCAGTTCTGCCAGTTGCTGCACTTGGACCCCAATCAGTTTTTCATACTTAAGCCACAGGAGCCAGGTGAGTATGGGAGATGCACCACCTCTTAAGGTCCAAGGCACCCCCTGATGTCCCTACCCACCAAGTCTCCATGGCATTCCTGCAGGTGTCCATTGCCCACCAGGGCTGCCTCAGCCCTGCACTGTGTGGCATCTTGTGTCACAGTACTTGGACATTGCCAGCGTGCCCCGCCGTTCCTTCTTTGAACTCTTGGCTTGTCTTTCCCCACACGGGCTGGAGCGGGAGAAGCTGCTGGAATTCAGCTCTGCCAGAGGTCAGGAAGAGCTCTGGGAGTACTGTAATCGGCCCCGCAGGACCATCTTGGAGGTGGGCTAGTGGGCAGGTAGGTGGGTATGGGCCCTTGAGCCATAGCACCCCACCGCCATGCTAAGACTCTCTCTATCCAGGTGCTGTGTGACTTTCCACACACGGCCGCTGCCATTCCTCCAGACTACCTTTTGGACCTTATCCCTCGGATCCGCCCACGGGCCTTCTCCATTGCTTCCTCCCTGCTGGTGAGGGACTCTTGAGTAGAACTGAAGACTGGCTGTGGGAAAGCTGGGACTGGACAGGGTGTTTGCAGACAGGGGCTGCCTTCTGAACAGGGACTGTTTCTCTACCAGGGACCGTCCCTGGGTGGGGTTGGTAGCAGGTAGGAGTGGTTTAGCAGGGCAAGGCCCTCACTGTGCCCCTAGGCTCATCCCAGGAGGCTACAGATTCTTGTGGCTGTGGTACAGTACCAGACTCGCCTCAAGGAGCCCCGCCGTGGCCTCTGCTCTTCCTGGCTAGCATCTCTGAATCCTGAGCAAGGTAATGCATATTTCTGGGGGTGGGAGAGGCCTCAAGCTCCTGCTTCCCCTGTGCCTCCTGCCAGGAGCTCAAGCCCCACCAGTGAGCACCTCAACCTTGTCTTTTGACCTCCTTCATGCCATCTCCCTTCTGCAACAGGACCTGTCCGGGTCCCTCTATGGGTGCGGCCTGGGAGCTTCGCGTTCCCAGAGACACCAGACACACCCGTTATCATGGTGGGGCCTGGAACTGGTGTGGCCCCCTTCCGAGCAGCCATTCAAGAGCGAGTGGCCCACGGCCAAACCGGTGAGTACAGGAGTCCCGGGGCAGTGTGACCACTGAGACTGGTCTGGCTGAATCCCTGCATCCAGACGGGGGGCCACCCTCTGTACCCCAGGAAACTTCTTGTTCTTTGGCTGCCGCCAGCGGGATCAGGACTTCTACTGGCAGACTGAGTGGCAGGAGCTAGAGAAGAAGGGCTGCCTGACCCTGGTTCCAGCCTTCTCCCGGGAGCAGGTGAGTAGCTCACTGTAGACGGGGCAGGAGTCTGGATGGCTGAAACTCAACCTCTGACCCCTGCAGGAGCAGAAGGTCTATGTGCAGCACCGGCTCCGAGAGCGGGGGCCACTTGTCTGGGAGCTGCTGGATCGCCAGGGTGCCTACTTCTACCTAGCAGGGTAAGCCAGCTTGGGAGTGTAGAGGAGTGGACCAGCCTTCAGAGGTGGGAAGTGGGGGTTGGGGCCACAGGACCACTGAGCTTTCTGAGGCTTGCCCCTCCAGCAATGCTAAGTATATGCCTACGGACGTTGCGGAAGCCCTGACATCCATTTTTCAAGAAGAAGGACAACTCTCCAACCAAGACGCCGTTGCCTACCTTGCCAGGCTCCAGCAGACACTGCGCTTCCAGACTGAGACCTGGGCCTGAGGAGCCGCTTGCTAGCTCACATCCACATTAACAGCTGCACTGGAGAACCTACCTGCTGGAGTCTGGAGGGCCCATTGTTACCTCCTATCCTCTGATCCCAGAACACTTGTTAGACCCGTGGTGGGGCTTCTTGGCCCCAGCTGACTAGGAGGGCACTCTGAATACAGCCAAACTCCATGGAACCCAGTGTTCGACCACACTTAGCCCCAACCCCAGTGTAAGTCCTGGTTTCCTCTCCGTCCCTTCCATGTGCCCCAGATCTGCACTGTGGTCCATACCAAAAGGGTCCTGCTGAGGCCTCCAAGAGGCCTGGAGTCCTGTGAGGGCCGCGCTGCCCCTCTGCTCTGGTGCTATTCCATTCACCCCACAGCATCTGTGGGGCTCAGGTGAGAGGCCTCCCAGGGGCTAAGTCCACTGAGCATTGAGAATATGGAAGTCAGCCTGTCTTCAGGTCCTTAAACATCTTCAGTAAACTGCCTGGGTAGCTACTCCTGCTTCTTTGCTTCTAGATTTGAGGGTAGTGGGTGGGACATGAATGATCTGCATCTGCTAGTGGTGGCCAGAGACCTCTCCAGGGCATGTGCACAGGCTGTGTACACGTATGTCCTTATTAGTTACCTGTGCTTGAGTCACACTACACCTGGGTGTGTGGTGTGTAAGTTCCTGCTGGTGTCCCCTTTGAGTTAGAGGGCAGGCCTTGGCTCTGTCTGATCTTAAACCTTAACAGCTCAGCCAAGGTCATGCCCTGTTTGATGGCCAAGCAGGCCCAGAGAGCCATTGGAAAGTCCCAGCCAAGTGCTGGAACACACTATTCTTTCCTTCCCAAAGAGCTAGAAGAATGAGCAGGTGGAGGGGGCGTGATACAAGTTGGCCCGCCCATGGGCAGGGCCTCTACCCCTGGAAAGAGAAACCCTGTTGGAGGAGTCAGACAGGTCCGAGGGCAGCTGGGAGGTGAGGAACCTCTGTTTTGTCCCACAACTGCTGGAACAGAGACCAGGCCTGGCCAATACCACTCTTAGGCTTGGGATACCAGGAGCTGACGACGCTGCAGGGATCCAAGTGAAGTTTACTTCCAGTGGGGTCAGCAAGCCCAAAGGTGTATCAGGAGGTCAGTGCTCCAGTGACCGGAGACCAAGCTCTGCCTGGCTCCTGAGGGCCACCTAACCTTCACACCCCCCAACAACCCCTGCTGTCACCCTGGAGTCGCAATCCACCCATCCTGATTTTTGTTCTGATGGTTCAACCCTGGGGCCTGATGACACCAGCTCTGCACCCACCACTTCACCTCGTGCCTCTTTGAGTCCTGAGCTCCTGGACCCACTGTGCCAGCTACCAGCAGATGAAGAAGATAATCTCATGGCCCTCCAAGGTGCCAGGACTCCAGACAGTAAGCCTGAACTGGGGGCCAGAGATCCAACTGGTGCCTGGGCCCTGTCAACTATGGAGGAGCAGGAAGAGGGTGAGGGACAGGCAGAGGAGGAATGCCCCATCTGCACTGAGCCTTACGGGACTGATGACCACCACCCGGCCTTGCTGAACTGTGGTCACAGCCTGTGTGTGGGCTGCCTGCACCAGCTGTTAGGCATGACCCCCAGAGCTGACCTGGGCCGTGTGTGCTGTCCACTGTGTCGTCAGAAGACACCCATGCTAGAGTGGGAGATCTGTCAGCTGCAGGAGGAACTGCTTAGAGCTGATGGACCCCAGCGCCCAGTGCCCGCTACATCCACCACGCCCCTGCGCCCTGGCCCTGGGCCTTGGGGATCCTTAGAACACCGCTACCGGCTGCGTTTTCTGGCAGGGCCTGTGGGAGGCCGGAGCTGCCTCCCCTTCCTACCCTGTCCTCCCAGCCTAGGTACCTGGCTGTGGACACTGCGGGAACGTGGCCCATGTGCCCGCCGTCTATCACTGCTGAGCCTGCTGGCATTAGAACTGCTGGGGCTGGTGCTCATCTTCATGCCACTCATGTTACTAGGAGTGTTCTTCATGCTCCTAGACCGTTCCGGCCGCTAAGCAGAGCCTAGGATGTTGGCCAAGTTTTGAAGCCAATGCTCAGAGTCTGGTAATCAGCAAAGACTTGCTATCACCAGTCCCAAGACCAGGCCTGCCCAAGCGCCTGAGCCAGCCCGAGTGCTTACACACCCCTGCAGCCCAGATAGTGGCTAAAGCCAAGGACACTAAGCCAAGGACAGCCTCTGAAGGAGATTGGCCCAACGAGAAGGGCTGTGAACGGAGCCCCATGTGCTCGCCGTGGACAAGCACTTTGCTAGCCACAGGCATTGGCTGGGTTATAACACCAGCTCCTGAGGTCCAGCTGGTGAGGGTGAACACAAATGTGAACAGAGATCTAGCAGTAATTGTTTATAGGAGAAGGCAAGGGCTGCAGGACCCTCACCTGTTCCAGACAGAGGTTGGGGTGTGTCCCTGAAGGCCACCGTAGCTAGCAGGAGAGGCCTGCACTGCACAAACCCAGCCTTCAAAAGCTCACCCAACCTAAGACCCTCACCAAACAGGGTAGCCCAGAGCAGCTGGGATCAACATTGGCTTTGTCCTGCAAGGACCAAAGTTCAATCCAGACCCTGAAGCCTGCAAATGCCCAGGGTCCAGCTCTGTTTCTAATTGACTGCAATTCATATCACTTGGGAGATGAAGACAAAGGTCAGCCCACCTCATGGCTTACTAGTGACACAGTGCAAGGTGGTGGGATATTTCGGTCTCTATCCAGCATAAGAATGGCTCTCAATAAACAGTTGCTACTGATACCATTGTTACCACAGTCCTCATTACTCCATCTCTGCCATCCAGTCAGCTCTCCTCAGCCTTCAGTGGTACCTGCTCCAATCACAGGCAGACCAGAGCCACACAGCAACCTGCTGGGTCCTTGTCCCTGCCATGACCTCAGCCAGCTGTAAGGCTCTACTCATGCTATCAAAGGCCATTTCCATATCCTTGGCCAGAGGAAAGGTACTTCTCCGGGGGGAGAGGGTAAGATCTCACTGTGTAACCCATGCTGACCTCACCATCCTGCCTTAGCTTCCCGAGTGCTGGGATTAGCAGTGAGCATCACCACACACAGCTGAAGGTTCTGTCTGCCTAGCTGGGGCACAGCCCCATGTGCCACAACTAACAGTCTTTTGCACCAATGTGTTCACAGCTAGTCCCAGGCCTCCTGAGCAGTACACTTGGCCCAGCTTGGCCTTCAACAAGCAGAGCCGGCTAGCCTTGAATGGAGCTGGGCTGCCCTCTGGCAGCTCCTAATTAGACCCTGTCTGGGCTACAGCCCTGGGAACCTACCCTGGGCCCAGGCCTGGGCATAGCCCACAGGAGTAAGCTTCAATCAGTGGACAAGTGCAAACTTTGGCAAAGAGTTTTAATGGCAAAGTTGGCTGCAGCGACAATGCCACGCAGGGTAGGGCCAGAAGCCACAGTGGGCGAGAAAGGGTCAGCGGGCAACAGGACAGGGCCAGTTCCCTGAAGAAGCGGCGAGCAAGGTCCGGCAGGCAGTAGTGGGCAGGTGGACACTACATGATGGAACAGGCTGACAGTGGGTTCCGCACATGGCAGGTGCATGCAGCCCCACAGTACTGCCGGAAGGTCTGGTAGCAGCTGCCTTCAGACTCACCCCCCCACTGGCCACCGGATGGGGCAGTCAGGGCTTCAGGTGGCAAACGGCTGAGGATGGACGTGTTGACAGCCAGTGCAGCCAGGCCATAGTCAGTGAAGAGCACAGTCTCACGGTGGCAGGTGGGACATGAGATAAACTTGTACTTGGGGCAAGACTCGTAAAGAATCTGCAGGCACTGCTCACACACAGAGTGCAGGCAAGACAGCACACGGGGCCGCCGCTGAGTGACGTTGTATGTGTGCCCACAGGTGGGGCATTCCAGGGGCTCACCTGCTACTGCGGGCCCAGATGATGAAGGTGCAGAGGCTGTTGGGCCAGGTCGAATCACATATTGATTTACAATGACCTCATCCACTGGTGCCACCCGGGGGAAGCCCAATTCAGAACTGCCCTTGCGGGGCCGCCTTGGCAAGGGTGGAGTGTGGGGTGCTCCTTCCAAGGTAGGCATGTCCCCCCCACATGCCTGGTTGACAATGATCTCTGTGTCTGAGGGCCAAGCACGCTTGGGTGCCAGCGTGGGAGTGGGCCTGGGTGCAGGTGGGAAGCAGGGGGTGGCCGCCGGGAGCTCAGGGAACTTTTCAGGGTGGACAATCTTCATGGCCTCCATTTTGAGGATGACATGGGGGCCTTTCAGGCAGGACATGAGGAGGCCCGGCCATCCACTGCCCACCTCGGGCCCAGGGTCAGCTGGCATCCGGCTCTCTACAGTCAGACCGGACGTTGGCACAGGTGGGGGTGTCGGGTGGGGCCGTGGGGGAAGAGAAGGGGCTGCATCCTGGTCCTGCCAGGCCTGGTGAGGACCCCGGTTACTCCGTGGACTGCAAGGGGCAGCGGGTGACAGGTTGGGGGGCAGGGCCCCCCCCAGTGGCCACAATGGCTTATCTGGTTCAGTCCGAAGAGGAGGAGGAAGAGGAGGGGGAGGGGGGAGCAGGCGGGGGCAAGGGGGTATGGGAGGCTGTCTTGGGCTGTGGGGCTCACCCAGCGGCTCACCCAGGGTCTCTGTCTGCTGAGGCTGGCAAGGGGGCGTGGAGGGGCCTCCTCCTGCAGCAGAGGTCAGCAGTCCCTGGGCCGGGACATCTGGGCAGGCAGGGGCTAGGTGGGCCCCATGGCTCCAGGACAGGGCGCCCAGGGAAGGCAGCTAGCCTGTTCCCTGGCTGCCGGAGGACCTGGGCTGCAGGCTCCGCGGCAACAGCAATGGAGAGGCCTGCACCAGGCCCGAGCTGCGGGTGAGAGACAGCGTGAGGGCAGCACGGGGCCCACCTCACTTGCGCCCTCACCCCCACCCTGCACAAAGGACAGGGTGCCCGACCTCTGACCCTGACCTCATCCGTGGGATCCAAGCCTTCACGGAATTCTGAACCCAACCCCCTCCCCAGCATGCCCTCCGAGGCCAGATTCACGGTCCGGAGGACTGACCCTATGAGAGCAGGAAGGAATGATGCGTCTGACCCCCGCCCCTCCCCCCCAGCTCACCTGCCCCAGCCTGGCGTTCCCTGGCTGCGCCGCCGCAGCAGCAGAGGTTGTCTCAAAGGCAGGCCCGGATGCGGCGCTCGCACCTAGGCTCTCTGGCTCTAGCGGCTCCGCTAGCTCCCGCGGCTCCAGAGGCGACCTCGGGCGATGGCGGGCGAAGGCGGCACCCAGGGGCGCGAGCGCTGGTGCTGGACGCAAGGCTCGGCGCGGCGGCGGCGGCGACAGCGGCGACGACGGCAGCGGCAGGTGCGTGCGGAGCGTGGCGCGTTCTGCGGCGGAGGCGCGGGGACCGCAGTGCGCGCGGCGCCCGCCCGCGCCCGCAGCGCCACCCCCCGTCTGGGGACCCGCGCGGGGTCCACGGGGCGGGGCCAGTCTCCTAGCCGCCCCTCGATCCACTCCTGGCCTGGCGTCTGCTCCCAGGGTCGACCTCCCAGCTAGCTACGGGCGGATCAGGATCCCCGTGTCGCCAACGTTCCCTTCCTTCTTGGCTGACACTCCGAGGGGCCAAACCCTCCGCCGAATTTTCCAAGGGAAACCTTCGCTTTTTACTCCCTCACATATTGAGCCTCACAATGCCCGAGCAGGGGTCCTAGCGTTCCACCAGTGTCTCGTCTACCTTTCGAGCTCAGAACGGGCAGGGTCCTTTCACTCCAAACCTCGACACACCCCCTGTGTGAACGCCCGGAGTTTTCCAACTCACTGACGTATCCACACTGCACCCAGGACTCATCAACTCAAAAAGGGCGATATGACAGTAAAAGGGATAAGGGGTAAAGCGGATACCAGAGGAGTGGACAGAGGGGACTGGGGCGGTCACAAGGAGGCTCAGACGCCGGTGCACTGACCGGAGGTGGAGGGTTGGAAATACCTGGACAGGCTGGCAGTCCACGGGTTGGGTGGAGAGCCCACTGAGCACACTCACCTGCCTAGGGTGGAGTAGCCCTTTCTTGTATCGCATCAGGTCAGCACGTGCTTCTATGTCTCACAGTTCTGTGCTAAACTGACCCCACCCAGCAGAGGCCCCATTCCTCCTCCTACCTGGTCCTCTTCTACCTGGACTACACCTTTGCCTCAGGGGAGCCCTCCATGAGGAAAGGACAAAGGACACGCTGGTGACCGGAGTGTCTACGTGTTTAGAGTGCCATTCTCTACTATCTCATGGCCGCCATGCAGCATGGTGGCATACCTGTGACCAACACGGAGTCCTGTGCCTGACTCTGGACAACCCAGATTTTCTTCAGGCCACAGTCCCTCTCTGTACAATCCAGACGAAGGGAACAGTGTTCCTGGGGAGCCAAAACTGGGCCAGAATTTACAGCTCTATGGAACCAAGGGCGCACATCAGGGCTCCTTCAAGCAAGACCAGGTGAGAGAAGGGGTCAGGTGCGGGGGTGTGGAGGGGAGGCGTCTCGTGGGATCCTGGCATCATGCTGGGGTAACTCAGGTAGCTGTGGCCAGAAAAAGGAATGGGCCCACCCTTTCCGGGAGGGCTCTGCTCACTTACCCACCCACTCCGCCCGCGCGCAAGGCCACCTACGGCCCCACCCTTTGCCCAAGGTCCCGCCCCGTGAAATGAAGCCACGCCCTCGTGGTAGAATAAGCTTCCCGCCGCACCTCCCCCGTCCCAGCCGCCTTTCTGAGCTGAGCGGAGCAAGCCAAGGCTCCATCCAAACCGGGTCTTTTGGGAAACCCTGGAGCGCGAAGGCTTCTGGGGAATTAAGTTTCCACTGGGCACCTCGGCCGGATTTACGCATGCTCGCGGCTAGGGGCGGAGTCTACAGGGGCAGTGGGCAAGGTTAAGGGTTCTTAACGTAGAGAGCTCCGTTTTCCACCTCTTAAGCATGTTTCCCCCCAGACCCATTTCCTTCTACTTGCTAAGTTGCTCAACCTGCCTGACTGGTTCTAAGCAGGCTCCTCAGTCACCCTGGCTTGCAGTCCCTGCCCTACTTGGTCTCTCCTTTTCTGGTGTTTTCCGGAATGGGGTCCAAGCCGTCCCACTGTAGTGTAGACCCAGAGGAGGCCACTGGTTGGCCCATAAACTTGCAACTATTGTCCCGTCCCCCCCCCCCCCGTCCCCCGAGCCCCACAGTCATTCTTCATGTCCCCTATGGGTGAGGAGGTGAAGCTACTGAAGCAGAGGGGTGCCAGGGCCAAGAATGGGTGCGGGGTACAGAAAACTTTGAGGAGCTTCACCCCAACTCACCAACACAGGGAAACTGCAGTTTTAGAAACAAGCTGAAAATGTCACTTGTGTCTGATGTCCATGTAATTGTACGATAAGTAAAGTGTATCTACAAAGTTGTGTCAAGCTTTTTTTTTAATTAGGAAAGTGGACAATCCTGTAAGTAGTCTCAAGCATCCCAGTATCTGCTGGGTATGGGCAATAGGTGGCAAGGGGGAACTCTGAACAGTAGCTGTAGAGGTGTGAGCAATGGCTGGGTAACCCCAGCCCCTCTGAAGGCCCCAGAATCTGAAGGCCTGCCTCCACTTCCTTTCTGGGGCCATGACCCAAGGAGGTAAAGCATGCTCAGATGAATCGTGATTGAGTCACCCCAGATTGGCAAATGCCCCTTAGAGCCCAAACCTTGGCCTCCACCCATCTGGGAATGAGGGGTGACTGGCGGCTGTGCTCCAGTTGCTAAGGCCTCTTGGGATCTTGAGAACCCCATCTTTGAGCTCCGCCCCAAGGCCCCACCCCTCTCTAGGAGGGAAAAGGCACCTGCTGGTAGCTCTACTCACAGGCACTGGGACCTGGAGCTGGAGGACAGGAAGTCACGCTGCTGCTGCTGCTGCTGCTACTGCTGCTGCTGCTGCTGCAGGTGAGTCCTTGCCCCAGTGACTGACCTGACTGAGAGGTGACTTCCCGACAGCCCCTACTCTCCCTTGGACCAACTCACCTGTGTCTCCTAGCCATTTATCCCCATTCCCAGCTGCATCCAGGAGCATCTCTTGGATACTTGGTGGAGGGTGGCAACTGGGTACTTGGGTCTACCTCCAAGACACAGAGACCTTGCATATATTCTGATGTCTCCACATCTGCACGCAGTGATGTGGCTCTTTACAAGGCAGACTCCTCCTAAATGGGTGTCTTCTTGGGCTATAGGCTCTCAAGCAGCTTTTCTCTTCCCTGAGTCCATATAAGTGTCTCTGCTCACCCCTGCAGCTTGGGCCATGGACCCCCATGAGATGGTTGTGAAGAATCCATACGCTCACATCAGCATCCCTCGGGCTCACCTGCGGTCTGACCTGGGGCAGCAGTTAGAGGAGGGTCCCTCTTCATCTTCCTCCTCTGAGAGTCAGCCTCTGCCTTCAGGAACCTGTGCCCCAGAGCCAGCAGGCCTCTTGCAGACTACTGAAGCCCCAGGGCCCAAGGGTATCAAGGGCACCAAAGGCACTGCTCCTGAGCAGAACCAACAGACCTGGCAGTCACCCTGCAATCCCTACAACAGTGGGCAGCGTCCATCAGGACTGACTTATGCTGGCCTGCCGCCTGTGGGGCGTGGCGATGACATTGCCCACCACTGCTGCTGCTTCCCTTGCTGCTCCTGCTGCCACTGTCCACGATTCTGCCGCTGTCACAGCTGTTGCTGTGTTGTCTCCTAGCCTGACTATCCAACCTCCGGGGCTGTGGGGCCCAGGCCTCTGCTCAATGCCAAAGTGGTGCTGGACATCAGGAGCGGCCATGGGCGTGGGCATCAGCCACTTCTTGCCCTGGACAGGGGAGCCTGTCCACCAGGAAGGCTCAGTGGGTGCCCTCTGGAATATGGTCCCAGCCACTAGCCATGTTGGCAGCAATAGGGACACTCTTCACTTCCTACGAGACTTTGGCAATAAAGCAGGGTGAGCAGTGTGCCGATGACTCCTTTTTTACCAGGGTTCCATTTGGGAGAGGGTCCTAGTCTGGGTAACTATTTTTGTCCTCAACATACACAAATACAACCTCCCTAGTAGGCTCCCAGACTCTGTGGGACGGACCTTCCAGAGACTGGAAAGCCACTGCCTCATGACCACCATAGTTTAGGGGCCTTGCAGGTCTCAGCCCACCCAGGGGCTTGTAGGTGGTAATATGTCTCCTGCCCTGGGCCAGTTCTCTGGTCTCCCTAAGGCTAAAGCTGAGATCGTAAACAAGGTTAACCCTGAGTCACAAGGCAGGAGGGTGCCATACTTGCCACTGTGGGGGGCCCCAAGAAAATACTCTGAGGGAGGATCAGACTGGAGGGCTGTTGGCGGGTGGGGCTGATGTTAGCAGGTTTCAGGGAGTGGGAACTCAGGATCCAGGGCCCAGAACCCAGCCCTGCCCAACGTGAGTCACCTCCAAGCCTCAGCCAGAGCATGTTTCTGGTTTCCCACAAAAGATAATTCCTACAATCCAGAGCTCTGCTGTTTAACCTATTTCGAGTGATGTGTACCAGGCCTTGAAGGGCTGAGGGGAGTGTTCCCTTCTTGTCTGTCCAAGCAGTGTAAGATGCCTGCTGGGGGCCATGCATGAGATGCCAGCGTAGGGAGTGTGCAAGGAGGTCAGCTCTGGGCAGCCAGGTGTTTCCGGGGCAGGGCAGAGCCACGGCACCACGTGAAGAGGGAGGAAGAGCTAGCCTCACAAGACAAACGAGTCCTCCTGAAGTTGGCCCTCCCCTGATACAGAGACGGGTCATATAAGCGGGCAGGCTAGATGTGTAGTGTGTAGAAGTCTCCAGGTATGGGCAGATAGGTCATTGCCCTGACTCTCATCTCCAAGCTCCTTGTCCCCTGTTTCAGTGAGGGCCAGCACAGGAACCCGTTGGACCAGTCTTAAAGGCACACTGCCAAGCAGGTGGGTAAAAGTGAGTAAGGAGGCTTGCTCCTTGGCTTTCTCCTAGCAACCCTGTGTGCAGTCCTAGGGGTCCTATCAGTCTATCCCAACACAACTGAGTCTCCCTAGCTCTGTGCTCTCTCCAGGCCTCATCACAGGGAAACTGATCCCACCTCCCTGAACTGTCTCCCTGGATTATTGCAGACTGAGGGTCAGATAGGCAGTCAATTGGGAGGTGCTTAGGATGGGCGGGGGGGGGGGAGTGCGGGGGGGGGGGAGCTTCTGGCATGATGGTTGTGTGAGAGAGATTGGCACACATTTTGTTCGAGTGCCACCTCAGGGCCGAGGGGTGGGCTACTGCCTGTGACATTACAGGATCGACCTAGTCTAGATAGGGAGGAAGGTGATCCTGAGAAGTACCACAAATGAACAAGACTATGCACCCTACCATGGAGCTGGTAAGGGGTGGGGGCAGGTTCCCTGGGAGGTGGTGTGAGCAGAGCCTGAAGAGTGGGCATCCCTCAGGCCAAAGCAGGAAAACATGACAATCAGATGAGAGGGGTGAGGGCTTGATGGTATGAGAGAACAGGGAAGGCATAAACGCTGAGGACTTCTAGGGTGGAGAAAGACAAAGCCGGGTCTCCAGGAGTTACGGGGGGGGGGGGGGGGGTGGGGGGGGTGGGGGGGGGGGGGGGGGGGGGGGGGGGGGGGGGGGAGTGGTCTGAGCAGCATCCGTTCTGCAGGGGGCTGGCTCACCTTATCTCCGGCCCAGTGGGTGGTGCATTAGATCCTGTTGCAGACGCTTTGTAGCTGAAAGGGGAGCCTACTCTCACTTGATGCAGTCACCACCTGCCTCCTGCCGTCTTGCCTGTGTGGTCAGTAATGCGAGCCCAAGGAGGGAGCCATGAGGTGTCCCGGGTCCCCACCCCCTTCTCCAGAAATCCTCTAGCTGGGAATATCTTTCTGGTGGAGTGGATGCAGGTAAGAGAAGCCTGGGGTTCAGGAAGGCTAGGGGTGGGGGACAAGCAGGAGGGGCCGTGGATGGGTCTCAACAGGGGGGTAGGGTGCTGTTTCAGCCAATGGCCACGGAAACAAGAGATAGACTTGGTATGCCCAAGGCCACCATCTTCCTCCAGGTGTGCAGACACTTATTGTCTGTCCCATAGCCCTGTCTTCTGTCTTCTGGGGGACAGCATGGACCAAAACATCACATAGATGGGCAGAGGTGGACTGTGGTTTGTGCTGTTGCCCTGTTGGTTCCTTCATACTTTCCCTAGGATGCTGCAGCCTGAAGGCCCCCAAGCCTTGGAGGAAGGGGCAGCCCTGACCGCCCCACGGAATGACTGTGTCATCTGCTACTCTGCCTATGACCTGTCAGTACACTTGCCTCGCCGCCTCTACTGTGGCCACACCTTCTGCCAAGCATGCATGCGGCGGCTGGACACCCCAGCCCATGAACAACACTGGATCCCCTGCCCACAGTGCCGTCAAAGTACCCCTATGCCCCGAGGAGGGGTGACCATGTTGGACCTGGACCTAGCTGCCTTTTTGGCAGTCAAAGCTGAACGGGAACCATCAAGAATAGAACCCAGGTCCTCTGTCCCCCTCAAAGTCAGCGCTACCATCACTCAGCAGCCAGCCGAACTCTACCCCACCTTGCGCCCCCAACCCCACTTTCCTCAGCCTGGATGCTGTTGCTGTGGCTGGGGAAGACTGTGCTGGTATCCCCCTGGGAACGCTGAGGTCTAAATTCTGGCTCTCTCCACCTCCACAAAGGAAATTGTGCTAGCAGCTTGCCTGCCTTGGAGCCACTGATCATACACAGTGCATACAGAACAGTTTGCTAGCAGGGCATCCTTCTTAAGAGTCCTGCGTGACCCAACATAGTGGTATCACCCTGACCAGGGACAGTGGCCTAAGATCAGAGTCAGTGGCCATCGTGCCACAGTAGGCTGGTGACCTCCCATTATACTTGTCTAGATTCCCATACCCCAAACTGGCCTGACTTTGTTTGGCCAGCCAACATTCTGCTGTCTACGTCACCTGTAAACCCAGGACTTAGCATAGAGAATGGTTCCTGAGAGTCTTTGGGGATGAGTGCAGGGGCCTGGGCAGGGTCAGGCTATGGTTGCACATGAGTGGCTGGCCTCAGAGCAGGTCTTCCTCTCTGTAAGCATCCAGAGGGATGAGCCAGGAGGGAGGGCAGGTTACCTCCTGGAGTCTTATGTATTTCATCTATTCCACAGTGGTCACTGAGCTCCTACCATGAGCCAGACACTGTTCCGAGAGGGTCCGCTGCAACATAAAGCTACCTCTTCGACAGGCACCCAAGGCATCCAAGAAGGGTGCCGTAGAGAGCCAGCTCTGACAAGGGTCTTGCCTGAGGTCTCACAGCTCATTATCCTAATTCAAGACTCCCAGGCTCCTCCCACCTCTGGTGACCCTAACACAGACCGTCTGTAGATGCCCTAGGTTAAAAATTACTGACAACCCCCAGGCCAAAGCTGTAAACCTCCATCCCTCTAGGAAGGAGCTGTATTCAGGAGCCCCTGAGAGGGGCCTCCTGGGGAGTGGTTGTAGGATGGGGAGGAAAGAGAATTTGCTGAATAGACATTGGGAAGACTCCTTCACTGGGCAAAGTCCCTCAAGCACCCAGGGACAGAGCTGGGCAGTGAGCAGAGCAGGGTGCTGGAACTTGCAGGGCCCCTAGGGAAACAGCTTGCAGGGGAGGGCCTAGTCCCCATCCCAGGGGCTGGAAGGGAGCTGACCCATAAGAGAGCACATTTCACATGCACATGGGCACAGAACAGCCCTCATCTGGGAAATGACACTCGGATAGGATTCAGGCAATGAGCACTGTGGGATGGGGATAGGCTCGGCCCTCCCCCTCCGTCTCTGCAGATAGGCCCACCTGCTGGCCTCCACAGAAAGCCCTTCAGGATCTAGCCCTACCCTTAAACTCAGATTTGAATCTGCTGACCTGAGAGCCTGGGTACCTTCCCGGGGCCACCTGAGGAAATCCGTCTTCCACACCCACCTGGTGCAAAGGGCTTCCCTCTCATCTCTGTCAGGTGCATGGATGAACATGATAAGGTTTGCAGAGTTCAGAGGAACACAGGAAGAGGAGGGCAACGTTCTCCTGGGGTCCCTAGGTTGCCCCAGTCAGAATGAGAGCGTCTTGCCTGGGTGGTGTAGAGTGTCCATTAAATGTATCCGATGCCTACTGGTGGCTTCAGTGTCTAGCTCTATTATGCTCCTGGCCAGATGTTGCCCATCCCTAGAAGAAGTTCCACCCCAAGAGAGTTGAGCTGGGGGCTCAGAACTCCTAGCCCCAGGATGACAAGGGCCTGAATAAGGCCTCGAGGCCAGGCAGGGTCTCCCCTTGGGGGCCCCAGCTCCTGGGTAAACATTAATGGGGCTCCACACACAGCAGGTCATGTGCGTACTGGGCAGATCTTTGACCTGAAGCTATTCCTGCTGTGCCTCCTCCCCGCTGGTGCCCCCTCACCACACGTGCAGGTAGGAGCTCCCAGAACTAGACCAAGCTAAGGGACACTGGACCAGAGCGGAGTGACCACCAGGTTCAGGGTAGGGGTACCACTCTGAACCCCAGGACCTAAGAGCAAGTGAGAAGAGCCTAGTGGCAGGCCAGAGGGAGGGGTCACAAAGGACCCCTGGGCCTGAGCCCAAGCACTGGGGAAGGGGTCAGGGTAGACTAGGATTCAAAGAATTCCAGACCCAGAGGCCCATGGGGTCAGAGCTGCCAGAAGGGACCTGATGTAGGCAGGGGGCTCCCAAGTCCTGCTTCTAAGTTGGGGGTGGGGTGGGGTGGGGCTCTTATCAAGCGAAGACGTCACTTGCTTGGTATCAAATACCAAAGTCTAAGCTGGGACCATCTGCAGTGTCCTCATTGACACTTGATAGGAGAAATCCCAGGGTTCTCTAGCTACCGGTGACTTCCAGCCAGCACCCCAGAACCCTGTACCCTCAGTCAGCTGTCATACCTTCTTCTAGCCAAGAGCAGTAAGGGAGCGGAAATCCAGTGGCCCCCTGTCTTCTGCCCCCGAAACTAGACTGGGCTCTCCTGACAGCCACCTGAGGTCACTGCAGCCATCTGTCCGTGGTCAGAGCCACCAAGACCTGCAAGGTGTGGGGCTACGGCTGAAGTTCCAGGTCAGGGGCCTGACTTTAGATTGCTTGGTGGGGTAGAGGCAGAGTAGGAAGAGCGGCCAACCCTTACCTGCCTTGCCCTCAGCAGATCTAGGATTGGGCCTGGGTCTCTCTCTGCTTGAAATCCATGCCGAATTCCCTCACTGGTGGCCAGTTCCCCAACCCTACCCTGGATGCGATTGACCTGGTGGACCGGAATCTGAGAGATGCAGGTATCAGGCACCCTAGGGCTCCTACTTCTGGACAGCTACGCTAGGCAAAATGAGGTTTCTCTCTCTAGCTGCGCTCTTGAAGAGTTCTGGGGTCTCCTCACACCTCTGGCCTGAGCCAGACTCCCCATAGCCCTTTCCCTTCCCTGCTTCTGTGCCTCACCCATAACCCCTTGGGCCCCAGCCTCTTCCACCTCTGGCTTCCTCTTGTTCTTCTCCTTGGGAGTTCGACAAACAGCCCTCCTTGACTTGACCCCTGCAGGGACCTCCCGGTCTATCCCAGGCTCGGAGGAGGGAGGCACAGACCCCTGGGCCTTCCCTCAGCTGAAGAACACTGGCCAACTGAAAGGTAGGTCTGGGTGCGATGAGACAGCGTGCAGGCAAGGCCCCTGACTTCCCATTTCCTAGCAGAGTATAAGCTGGGACTTAGTAGAACACATGGCAAAGAAATTCACATTAATCTGCTTGAGACAGAGTGAAAACTCCCTTTCCAGCCTCTTGTCTTCCTTTTACTCCATGCTGATGGCTCCAATTCTGGGACTCCCCCTCCAAGGTCATGGGTTTAGCCATATGGCTAAGGATCAAGGGAGGGCCAACGAGGGGGTACAGACTCTGCTCCACATGGATTCCTGCCCAATGGGACAGAAGGGAGATCCTGTGCTATTCCTGAGAGGTGACAGGAAACACAGTCCCTGTTCTCAGGGAACAAAGTGTGTGTGTGTGTGTGTGTGTGTGTGTGTGTGTGTGTGTGTGTGTGTGTTGCTACTGCTGGGCAGTAGCCAGCTGGTCAAATATAGTCCTATCTGGTGTCCCTAGAGGTCAGCATGGCCAGCAGGCTTCGCCAAGTGATCATCAACTTCCTTAAGGCATGTGGACTCCTGGGAAGCCTCTACTTCTTCATCTGCTCCCTGGACATCCTCAGCTCTGCCTTCCAGCTGCTAGGCAGTGAGTGACCAGGTGGGAGGCCAGGGTGGGCTTGGGAAGTCAGCTCTCTACAGCCTCGCTGCATCTCTCTGTGGGGAACAGGCAAAATGGCTGGAGACATTTTCAAGGACAATGTGGTGCTGTCCAACCCTGTGGCTGGCTTGGTCATCGGTGTGCTGGTCACAGTCCTTGTCCAGAGCTCCAGCACATCTTCCTCTATCGTGGTCAGCATGGTGGCCTCTAAGTGTGAGTTTGCCTCTCCTTCCCAGGGCAGAGGTGGGTGGGCTGGTGAACAGGCAGGGCTGCTGAAATGGTACCCCTACAGTGCTGACTGTCCAGGTATCCGTGCCTATCATCATGGGCGTCAACGTGGGCACTTCCATCACCAGCACCCTGGTCTCAATGGCGCAGTCAGGGGACCGGGATGAGTTCCAGAGGTGAGTCAGGGCTGAAGGGCCAGGCTGGGTCTACCTTGACCTCAGTAGAGGCTACTCAGACAGACAGCCTGCCCTGTGTGACTGCAGGGCCTTCAGCGGCTCGGCTGTGCATGGCATCTTCAACTGGCTCACAGTGTTGGTATTGCTGCCGCTGGAGAGCGCCACAGCAGCATTAGAGAGGCTGAGTGAACTGGCCCTGGGCGCTGCTAGCCTGCAGCCAGGGGGGCAGGCCCCCGACATCCTCAAGGCACTGACGCAGCCTTTCACACACCTCATCATCCAGGTGAGGACAGATGTGCCATAGGAAGGTACCTGTGCCTGGCTGATGAGGAACAGGAGGCAGAAGCCCTGTCCTGGATGGCGACAGAAGAGGGTTTAGGCTTATAATAAGCTGAAGGATAAGAGTACCAGACACATAATCATGCCCCCTCTGTCTCCCAGCTGGATAGCAGCGTGATTACCGGCAGCGCTACCAGCAACACCACTAACAGCAGCCTCATTAAGCAATGGTGTGGCGTCAAAGGGGAGACGGTGAGGTGCCTCTGACCCCATCCCTCATTTGACCTCTGACCTGCTGAATCATCCTGCTCACTTAATCTTGAGCCTTTTACCCTTGTCTGCCTGCTGTGAGCCTGGCCTGAGTCCTCCCTATCCCTCAGTCCCAGGAGAGCAATGAGGAATGCGGCATCTTCAGTCCCTGCACAGAGGTGAACGGTACAGCATCTCCAGAGGAGAACAGAGTGCCTTGTGAGTACCTCCAGCAGTCCTACCCCCTACCCTGCTTACTGCTCCGACCTCCTCCTCAACTTCCTGCCCTGCCACAGGCCAGCACCTGTTTGTGGGCACAGGGCTCACGGATCTGGCTGTGGGCTTCATCCTGCTGGCGGGCTCTCTGCTGGTGCTCTGTACCTGTCTGGTCCTCATCGTTAAGCTGCTCAACTCTGTGCTGCAGGGCCGCATTGCACAGGCTGTGAGAACTGTCATCAATGCAGGTGGGTGTAGGGCGGCCCTGGACCTGGGATGGAGGAGAAGGCAGGAGGGTAAAAAACGACCCCTTGCCTTCCACCCTACACACCTGCAGATTTCCCCTTCCCCTTTGGCTGGCTCAGTGGCTACTTGGCCATCCTTGTTGGTGCAGGCCTAACCTTCTTGCTTCAGAGCAGTAGTGTATTCACAGCAGCCATTGTGCCTCTCATGGGTAAGCCAAAGTGGGCAGTGGGCTTGGGATTGGGGGAGCTGGGCTGGATCCCTTGGTGACCCTTCATTCCTCCAGGGGTTGGGGTGATCAACCTGGAACGGGCCTATCCCCTATTCCTGGGCTCCAACATTGGCACCACCACCACAGCCCTGCTGGCTGCCCTGGCCAGCCCTCCGGACACGTTGCTCATTGCAGTCCAGGTACTGCCCTCAACTATTCCCCTGTTCCCAGCACAGCCAAGGATGGGTGCAGCCCCAGCTCTCCTCAGGCTCCTCAGACTCCAACCACAGGCCTGCAGCCTTAGATCCAGGGGGATATTGCAGGCATCTCACAGCCCTAGCCTCAGTTCTTCCTTTCCAGGATTCCTTTTCTTTGTTTTTTGTTTTTTCAAGACAGGTGGGGTTTTTTTTGGTTGTTGTTTGGTGTGTGTGTGTGTGTGTGTGTGTGTGTGTGTAGCTCTGGCTGTCCTGGAGCTATCTCTGTAACTCAGGCTGGCCTCAAACTCAGAGATCTATCTACCTCTGCCTCCTGAGTGCTGGGATTAAAGGCGTGCGCCACCACCGCCTGTCAAATGGCATGATTTCTAAAGAGCCCAGGTGGCCCATGTCATCTGGTCCAGTCTCCTCACCCCTTCTTGCCCTTCCTGCCTACCAGGTTGCTCTCATCCACTTCTTCTTCAACCTGGCTGGCATACTGCTATGGTACCTGGTGCCTGTCCTGAGACTACCCATTCCACTGGCCAAGCGCTTTGGGGACCTGACTGCCCAGTACCGCTGGGTAGCCATTGTCTACCTGCTATTCACCTTCCTGCTGCTGCCCCTGGCAGCCTTTGGACTTTCCCTGGCAGGGGGCTCAGTGTTGGCTGCAGTGGGCGGTCCTTTGGTGGGGCTGGTGCTCCTTATCATCCTGGTTAATGTCCTGCAAAGACACCGGCCATCTTGGCTTCCTCACTGTCTTCGATCCTGGGCCTGGCTGCCTATCTGGCTCCATTCTCTGGAGCCCTGGGACCGCCTGGTGACTGGTTGCTGTCCCTGCAGAGCTTGCAGCAACTCCAATATGACCAGCAAAGTGGCTAACTGCTATGAGAACCCCGAGGTCATAGCTTCCCAGCAGTTGTGAAAAGTGGGTGCTATAGCCCATATACCTAGCTCCACCAGCTTCGGGGCACCGTAGGCTGAAAAGACTGCCTGCCAGTCTTCCCTGGGGTGGAGGGGAGGGGCTCCACATGGACTTCCTAGACTCCTGCATGCCCTTCTTTGCAAATAAAGGATACTATTATCAAGGAGTGTTGACCTTCTCTCCCGGATAAGGCCGCCTTAGGAGGCACCTATCCTAACACTGAGTGGAGGTGGACAAGCAGCGCCATGTTGCCCCTAGCGGAGACTCGGTAGTAGGGTTCCACCTAGGCCGCTGCTGGTTTATTTCTGTGGTGGTTGGTGACAGCCGGTTCCTTCGGGCCGGGGACTGTCTGGGAAGGCTGGGTAGGGCAGAGAGCCCAAGTTCCAGTTGAGAGGAAGACCTGAGATCCGCCAGGTGATGCGTGTGAGAGACCTGCAGGAGAGTATGTGACTGTTACCGAGTTGTTCAAGAGGCTAGGTTTGCATCCTGCCGGCAAGCTCGGTCAGGCGTGGTCTCCCTAGCCGCCAGAGGGCACCCTTCCTCCTGCCGGGCTCCTAAACAGCACCCTACCTCCGCTACCTTGGTGCCCAAACTTGTCCAGGAAGCCTGCTAGGACTTGCCCATCTAGGTGAAAGGCTATAAGGGCTAGACACCATTTTCTCCGCCTGAGTGCCTAAAGAAAGACTCGGGGAAAGGATGGGGCCCTGGTGAGGGGTCCTGCCCTCCTCCGTGCCTCCCGCCGGCGGTCGGGTTTTCAAACAGGAAGGCTTGTCCTACAGCCAAAAGGTAATTGGACACCAGAGAAGAGGCAGAGGCCTCTCACCGCTTCCTACAGCTTAAGGCTGCTCACAACCGTATCCCTACCCCTCCCACACCACCAAAAGGCCACCCAAAACTCAGGCACATTATATCAATCAGACCCACAGAAGAGCTGACAGAAGCCCTGGACTGGACAGGGCTACCTTTTGATCTGTCCATTATACCTTTTTTTTTTTTTTTTTTTTTTTTTGGTTTTTTGAGACGGGGTTTCTCTGTGTAGCTTTGCGCCTTTCCTGGAACTCACGCTGTAGACCAGACTGGCCTCGAACTTACAAACATCTGCCTGCCAAGCCGGGCGGTGGTGGCGCACGCCTTTAATCCCAGCACTCGGGAGGCAGAGCCAGGCGGATCTCTGTGAGTTCGAGGCCAACCTGGGCTACCAAGTGAGTTCCAGGAAAGGCGCAAAGCTACACAGAGAAACCCTGTCTCGAAAAACCAAAAAAAAAAAAAAAAAAAAACATCTGCCTGCCTCTGCCTCCCAAGTGCTGGGATTAAAGGTGTGCGCCACCACCGCCCGGCCCATTACAGCTTTTAAGCGTGTCCAGCCTTTGACATTGAGACACGATATTGTCATCTACAAAGCTCATGATTCAGAACTGTGAGAGAATTTCAAAAAAACCCTTGACGTTTTACATAAGCCCGACAGTTTGAGGTGTTTCATTTATAACTACCCTTGCCCACATGTGGCCCACAGGGCATGTCTGTGTGAATTTTCTTGGCTCCAAAACTTTCCCTGCACCTCTCCCCTCCTCCAGGTTTGTCTAGCCAGACACTGTGGTCAACAGGTGTGGCCTTTAGGGAGATGGAGCCTGGAGAGCCCCTAGGGTCCTATCCCTGGTTTTTTCTTTCTTTTTCTTTTCTTTTTTTAAAAAAACCATTTATTTAGATTTAGATTTATGCATTTTGTGTGTGTGAGTGTTTTTGTTGTTGTTTTGGGGTTTGTTTTTTTTTGGCTGTATATATGTATGTGCACCACTTGTATGCGGTGCCATTGGAGGTCAGAAGGTGTCGGATCACCTGGAAAAATGGTTGGTTGTAGCACGAATCTTAACAGGTCGTATTAATAAAATCAAACCCGAAGCCAGGTATTGGGGTGAGTGCTGGAAGATCAGAAAAGCAGAACAAGCCACAACTTCCTCGCCTTGCCAATTCCTCACCTGATCCTGTTTCCTCAGACTGGAAGTCTCTGAGTCCTCACCCAAATGGATCTCAGCTGAACTGCTGCTCAAAGCCTACAAGCTTAACCAGGCTCTAGTTCCTGGTTCTATGCCTTATACACCTTTCTGCTTCCTGCCATCACTTCCTGGGATTAAAGGCTCTTGTTACCACGCCTGGCTGTTTCCAGTGTGGCTTTGAACTCACAGAGATCCGGATGGATCTCTGCCTTCGGAATGCTAGGATTAAAGGTGTGTGTGCCACCATTTCTGGCCTCTGTATCTAGTAGCTGTTCTGTTCTCTGACCCCAGATAAGTTTATTAGGGTGCACAATATTTTGGGGAACACAATACCACCACAGATGGTTGTGAACCACCATGTAGGCACTGAGATACAAGCTTGAGCCCTCTCCAAGAGCATCAAGTGCTCTTAAGTGCTGAGCCATTTTCTGATTCCCTTCGATCCTCCACACATACACTGTGGGTGTCTCTGTGGTCCTTTCTGTCTATGTTTAGAACATCCCAGGCCCTCTTTACCCATAGCCTCTAGTGTCACCCAGGTTCTGTGCCATCCCCTCCCTACCCTAGATCCTAGGCTTCCTAGGCCTGGAATTCACCAGAGAATTGACTACCAGAGAATTGACTGCCTGCTCTGGGAGCCAAGGACTTGCAGAGATGAACTCTAGCAAAGACAGAGCAAGGTCTGTGCACTGCAGCCTTAGTTCACCCACTCTTGTGATTGATTGCAGAGTGCTTTTACACAGCCTCATGGTGTTCTCTGATGTTCCAGAGTCGGGGCTGAGCCAGACTGCTTCCCTGGAAGACCCACTGAGGGAGTCAGTGAGGCCTAGTCCACAGGGGAAGCACCTTGGCACCTCTCCTTCCGGGGTGAGGGAAGGCCTTCCACAAAAGCTGACCACAGGGTCCTTTAAGGCCGCAAAGACTGTCTGCCTGCTGCTCCTGCCTGGCAGTAATGTACCCTCCCACTGGGACCATGGCCACCAGTAAACAGAGCCTTCCTTGTGCAGCCTCCAACAGCTGCAGGCTGGGGAGGGAGGGCAGGCAGGCACCCAATGCTCCCACAGCCCATTCTGCCTCACTTCCCTGCTCTTCTGGCTGGCTCTGTGCACATCCTCTCAGGCTATAGGCTCCAGGTCTTCCTGGGTCTTCTTTCTCACTAGCACAGGGGTACTCTTGGTTCATGGTGTAGATCTATAGTGTCTTCTCTTACCAGCTGTGGGCAGCCACTGTCCTTGGTGGGCTGATGCTCAAGAACCACGGTTATGCTATGTTATTCATACCTATTGCCCAGCTTGAGACCCAAACATCTCAAAGAGAAGCTCTTGGTGTTAAAGCTTAGAACTTCTGCTTCCTTCATGGATATGAATGTGCTGACTTTGAGATTCTAGTGGTTAAGTGACCTGGTGCACCTCACACACATCTAGCCCTCCTGAGGTATGGGTCCTCTAAGTGTGGTCAACAGAACCCATGTCCCGCTTTCTGAACTACCCTTTTAGGGAAGTGGGCAGGACAGTCAGATCTTGCTAGAGACTAGCACACTGGTTAGGATGGTTAACATGAACAATAGGACTCCATCCAACAGAATGCTGCTGCTTAGGATATAGAATTCTGCTTGTCCTGATGGCTTTTTCCTGTGACATTGTTGGTCATTGGATACCACAACCAATAGGGATTGCCTAACACACTCAGATTTGAAGGTAGTTCATACCAAAAGCTAGACCCACAGATGCCTGGTGCATGGACTAGAACAGACCCCATAGTGTAATATTCCTTAAAAAAAGAAAAAAATTACCAAGTTAGGCATGGGAAGGTCTGTAAATCCTTGCATTCTGGAGGCTAACGCAGAATTTCCTTGAGCTGAATTCCAATTCACCAGTTAGAAGACCCTGCCTCATATAAATGATGGCACAGAGAAACAACCGAACTAAAAGATTTAATTTTTTTTAGTTCCATGGGCAGAAAGATTTATTAGGGATTAAACTGTCAAGGCCATTGAAGGTGAGGGGGGAAAAGAGCAAATGGCGGAAAAGGATTGATTCAGAACTACACGCTTTGGCAGAATTGATTTTGGGGGGAAGGTTAAGGGAGGGAGTTCCTGGTGAACCGAAAACACCTTAAGAGATTTACTTTTCTTGTAAACAGGAACTTTTTAGGCTTGTTTACCTGGCCAAGTCATGTTTAGGACAATGTCAGCACTGCCATTTTGAGGGTAGGGGGGGCTTTGAACCTGACACCTCAGAAAAAAAACTTATAAAAATATATAAATGGATTGTTCTCTAAGCGATCCACTACAGGGCAGGGACTTAATTTAAGTTTCATACGTTTGTTTGTTTTTCCCTCTCATAGAGTCATGGCCAGGCATGCCCAGCCCTGCAGTCTCCATGCAGCTTTGCGCGCACTTAGAGCGAAGGCTCCAAGGAGACCGGCTCCAGGCCAGCTGGTTTCCACAACACGGAGCGCAGTCGAAGAGGCGGAGGGAGGGCCCTCCCGGGAACAAACAGACCCCGCGCCTGCCCAGTGCGTCCCGGGAGGACCCAGCTGGGCCGGATTTCATGGCTACAATCCGCCTCAGCTTGAAAGTCCCCAAGCTGGACCGCAATTGCACCCGGAGTGCAATGCCTTAGGCTCTTTTCTCTCCCCAGCAGCAGCACACGGACCCTTACACCAAAGAGAGCCCACAAAACTCTGAAAAGAGGCCCCCTCCCTCTCGGCCGGAAGCTTGCTCTCCACGTCCCGCCCGCGCGCTGCACTGCGGCGGTTACCAGGACGCCAACCCAGCGCAGCCAATAGTGTCAGGCTTTCGGCGTGCTCCCAGGAGGCAGCCAATGAAGGTGCAAATCAATCATTTGAAACACCCAATGAATTGAGCACTGCGGCGCCAGGGCGGGGATTGTGATAGGGAGAACCTTAGACAGTACTGACCAATAATGAGCGTATATCGTTGGGAAGGCGGGCCCTAGGCCACTTGATTGACGGAAAAGCAGCCAATCAAACAAGAGTGCTTCTTGGCCTCGTTCTGGGAGCCCAATCCTAGGCTTGCGAAGGCGGGCTATGAGGGGTATATAAGTGCTGGTAGAGCGTCGGTTGTAGCACTCTGTGCGCCTGCTCCTCCCAGCTTGTTCCTTCTCTGCAGCCGCTCCGCAGTCGCCGCCGCCATGAGGGAGATCGTGCACCTGCAGGCTGGGCAGTGCGGCAACCAGATTGGCGCCAAGGTAAGCGGCTAGGGCTCTGCTGGACGGGCGCCAGCGGTACGGCCAGCCGGGGAAGATGGCGGAAGCGGCGGCGCTCTCACTGCGTCCTGGATACCGGCGTACGCTGGGCCGGGACGTAGAAGCGGTGGCTGGTGGCGGTGGGGGCGGACCGTGCGAGGCCCTAGGGACCCGTCGCTCGGGCGCTTTGGAGACGGGGGTGGTGGGGGGTGGGGGGAAGGGCCTGCCGCACCCATCCGGGGCGGGGCTGCCTTGGAGCGCACCGGCCGCCGTGACTCAGCTAACGCCCGAGTCCCTTGCAGTTCTGGGAGGTGATCAGCGACGAGCATGGCATTGATCCTACCGGCACGTACCACGGAGATAGCGACCTCCAGCTGGAGCGTATCAACGTGTACTACAACGAGGCCACCGGTAAGACTCCTCTATCCGTACATCGTCCCGATCACCCCTCCGGTTTGACCACTCTTGACGTCCCCCTGTCCCACCAGGTGGCAAGTATGTTCCCCGTGCCGTGCTCGTGGACTTGGAGCCGGGCACCATGGACTCGGTGCGCTCAGGGCCCTTCGGGCAGATCTTCAGACCTGATAACTTCGTCTTCGGTGAGTGCGGCGGGGGGTGTGGGCGGAGCTTGCTACCCCCTGAGGCTCAAAGGTCAAGGGGCTGACCTAAAGTCCCCGCTGACTAGCTGCCCAGGTGTAACACTTTTCCTGACCTCTGAGTCACTCAATCCCTTGGTCAAAAGCAGCTTTGGGAGGAAAGTCTGTCTGCCGGTAGGCTAGTTGCTGGTAGAGAGTGTGAGCAAACCTGACCCGGTGGCCTGGGTCCCTGGGCTGTCCTTGAATATTGGCCGGGGTACCTAGGGAAGTGTTACTGTCCTAGCTGTGGTCCCCCAACCCCCTCTTTTTTTTCCACACATGGCAGGTTGCTGTGGTGTCATTTCAGGGGTCTTTTCACTTTCTTATAGAGGTGACAACCTCAAACCATTTGGCCTTTTGGGCACGTACCTAGTTAGTGACCAGCTGTTTTCTCTTACAGGTCAGAGTGGGGCTGGGAACAACTGGGCCAAGGGACACTACACAGAAGGCGCAGAGCTGGTTGACTCGGTGTTGGACGTTGTGAGGAAGGAAGCTGAGAGCTGTGACTGCCTGCAGGGCTTCCAGCTGACCCACTCCCTGGGTGGGGGGACTGGGTCTGGGATGGGTACCCTCCTTATCAGCAAGATCCGGGAGGAGTACCCGGACAGAATCATGAACACCTTCAGTGTGGTACCTTCCCCTAAGGTGTCGGACACAGTGGTTGAGCCCTACAATGCCACCCTTTCAGTACACCAGCTTGTTGAAAACACAGATGAGACCTATTGCATTGATAATGAAGCACTCTATGACATCTGTTTCAGAACCCTAAAGCTGACCACACCCACTTATGGCGACCTGAACCATCTAGTGTCCGCCACTATGAGTGGGGTAACCACTTGCCTGCGATTCCCTGGCCAGCTAAATGCTGACCTGCGGAAGCTGGCTGTAAATATGGTGCCCTTCCCTCGCCTGCACTTCTTCATGCCTGGCTTTGCCCCCTTGACCAGCCGAGGTAGCCAGCAGTACCGTGCCCTGACAGTTCCTGAGCTCACCCAGCAGATGTTTGATGCCAAGAACATGATGGCTGCCTGTGATCCCCGCCATGGGCGCTACTTGACAGTGGCTGCCGTGTTCAGGGGCCGCATGTCTATGAAGGAGGTGGACGAACAGATGCTTAACGTCCAGAACAAGAACAGCAGCTACTTTGTTGAGTGGATCCCCAACAACGTGAAAACAGCTGTCTGTGACATTCCACCTCGGGGCCTAAAAATGTCCGCCACCTTCATCGGCAACAGCACCGCCATTCAGGAGCTGTTCAAACGCATCTCAGAGCAGTTCACAGCCATGTTCCGACGCAAGGCCTTCCTGCACTGGTACACGGGTGAGGGCATGGATGAGATGGAGTTCACTGAGGCTGAGAGCAACATGAATGACCTGGTGTCCGAGTACCAGCAGTACCAAGATGCTACAGCTGAGGAGGAGGGAGAGTTTGAGGAGGAGGCTGAGGAGGAGGTGGCCTAGAGCTGTCTTAAGCAGCTAAAGCATGGGAGCAGTGTGAACTCTTTATTCATTCACAGCTTGTCTGCTAGCCATGTCCACTGTGCATTTGCTGTCCTGTTCTGACATCACTTGTACAGATACCACCATTAAAGCAATTCATAGTGTGTGGCTTCGCCTCTCCAGTTCCTTCTGATAGGCCTTTCGGGTGCTGTTACCGAATGTCAGCGCGTAGTTGTCCTGCATGGCTGCAAGAGAGAAAGGCTTAAGCTGAGTTCCCGGGGGAACAGGGAACAGTGGGAGAGGTCAGGGCAGGCTATGAACAGAGCAGCCTCTCTAGGATCGTGTGGTTACCCCCTCAAATAGGCCTGGAGTAACCTTGCTGGCTTTGTAAGTTTACGGGAAAGGCTGCTGAGCCCATACTGACTGGGTAGTTACAACAAAACTGGGACTCTGGCCAGTGGGCCAACAACTGATTATCAGGTAGGTGAAGCGGGACCCCAGCCATTTGACCCCGTCGTAGGTTTGGTGTGTAGTATGATCTTGTCCTTTTGAAGTGGGGATGGGCCTCTGGCAGGAGCGGTACTCACATGGGATGAAGCCCATGTAGAAGGGAATCAGGCCTTGGCTTCTGTAGATGGTGGTGCTTGGCCAGTGGGTCCTGGGCAGCCTTTCGCCCAGAGCACAGACTGGGTGTCTGAATATGAACTGGAGAAATGGATATGTGCTGAGAAGGGCTGTCTCCCCACATGGATGACCAAGATCTTGCTTCTGAGAGTTGTTGTCCATCTGACTGACCACCCAATCCCCCTTACCAGGGTAGGGAATCAGCCCTTGTTAGGATGTGAAAAGGCCTTAAGGGTGACCCCTGGGGAATGGATGCTTTCAGCTGGGAGCAGAAGCAGAACCAGCCTAGCTGAAGTACCTGGAATCAGGCTAGGCCCATGTTTTCCTACCTGGTTCTTGTCAAAGTCATCCATAGCTTGTGTGACTCCATCACGGTAATTCATCCCCATCACCCAGGCAAACCGGGGGACAAAGCCAGCATAACCTGGAGATGGGTGGATGTCAGCGTTTTTCCCTGGCTGCCTTCCCGGCATAACCCACACTCCCAGGTGTGTCAGAAATGCTGAGCCCTTCCATCCCTAAAGGTTGGTTGCTGACTCTTGGGGCCAAATTTAGCTCCTCATGGGGGCAGCTGGGCTGGCTCAAGGAAAAAAGTATTAAGCATGAGGCCAAACCCTGTTCTAGGGTAGGAAGGAGCCCAGGTAACAAGCCTTGTTATTCTCACCATCTCATCTGGACCCTTGGAACCTCACTGGGAACAGCCCAGGCACCCAGCACATACCTGAGATGGCCTTGCGTTGGATTAGGTTGGGGTGGTCTAGCTGGGGTAGTCGCTGGAACCTGCCCACATCTAGTGTCTCCTGCGGGGGATGTGGAGGCAGGTACTCATCCCTCCTGCAGTGGTATAGCTGGGGCAAGGAAGTGTAAATGAGCACACGGCTTGTGTGTGTGTGTGTGTGTGTGTGTGTGTGTGTGTGTGTGTGTGTGTGAGAGAGAGAGAGAGAGAGAGAGAGAGACAGGAGCCAGGCCAGGTGTCTCCACTTACCTGGTACCTCCCTGGGGTCTCCTGAAGAGGTGCTGCATTCTTCCAGGCCTCTTCCCCATATGATAGCAGTAGACCTGGGTGCCCCAGGTCTTTAGCCTCTCCCTTTCTCCCTGGAGGGAATGGTGGGTAGGGAGGATAAGGCATGAAGCCTGCAGGCATTGAAACCTGTCTGGATATGTTCTCTACCTGTGGCGGCCCCTGGGTGTCCATCTCCTGGCGTGGGAGCTGGCCCAGGATCTCAAAATTCTTGTAGGGTTTCAGACCTGTACAGACAGGACAGCTCTTGAGCCATATAGGAAGGAGGGTGGAGCCCCAGTGGAGGCAGGGCTGGGTGGGGTCCCACCCTGGACCTGAAGCTCACTGGTATAGTGGGGGATGTAAGGCTCTGTCAGGTCCCTGCAGGGAATCCATGGTGACTTAGATTTGCTGAAGTCCTCGATGAACTTGGGCTTGGACATAGGTGACAGAACAGAGCAGGGGCTCTTCTGGACGCTGGGATCTGTGAGCAGCTGCGCAGTAGTGCGGCCATAGGTGTTCCCCACCTGGTAGCGCAGTTGAGGATAGAAACCAGCATAGCTGTGGAGAGAAGCAGGGGCGATACCACCCCTGTCTGTTAGTTAGCAGGCATTGGGCCACGGCTCACTTTAGATGACGGTACCGGAAGCACCCGCTCTCTGTGACGCCCAGGACTTGGGGTAGCATGTATCAAACGTGACAACATGCCAGGTCTTCACTGTCATCACTGCGATCAGGTTGTTCTCCACAGTGGACCCCTACACCCAGCAGGTCTAGCATTGTATGTGCATGGGTGTTTTGCCTGCATGCATGTCTGTGTACCACATGTGTGTCTAGTCCTTGCGGAAGTCAGAAGAGGGTGATGGAGCCCCTGGAACTGGAGTTACAGTTTGTTGTGAAGCTACCACGTGGATACTGAGACTTGAACTTCTGAACTCTGCAAGACCAGCAAGTGCTCTTAACAGCAGAGTCATCTCTCCAGCCCGGCACCCAACCATTCTCAACACTCCCTACCTCACCCCATTGACACCTCCAAAAGTGACCAATATTGAAAGGAGGTATAGGTCCTTCAGTTTCCCCCTATTCTATGTCCCATGTTGCACTTGGGTCTAGGCAGGTATGCACACACACTTTCTTTGGAAGTTTTTTATTTTATTATTTAGTTTGCTGTGCTGGAGATCAGACCCAGGACTTTGCATATGCATGTTAGGCACCCTACCTCTGGGCAATACCAGAGGTATTGTCTGTTTTTAACTGGACTATACTTCTTCCATATCTGAATCACCTCTGCCTATGGAGGGCAAGTTCAGTATTTGCTTATCCAGTCTCTGCCAGATTGTTTGGCTGCCACAGTTTTTGCCTTTGACAGACACACTGGCCACCTAGTACTGCATTCAGGTTTAGGGCAAGGCCTAGGCCTTCATCTGTAGCTCCAGCTCAGATTTTCCTGTCCCAGAGCTCTTCAGCCCCAGGGGTCTCTAGATTCCACTCCTTGGTAACCCTGGCTTTGGGTCTCTTCAGCATTGGTCCTCAGCCTCCTGGAGTCCAGGCTAAACCCCAGCCCTACTGCTCATCCCTCTTTCCCGACCCCAACCTCTCTCTATAGAGCTCCCAGCTCTTACCCAGGGATGTAGTGGGGTTCTGGAGTGAAGAGGCTGTGTTTCTGAGTAGCTGTCATTTGCTTTGACTCTGCCCTTGCTGGTTCAGCCCTTTCTGTGTCCACCTTCCTTCCCTGAAAGAGACCTGTTGCCTGGTAACCATTGTGAAGGGGCCAGCATTATGGACCCAGCCATCTGTTAACCCTGTGAGTGCTCCCAATCTCACAGCATCTCTAGCTCAAAGACCAGTTAGGAAGGTGTCCTGAGCAAGGCAGGGTGTCCTGGAAGGAAGCCCCACTCACCCAGAGCTCAGGAGCCAGAAATGGAAAGAGGTTGGACTCTCACCACTACTCCCCGAGGCCAAGACCCACTGACAAGCAGTCCCTGCTTCATGGTGGGGTTCTTTACCTAGTCCTTCTCCACTGATGAAGTCAGCACTGAGTCAGGTTTCCCAGATGACAGCTGTGTGGACTCTCCAATAGGCTTGTTCCCCTGTAGTAAGACATTGATTTCCATACTTAACAAATCCCCTTTCTGTTTTTTTGTTTGTTTTGTTTTGTTTTGGTTTTGGTTTTGGTTTTTCGAGACAGGGTTTCTCTGTATAGCTTTGTGCCTTTCCTGGAACTCACTCTGTAGCCCAGGCTGGCCTCAAACTCACACACAGATCCTCCTGAGTGCTGGGATTAAAGGCGTGCGCAAACCACCGTTCGGCCCCCCTTTCTGTTTTTTTTTTTTTTTTTTTTTTTTTTTTAATGTAGAAAGAACTTTCAGGGCCGGAGATATGGCTTAGTGGTTAAGAGCACTGGCTGCTCTTTCAGAGGACCCAGGTTCAATTCCCATGGCAACTCACACCTGTCTGTAACTCGAGTTCCAGGGCTTCTGACACCCTCTCTTAGACATGCATGCAGGCAAAACACCAATGAACATAAACTAAAAACTAAACAACAAAAAAAGCTTTCTTTGATGCTGGTGAGATGGCTCAGAGGTAAAGACTGCTCGTCATGACAGCTGACAGACTGCGTTCAGTCCCAGGAACTCACCAAGGGAAAGGAGAGAGCTTACTCCCAAAAGTTGTCCTCTGAATTCTACTAACACACTCTAGGCAAATAAGACCCTGTTTGATAACAAAAATCCTTTGTTTTTGCATATGTGTGCAGACATGCTCAGATGTGTGCAGAGCCCAGTGGTCATGTTCTAACCTTCCCCTAACACTGTCAACCTTGGGGTTTTTTTTGTTGTTGTTTGTCCACCCCCACCCCCCCACCCCCGAGAAAGGGTTTCTCTGTGTAGTTTTGGTGCCTTTCCTGGAACTCACTTTGTAGACCAGGCTGGCCTCGAACTCACAGAGATCCGCCTGCCTCTGCCTCCCGAGTGCTGGGATTAAAGGCGTGTGTCACCACCACCGGGCCAACCTTGTTTTCTAAGGCAGCTTCTCTCATTGGTGTCTGAGGCTTACTGATTAAGCTAGGCCAGCCAGCCAGTGAGCCCAGGGATCCCCCTGTCTGTGCTTCCCCAACACTTGCTTTATAAAACAGTTTTTTAACTGTTTGTGTACACATGTGCTATGGCACTCCTGTGGAGGTCTGAGGACAACTTTGGGGAGTTGGTTATCTCTTCCACTATGTGGGTTCTGGGGAGTGAACTCGGGTTGTCAGGCTTTGGTGGCAAGTCCCTTTACCCACTGAGCCATCTTGATGGCCCAGGCATGCCACCAAGACGAGCTTTTTCTGTGTGTGCTGGTGAGTCATACTGAAGTCCACATAACTTGCACAGAAAGCACAACTGAGCTCTGTCCCCAGCTCTCAGGAAGAACTTTATAACCATAAAAGTGAATGTATCACAAAGGGAAAACCAGCGTAAGCAATAATGGAAGGCAGACTAAACTTTGCAACAGCTGTGTGAACAGATAAGTCCACATAAAGGACTTGTGGAGGGCTGGAGAGATGGCTCAGGGGATGACCACTCTCCCAGAGGACATGAGCTTGATTGCCAGCACTCACATCAGGCATCTCATGATTCTAGCTCCAGGGAATCCAACACCCCGGCCTCTGGGCATCTGCACTCAAGTGCACATACCTACACACAGACACGTAGACATAGTTACAAATACTAAAGATAGCTGGGCCATAGTGGCACAAGCCTTCAATCCAGAATTCAAGAGGCCGAGGCAGGCAGATCTCTGAGTTCCTGGCCAGCCTGGTCTACAGGACAGTCAGGGCTACACAGAAAAACCTTGTCTGAAAAACCAAAAATAAATTCAGATGATTGCTTTAGAGTCTCATTAAAAATAAATCTTTTAAAACATCTTATGAAATAAAACATTAAAAATTAGCCCCCAATATTAAAATGCAAATATAAACACAAATGTTTGAAAACAAGACAAACCCAGAGCCTCTAAACACAAAAAGGTACAGTTGTTCCTGAATCAAATAAATGCTGACCATATGCTGATAATGGCAGTTTTTAATGTGGGTCACTGAGGTACACCTGGAGCACAATTTGCTTATATAGATCAAGTCCAAACAAGACACTGCTCTCACCACCCTAAAGAAGTGCTCTGAAACTAATAGCCAAAGACACATGGTGGTTGTGGTGAGGACTAGAGAGGTGTTTTAGCAGCTCTTGTTGATCTTGCAGAAGATCCAGGTTCAACTGCCAGCATCCACACGGTAGTTCACAACCATATGTAACTCCACTTCCAGATGCAGCTGATGCCCTTTTCAGACCACCACATCACTAGGTTTAAATGTGGGAACACATGTACATGTAGGCAAAACCCACATACACATTAAATAATTCCCCAAGCAAGAAATATACATGTGTGATACCATCACAACTACATCTATTTTTTTTCTTTCTTGCTTGCTATGTATCCCAACCTGGCCTTGAACTTGCAGCCATACTCTTGCCTCAGCCTCCCAAGGGCTGGGGTTACAGGTGTGGCCACCATGCACAGCTCCACAGCAGTAGGAGTGTGTGCTAGAGGCCAGGACCTGGTGTTGGGATTCTTCCTCAGCTGCTCCCCATCTTAGGTTTTTGTTTTTGAGATATGGCTTGTCTCACAGAACTTGGAATGCATCAGTTCAGTTCAACTGGCTGGCCAATGAACTCCGGGGATCCTCCATCTCCCCAGTGCTGGGGGTGCAGAGGCCCACCCCTGAATTTTATGTGGATACTGGGCATCCAACTTAGGTTCTCATGAGTGCACGGCGGGCCCGTTACTTCTGGAGCCGTCAGTATCCCCACAGCAATATTTATTGCAGGGAGGATCTGGAGACACCTAAATGTCAGCAAGTGCTTCTTCAGAATCCTCCACACCAGGTACCTTAACACCATCAATTATGTTCTCAAAGGACACTGCACAATGCGGGAGGAGGCTCTGGGCAGCCTGTGAAACCTTCGTCCAAATCAAACTTGTTTCCTCATGTCTCCATCCATCTGTCCAGAGAAGTGTCAGTCAGGGCCAGTGCTAAAGGGGGAGATCAGAAAGGAAGAGGCCCAGTCACGGTGGAAGAGGGCTGGAGGAGACTCTGTGGAGAGGGTATTTTTCTGTCTTGAGTGCTGCCTGGGAAGTGTGGGGGCCAAGGTCAGGGCTGGAACAGCCAGACCAGCCAGCACCAGAGGCCACTCTGGAAGGGCCTTCGTGCCCAGATGGGTTCTTGCTTCTTCAGGCTCAGTATTCCTTTGTTCATCTAATACATTCTGGCCTTCTGGCCTCGGTGCATGCAGGCAGAGGCAGAAGACAAGTGCTCCTAACTAGCCCTGCCGGAACTGGCCTGACTCGGAAGGCAGGCCCGAGTTACTGTGCTTTGTCTCCCCGTGACAGGGTCTGCTACAGGGGCAGCAGCTCTTCCTCTTCCTCCTGACTGTCTGTCTCCTGTTAGCTGGCCCTCACTCACACACCTGGCCATACTGCAGGACTTGGCATGTACTTACATGCCCCACCCCCTCTTCACCTAGGGTGGGGCTCCAGACCTCCCGGAAGTACTGCTAGAGTGGACCCAAGCCCCCAGGAGAGGAAAAAAAAGGATTGGGACAGGTGAGAGCCTGTCTTGACCAAGGCTGACCTGGATGAGACGGTCTCAACAGGTAGGGAGAGGGGCAGAGGATGGAGGCCTTGTAGGAGAGTCCCTCCTGATCTGGACAATGTTCCTTTCCTCGGGAGCTCCCAGCAACAGAAGGGAGGGGCATGACCCAACAGTGAGGTCACAGAGCCCAGCAGTGCCCTCTGGAAAGAGAGCCCGAGACCTAGAATGAACTTTGACCAGAAGGCTGTGAAATTCCTGGCAAATTTTTACATCAATGGAGGCAAACACTGGACCCGGGGTCCCCTGAGTCAGCAACCTCTTCATCCCACCCAGTAATTTCAGAGGGTGGCGGACAGGTGGGGACTCAGGAGGAAAGACCAGTCAGACAGGTGGACAGTGGTTGTTGGCTTCCTTGCAGGCCCGAGGCTGCTGTGCTGTGGTGGGACCAGGAGCTTGAGGCAGCCTGGAACGAGATGTGGCCCCCAAAGGCAAAGAGGGCCCCAAGTGGCTTCAGGTCAAAAATGAGCACCCCCAAAGAGTCCACATCTACCTGCGCAGAGACCCTGAGGGATCTGTGTGAGTGAGATTCTTGGCTACCTCACTCCCACCCCAGGCCAGTGTGGGGAGGGATAAGGTGAAAGCAGTTTTCTGGGAAGAAATGGGTCTAGAGCTTGCTTTTCACGCCAGTGCAAGAGCGACGCCCCCCGATCCTGACTGACCTGGATGTCCCGGGCCCCACCAAGTATGAAGTGCCCAGTGCGTCTCTTCGGGAGTCCTCTCCACATCCCCAGTACACCATGGGCCACAAGTACCCTGGTCGAGGTGCATGTCCCCACAGCCCTGCCTATACCTGGGGAATGGGGGCCTCCTGCCCTGAAGACCTCCCCACCAACTATCCGCCCCACTGCAGAGGGTGGTGGCCGTAGGGCATGGCAGACCTTGTGGCTCCAAAGTGAAAGCCCCTTCACGCAGAAGACCGACTTCAACCGAGAGCGAAAGGTAGAGACACTGTGTGGGCCAGGTAGAGGGAGGGTGGGAGGAGATGGTCAGGGGATTCCTTGCAGAAGGTGGGGGGGTGGTGTTGCAGGTGAGGAGGAGGCGAGGAAAGGGGTCAGGCGGCTGGTGGGAGGGGCTGGAGGGAGGAGCTACGTGGCTGGGCTTGGTGATGGGCGGAACTAAGGGGATCCAAAAAAAAAAAAAAAAAAAGGAAGCGTTAGGCCTGGAGGATTGGAGGATAGGGTAAAGCTAGGCAAGGAGATTGCAGCCCCGGGTCGCATCCTGACTCCTCACAGTGGCCATCGCCCGCCGAGTACAGGCCGCTGAGCCAGCCTGCCTTCCCGGCCTTCAGCTTTGGAGGCCGCCGCCGCTCTGTTGTCAAGCTACCCAGGGATTTGCGCCCAGGGATGCTACGAGCCCGAGGTCCTTGTGCCTATACCCCACTCTTGGCTGCCTCACAGCCCTCTGGCGAGAAGCGACCCAGCCCCAACACCTATAACATCCTTCCTGGGTACCGTCTGCAGAGTACACGCTCACCTGCCTTCTCCATGAGTCGCTCCCCTGCGTTTGTCTCCTGGGTCAGCTCCTGTAAGGAGGCCTAGGAAGAGAGGCTTGGCCGGCCTGAGGGTGGAGTGGGGCTTGGGCCTCATAGGGGGGATGCGGGGGTAAGGACTAGGGTCAGCTCACTCTCTCTGCAGCCCGAACCCCAGGTCCGGCTGCCTACTACGTGGAAGACTGCTACAACTCACGCTTCCCATCTCCGCCTGGAGTGGTCATCCAAGGAGTGCGCAGGCCCAAGCGTCACGACACAGGCCCCTTCTGCACGCTGTAGGCCCGTCGGGTATAGATCGCAAAGCTGACCTCCCTTGAAGTTTTCCTGGGTTTCCTTTGGAACTCTCTGCAGCCTGGCCTTCTGACCATCTAGACACCCCTCACCCACTCTCCTGGCTTACACTGCGCAACGAGAAGAGTCTTTCCAGGGCCCTCCTCCCCCTACTATACTGAGATGCAAATGATTCTTTTGAACTGTGGTCTCTGGTTGCCCATCCTTTGCCTAATGGGCTATTTTGAATATGTGGCTTCCTGCTTATTTCTAGCTTTCCTGGTAGTCCTGGTTTTCTCTGCTCCTGCATGGTGCTCTTTTCTTCAGAATTGAAATGGCAGCCTGGGAACTAACCCTAAGCTTCCTGACCTAGGATAGAATAGGAAAAGGATCCTGTGGCAATGTGACCCAAGGTCCAGCATCTACCTGAGGGTCAGGCTGTTTGCTGAGCTGAAGAACTAGTGGGATACGCTGGGAGGCCAGAACCGGGAGTATTGCCATCTTCACACAAGCATAGCCTTGTCTAGCCCACTAGGCAGGACCGAGGGAATCAGTTCACCAGACACTGGCCCTATTTCCCTGGAGCTTTGACATGAAGATTCAACTGGGCTTGGTAACCTGTGTTCTGAGAACCTAAGCCCAAAGCCTTCAGCCCTCTCCCCTGCAGTAGCTGACTACTGGGTCCCTGAGCACCACTGGCCTGCTTTCCTACTTAGAAGGAGCCCCCTGCAGGCGCCTCACCTTACAGCTAGTGACTGCCGTTTCTCCAGGGCCCACTCCATCCTTTCTTCCTCACCCAGGCACAGACCTCACTTAAAAATGTTACCATGTTTTATGTGTATAGTGTTTCACTTGCATGTATGGTACATGCACCTTGTGTGCCTAGTGCCCAGAAGACATTAGATCCTTTGGAACTGGTGTTACAGATGGTTACAAACTGCCCCGTAGGTGCCAGAACTGAACTCAGGTCCCCCCTGCTAGAATGGCAAGTGCTCTTAACTGCTGAGCCATCTCTCCAGCTCTCAGAGCTGACTTTTATTTCTTCCTTCCTCTCCTCCCCCAGACAGGCTCTCACTATGTAGCCCTGGCTGTCTTGGAAGTCACTGTGCAAACCAGGCTAACCTTGAACTCCCAGGGATCTGCCTGCTTCTACCTCCCAAATTCTAGGATTAAAAATATGCATCTTTGCTGAGTGTGGCACCACAAGCCTTTAATCCCAGCAGTCAGGAGACAGAGGTAGGGGATCTGAGTTTGAGGCCACATGGTCTAAATTGACCCTGTCTCAAGAAAAAAAAAAAAAAGTGCATCATCACCAACCCTAAACCAGAATTCACTTAATTTGTATATTCTATATATTTCATGTAATACAATTCTATAAGAATTCACTTAAAAAAGTAATTTCATTTTATGTGTATGAATGTTTTCCTTTTCTTTTCTTCTTTTTTTTTTTTTGTTTTTTTGTTTTTTGAGACAGGGTTTCTCTGTGTAGCTTTGGAGCCTGTCTTGCAACTCACTCTGTAGACCAGGCTGGCCTCCAACTCACAGAGATCCATTTGCCTCTACCTCCCGAGTGCTGGGACTAAAGGTGTGCACCACCATGCCTGGCTATGTGCATGAATGTTTTAATGTTTTGTCTGCATGTATGTCTGTATACCACATGTATGCCTGGTACTTGAGGAGGTCAGAAGAGGGCACCAGATCCCCTGGAACTGGAGTTATGGATAGTTATGAACCACCATGTGAATGTTGGGAACCAAACCCAGGCTGGGTCCTTTGCAACAGTAACAAATGTTCCTCCAGAGGTTTTTTTGTTTGTTTGTCTGTTTTTTTTTTTTTTTTTTAATATGTACCACTGCATTCACATGTCAGAGAACTAGAACAATGTCAGCTTCAGGGATCCAGCTCAGGTCTTCAGACATGGCAACAAGCACACTCACCACTGAGCGGCCTTGCCATCCTCTGAGCGCCCACTCTTGCAGTAGTTTTGCCTTGCTGTCATCACCATCCCGTCTGCAGAGTGGAAGCCTTGGACCAACAGTCCAAGTACGCTGTGTGTGTATCTTCTGACTGCACCAGATGGTGGCTGAACCAAAATATTCCGGTGGGGAATTAGGGTGATGGGACCTTTGCTACGGGCCCTGTGTGGAGCCACTCAGCTGGCAAAAACAGGGGCAGAGGTGTGCAGTCCTGGTCTTAGGCACTCAGCCTCAGTGGGAACAGGAGCTCTGTTTATAGCCGCAACACCAGGCATCCTAGTGTCAGACATTCGAACAGGAGTTACCACCCTTTAGTCGGGCTGAGGGCCCCACAAGAATGTGGTGGGCACCAGGGAGGGAGTTTGTAGCAGAGTAAACCTCAGCAGCAAAGGCACATGAAAAAGAGAGGTGTGGTGTTTGGAGGTGTGTGCAGGAGGCTAGTGGAATGAAGGGTGAGAGATGAACCAGTGTGGGAGGCTGCAGAGAGCTAAATGCTGAACCCAAGAGCATACACACCAGACAGCTTGAGAGCCCTCCAGTCAAAGCAGCTGCTTTTACTGCCAAGGACAAGGGACACTGTGCAGCCTGGACTCTAGCTCAAATATCGATCTTCACATGCCTATAATGAAGGTGTAGTTCCCACCGCATACCCAGAGCTCTAGCAAAGCACCTGCGGTACTACTGCAGGCACATTCAGATTTCAGTTCAAATGAAGGCAATGGTGTGCGCTTTGTGAAGATCACGTTATGCCTTACACCTGTGGGCACAAGAAGACAAATTCTCAACATCAAAAGAGTGCTATATTGATAGTCATATAAAAATGTACTTGGATACAACTCAGTTTTGAAATTCATAAGGTAGGAGATTTCTACCATACGTCCAGAGAGGCCTGGTACCACTCCACCCTTCTCCTCTGGGGCTCAGAGTGTGGGTTCTGGTTACCAGGGAGCAGACGAGGTGAAAGGCGGAAGATTTCGTGGCACTGGCGGCGGCAGCGGCGGCAGCTAGAGTGGCCAAGGCCTCTCGAGAGGTGGTTGCGTCATCCCGACACCGCCCCTTGCGCACAGTCTCACTACCTCTTACTGGGTAGCAAGTCGCTGCCCGGAACCTGTGCGTGGCGGCGGCGTTTTCCCGGGACCTATTGGCTGCTGGACCTAAGCAGTGAAGGGCGGAAGTGGGAGGTGTGGGCCGGTGCAAGCGGCTCTGCTGGGCGATCTGGCCACGCTGGAGGCTGCGGGCGAGCGGGGTTCGGGGGGTCCCCGTGGCACCGTGGAGAGGGCTTCTGGCGCTCCTTCAGCGTCCGCGACGGCTCCAGGGGAGCGCGGCGGGGATGGGGTACACAGCCGGGCGGCAGCGGGAGCCTCGGCCATGTTCGCGGGGCTCCAGGACCTGGGCGTGGCCAATGGCGAGGACCTGAAAGAGACCCTGACCAACTGCACGGAGCCACTCAAGGCCATTGAGCAATTTCAGGTGGGCAGGAGGGTGCCGGGCCCCTGGGGAGGTCGGACACAATTCTGTGCTCTCCCGACGCTTGGATGGAGGCACTGAAGGTCCTGAGCTAGGAGTCCACTGAGTAGCTTGAGTGTTTTCATCTTTTTCGCGGTTACCACCGCGGACCTGTGTACTCAGGGCATCCATGGTGCCCGTGCTGAGTTGGCTGCGGCCAAGCAAAATGCATACGCATTTACCCTCTGCTTTCCCAGACAGAGAATGGCGTGCTGCTGCCCTCCCTTCAGTCGGCCCTACCCTTCTTGGACCTTCACGGGACACCGCGGCTGGAGTTCCATCAGTCAGTGTTTGATGAACTACGAGACAAACTGCTGGAACGGGTGTCAGCTATCGCCTCTGAGGGAAAGGCAGAGGAGAGGTGGGTCTCTGCTGGGGAGCTGCTTATCTTTGTGGGTAGCATTTATGGCCCCCATGGCTGCACAGTCGTACTTGTAGATACGACCTGGAATGTATTTGAGGAGACTCCTCTGTATGTCCTGCATGTGAAGACCCACTTTCTCAGCTGTGCAAATCTGCCCAGGTACAAGAAGCTGGAAGATCTTCTGGAAAAGAGCTTTTCTCTGGTCAAGATGCCATCCCTACAACCAGTGGTGATGTGTGTTATGAAACATTTGCCCAAGGTAAGAGCTGGTGGATCCAGCCCTCCTAGGGGAGGTCAGTGAGCCTGTGATACATACTACTTAGCTAGCCTGCCCCATGCCCTTGGTTGGTGGAGGTCAGACTATCGGTTTGGTGTAGGCAGTTGCTTAGCTCCTGGAAAGTTTTATGAACTTGGCCTCCAGCAAGCTCTGGGCACCTACTCTGTATCACAGAATTCCCCTGGGTGAGCCAAGTGGAGACACATTTATCCCTTGAGTTGGAGGGTCGGTCTTTCCTGGGAGAGGTCGTAGGGATTCTGGATGTTTGAATTCACCTGCTAAGACATGGCGATCCATCACAGGTGCCTCTGTTGGTGTGGCTGGGCTCTACTGGTTCTGTGGGCAGCTGAGGCTTCTCGAGCTATCCTGAGGGAGACTTGGGGACACAGGCACCTCTTACAGGGAGCTCTGGTGTTTGCTGTGTAGGTCCCTGAGAAGAAGCTGAAGCTGGTGATGGCTGACAAGGAACTGTACCGAGCGTGTGCTGTGGAAGTGAAAAGGCAGATCTGGCAGGACAACCAAGCACTCTTTGGTGATGAAGTCTCGCCACTGTTGAAGCAGTATATCCTGGAGAAAGAGAGTGCGCTCTTCAGCACAGAGCTGTCTGTCCTGCACAACTTCTTCAGCCCTTCCCCCAAGACCAGGCGCCAGGGAGAGGTGAGGGCGTTAGAGTGGGACAGATAACTCTCAGGGATGTGTGGCCAGCCCCTTCCCTCCTTGCCTCTTCCCTGCAGGTGTGTATGTTAGTCTGTTTCTATAAGCATGAGCTTGCATATGTAGCTGGGAAAAGGGTGGTTGGCAGAAGGTTGAGGCAGGAGGATTGCTGTGCGATTGAGGCTAGTCTGAGTAACGTAGTAGATGTCCTCTGAAAAAAATCAAAAAGAGCCGGGCGGTGGTGGCGCACGCCTTCAATCCCAGCACTTGGGAGGCAGAGCCAGGCAGATCTCTGTGAGTTCAAGGCCATTCTGGTCTACAGAGTGAGATCCAGGACAGGCACCAAAACAACACAGAGAAACCCTGTCTCAAAAAACCAAAAGACAAAACAAAACAAAAAAACCAAAAAGAAAACACTGAATTTAACATTTTGCTTGTTACTGATGTTGGCATTTTTATTTTATTTTTTTATTTTATTTTTTTTGTTTTTTCGAGACAGGGTTTCTCTGTAGCTTTGCGCCTTTCCTGGAACTCGCTTTGCAGACCAGGCTGGCCTCGAACTTACAGAGATTCACCTGGCTCTGCCTCCCAAGTGCTGGAATTAAAGGCGTGTGCCACCACCGCCCGGCTTGATGTTGGCATTTTTAAAATTCAAATCTGCTTATTTATTTATTTTTTGAGACAGGATCTCACATTGTAGCCCTGTCTGGTCTGAAACTCCCTATATAGACTAGGCTGGCTTTGCGCTCACAGAGATCCACCTACCCTGCTCCCAAGTGCTGTGTTTAAAGAAAGGCATGATTACTATGTGTAGCTCATAAGTGTAGCTCTTTAGCCAGGTGGTGGTGGTATAGTTCTTGCCTTTTAGCCCAGCAGAGGCAGGTGCATCTCTGAGACCAGCCTGGTCTACAGAGTGAGATCCAGGACAGACAAGGACTGCTAAGGCTACACAGAGAAACCCTGTCTCAGAAAAACAAAACAAAACAACAAAAAAAAAAAAACCAAGAAAAAAAGTGGCATCTTTAAAAATTTTTTTTAAATTTTAATTATGTTTATGTGTCTGTGTGTGGGTATGTACACATGTATTGGTATGTGCCCACAGAGGCCAGGGTTGTCAGATGCCCATGGAGTTGGAATCTGTTCGTGAGCCACCTGATGTAGGTGCTAGGAATTGAACCCACCTCGTCTTAGAAGAGCAGTATGTGCACTTTACTGCTGAGCCATCTCTCCAGCCCATAACTGGTATATTTTATGTTGAAGTTTTTTGTTTTTTGTTTTGGAGATAGGATTTCTCTGTATAGCCCTGGTTGTCCTGGAACTCGCTCTGTAGATCAGGCTGGCCTCGAACTCAGAGATCCATCTGCCTCTGCCTCCCAAGTGTTGGGATTAAAGTGGTGCGCCCCCACGCCCGACTGAAAATTTTTTTATAATGTTATTTATTGTATATGTGTGTGAATGACCATGTTGTTTGGAGACAATTTGCAGGAGTCAGTTCTCATACCATGTGAGTTTTGGGAATTGAACTTAGGGTTGTCAGGTTGGCAGCAGATGCCCTTACTCACTGAATCATCTTGCTAGTTCTTCCTTCTTTTTTTTTTTTTCCTGAGACAGGGTTTCTCTGTAGTTTTGCGCCTTTCCTGGATCTCGCTCTGTAGACCAGGCTGGCCTTGAACTCACAGAGATCCGCCTGGCTCTGCCTCCCGAGTGCTGGGATTAAAGGCGTGCGCCACCACTGCCCGGCAATATTTTTTTTCTTTTTTTTTTTGAGACAGGGTTTCTCTGTGTAGCTTTGGAGCCTGTCCTGGAACTCACTCTGTAGCCCAGCCTCCATCTTGCCAGTTCTTAAGTCAAGACTTTGTAAGTGGCTTCCTTTAGGCTAGCACTGGTCAATAGAAAGATAAAGTGAGCTATGTAAGTCATTCAAATTTTCCTAGTGTCTACTTAGACAAAAATAGGTAAGATCATTTTTGATGTTTTTCCTTCACCTAATCTATTCAAGGTTTTGTCTTTCAACCTGTAATTGATGTGAGCCATTATTTAGCTATATTGCCTTCATTGGAGGAGTTACTATGTTTGAAGTCTGGTGAGCTTTTCAAGCTTAGGGCATATCATTTGCCATGTTCCACATGTGAAAGGCTTTGTGTGGCTGTGGTTGGGTTTTAAGTCTCCACTATGGGTATTGGTGGCTGCCATGTTGGAGGGAGTTGTGGCCCTTGCCGTTCCTGCCTTTCTTGCCCTGTGCTTGCTTACTCCTCTTACTCCTTCCTAAACGTTTCTCTTTCCGTTGTTGTCAGGCAGAATGTTCTGCCCGCCCTGTTCTCCAGCCCTTCTCCCACCTCCTGTTTCTTCTGGTGATTGACCACAGACAGCACTGATTTCTGACTGTCAGCGGACTTGCTTGATGGGCCTTGTCTTGGGTTGACTTTTTTTTTTTTTTTTTGGTTTTTCGAGACAGGGTTTCTCTGTGTAGCTTTGCGCCTGTCCTGGAACTCACTTGGTAGCCCAGGCTGGCCTCGAACTCACAGAGATCCGCCTGGCTCTGCCTCCCGAGTGCTGGAATTAAAGGCGTGCGCCACCACCGCCCGGCAAGGTTGACTTTTTTTTAAAAGTTGCATTCTTAGCCGGGCGGTGGTGGTGCACGCCTTTATCCCAGCACTCGGGAAGCAGAGGCAGGCTCATCTTTGTGAGTTCAAGGCCAGCCTGGACTACAGAGTGAGTTCCAGGAAAGGCACAAAGCTACACAGAGAAACCCTGTCTCAAAAAAACAAAAACAACAAAAAATTGCATTCTTATGTATATAAGAGCAAATGGAAAAATGTACAGAAGAGCAGAAAACTGTAAAGGGAAGAGATGGGAAAATGGCTTTCTGGGTAAGATTATTTGCATGAAGACCTGAGTTTGAATCCATAACACGAATAAGGAAGTCCAGTGTGACCACAGATTCCTGTAACCCCAGTGCTGGAAGGGAGGAAGCAGAGACAGGAGAAATCACTGGGGTTGGCTGGCCTGCCAGTGTAGACAGAAACGAACAGAACCTGTTGAGCTGCAGGTTTAGTGAGGGACCCTGTCTCAAGTGTATTAGGTGGAGAATGGTAGGAACGTTTTTGCAAGTGTGGGCTCAGGTGTACACACTTTCTAGTTGTCTAGCTGTCTGTCTGTCTGGCCAGTGGTATGCTGGCTTCTTCCGTGGTTTTCCTGGCTCTCTGATCCTCTGGCCTTCTGACTATCCTGCTTTGACATGCCAGGCCATACTAGGTCTGATTTAGCCCAGTGTCCTGTGTTGATTGGGCTATTCTCCAGGTTTCCTCTCCTTTCCTGCATTTCCTTCCTGCTGGCTGGATTTAGAATTACAGTCCTAAGTGCCAAAGACCTTTTGTGATGTCTCTGTTGTTGGTTTCTGCAGATGAGTCTGATCTATGGCACTTTGATGCTGGCCTGTTTTTCCTCTTGGAAACTTCGCAGACTCTTCTAAGAGCTCTGTGATTTTACAGCACTGGGGACATCAGGCTAGTGGGTCACCCTCTCAGGCTTGGCTGTAGGACAGCTGTCTTGCCTGTGAGCAGGTGGTCCCAAGCTGGTCATGTGTGAAGCTGGCACACTACATGTCAGGGTTAGATTGTCTCTGTGCTCTGTACCCAGTGAGTGAGGGACCCTTGAACCATCCACATGACTCGAGTGATGTCAACAGTGAAGATTTTGTTCCTGAGATAAAGATCCAGGTCAGTCTGAGAGTTCTTGGCAGGGGTCTTGGAGAGTGAGCTACCAGACCAACTACCAGCTCTTGCCACCCTCCTCCTCCTCCCACTGACCTTATTACTTGCTGAGTCTGGCCTGATGCCTTTGGGCTTCCTGTGACAACTTCACCCTGGGCTAACCTAAATGTTCCTTTGTACCATAGGCCTGAGACTCAGTTAGCCATGGCCAGCCGCAGCTGAGCAAAACTTCTTTGTATTGACTGGAGCCTTTATATTGAGCAGGACTGTGTGGTTTGCCTTTGTTGGGTGGAGGGGTGGGTGACATCTGCCAAAGGAGTAGGCACTGGTGTCCTTGCATGCCCCTGGCCTAGAGTACAAGGTAGAGCTGAATGTCACTGTGTGTGGTTTGACACCAGGTGCCCTGGCCTTCGTTCTGTGGTCCTGCTACTAGTGTTGGGACAAGGATGGTCACAAGCTTGGGAAGAAGCCAGGGAAGCGGAGAGCCCAGTGTGGCCTCATAGGCCTTACTGTCAGCCCAGAGGCAGTGGCAGTATAGCGTGAGCTTCCTGTGTTGGGGCCCTTTCTTCAGATGGGCTCTCAGCACAGCTTGTAGCCCTTCACCCGACAGGCAGGTACTTGAAGTCACAGTAGATCACAGACCAGGCTGTCCTCAGGATGAATGTAGAGTTACACCTTGAGTAGCAGAAGTCGGCCCCCTAGAATACGGTGCCAACTTTTCATGGCAGAGAAAGAAATGTCTCATGCCAAAAAGAGAGAGGCCAGCTTTGTATCTAGGACTAGAGTACCCACGTGTTGTTGCCTGGGTGGTGCTGAGGTGGGGATTTACGTTTTGTTTTTTTTTGTTGTTGTTGTTTTTTTGTTTTTTGTTTTTTAACTAGCCCTGGCTGTCCTAGAACTTGGTCTAGCCGAACTCACAGAGATCCGAGTGCTGAGATTAAAGGTGTGCGCCACCTCTGCCTGTCCTAGGGTGGGGATTTTGGAGTCCGTTTGTCTGTCTTGCCGCAGGTGGTCCAGAAGCTGACACAGATGGTGGGGAAGAATGTGAAGCTCTATGACATGGTGCTGCAGTTCCTACGCACACTGTTCCTGCGGACCAGGAATGTGCACTACTGCACTCTGCGGGCCGAGCTGCTCATGTCCCTGCACGACCTGGACGTCAGTGACATCTGTACTGTGGATCCCTGCCATAAGGTAGTGCTGCGTGGCCACCTGTGCACTTCCCCTGGGTCGTCCTCCTCTGAATTCATTAATCCAGGAATGACCTGCTGACTTCATCTAAGCTTGCTTCTCGGACTGCCAGCACCTCTGGGGGATGAACAGGTCCTGGCTGTCCAGCTGCCTCTCTTGCTGATCCTCCAGCTTCCACTCTCTAGCTGTAAGTGGCAAGCCCTGTGGCCATCTTTCTATTAGGCTTCTTGCTGGCCAGCACCAAGGTAACCTAGGAATGGGGTTTTCTGCACTTCCCTCTATCCCCCACCACGAGCACAGACAATCTGAGACCATCTCCTGGGTACCTTGTGGTGTTGCTTATTGCCAAGCACTGAGCTACACCACAAAACTGCCATAACATGTCTGCCCAGCTGCCAGCCCGGTAGTTCCCTTTAGGAAACCAATATGCTTCCTCCATGTGCTGTCCTGATCCTTGTTGCTTTGGGGACTGAGGAGGTCTCCTGCTCCCTGTAGGCCACTGGTCCCCCATGAAAGCTCACTGGTGTCTCAGTCCACACCATGTTTCCTTCTGGACACTGGGGAATGAGTACTGTGTTTCTTTTTCTTCGTTAATATCTAGTGATTGAGTGATGAGGCACTGGTGGGCTTGACTGTCTGAGCCTGAAGACCTCTGCTGCCCTGCCTTCGGCATGGCCCCCTTCTGCTAATTGCCATTTTCTTTGTCCTCTCCAGGGACCCTTTTCTATCCTGGGCTTGGCCTAGGGTGGGGCCGTGGGCCTTGACTTGTGTTTATCTCGACTTGCAATTTCCACAGCCATTTGGGCAGTGGCAGAGTTCCACTGAGGGGTGAGAGTTGGGGTATACCGAGATTCTATACTTCTTTCCTGTAGTTTACCTGGTGCCTGGATGCCTGTATTCGAGAGCGGTTTGTGGACAGCAAAAGAGCCCGGGAGCTACAGGGATTTCTTGATGGTGTGAAGAAGGGACAGGAACAAGTTTTGGGGTGAGAGTCAGCTCTACAAGGGCTCTAGCCTTGGGATCCCTAAATAGGCATCTGGTGGGGCTTGCTGTGTACTGTTGGTAGTTGGGGCTCATTGCAGTCTGTTTTGGGACAGTCAGACTGGTTACCAGGCCCACACTGCTAACAGGGCTAACTCACTGCTTGTAATGAGACTCAGTAGCAAAAGGATCCATACCTGAGAGGCATGGAGTTTGGGGTCTGCTGTTCTTAGGGGAGCTACCATAGGGAGCTTAGGCAGGAGGGGACTGCTGTCTGTAGCAAGTTAGGGTGTACTTTCTGAGCAGCCCAATTTCCAGCATCCTCTGCGTGGCATGAAGACAGCGTGCTGCTGGTGTGGCCCTGCCATATTTCTTTATTATGTTCTTCCACCTGGTAAGCCTAGCGTTTAAGCTAGGGCTTTTGTTTTCCTTTTGAGATAGGGTTTTGTGTAGGGATTCACTGTCGATCAAACGCTGTGTAGTCCCAGACTCATCACAGAGATCTGTCTGCTTCTCTCTCCCGAGTGCTGGGAGTAAAGACCTGTGCCACCACTACTTGCCTCTCAGTCAGGGGTTTTGAAACGAAGTATGAATTTAGTTTTTTTGAGGCGCGGGTAATTTTTTTTCTTTAACTCTATAGTTTAGAAGATCTTTGAGTACGTTATGGATACATTATGAATTCAGTACAAAGAGAGGCTTGTTTTCTGGGGTCAGTACCCAAGCCCTTGCATCCCAGTCTGTGGCCGTCCCTTCAGTGGGCCTGACATTACAGCTATTAGAAATGGAGTAGCCTGGCTTCTCAATTTATACCAAGGTCTGATTCCTTCTAGGGATTTGTCTATGATCCTGTGTGACCCCTTTGCCATCAACACACTGTCCCTCAGCACCATCAGGCACTTGCAGGAGCTCGTTAGCCAGGAGACACTGCCCAGGGTGAGCATAGGCATGGCTGGTGGCCATGCAGAAGACATACTGTCTATTGTGAAATTGGGTTTCACTCAGTGGGTGGATGGATATTGGCACATGGGTGCCTTATGATTGCTCTCCTAAGGTCCTGGCCCTGGAAAGCAGAGACCCTGCTTTGTTCAGTGGAACCAGAGGATGGCACAGTCCCTGTGAGCTCTTGCCGAGGCCTCTGTCTTCTTTCAGGATAGCCCCGACCTCCTTCTCCTACTTAGGCTGCTGGCGCTGGGCCAAGGTGCATGGGACTTAATAGACAGCCAGGTCTTCAAGGAGCCCAAGATGGTATGGGGTCTAGTTTCCTCTTCTACTAATTGTGGGGAGTGACAGGGTGGGACCCTCTGGTAGCAAAACTGGAGTCTTTAGATGAGCATCCATCAAGGATGTTTGGGTATCTGGGTAGACTGGCTACAGGGGGTAGCTGTTCCATGGAGACTGGGGCCCAGAAGGGGCTTTGCAGGTGCAGCCATGATCATGCCAGATGAGAGGTGCAAGAGAATACCACTGGACATGAGTCTCAGAGAACAGGAAGGAGGGATTCTGGGGACCAATGTCCAAGAAAGCTGAATTTGAAGAATGTGTATTGGGTGGGTAAGGGCAAGGTGTGCACTGGGCAGAGTGGGCTAGGGTGTAGATTAAGAGCAGTCGGGATCAGTGGGACCTTAGTGGGCTCAGACACTCCTTCTGCCAGGAGGCAGAGCTCATCACCAAGTTCCTGCCAATGCTCATGTCCTTCGTGGTGGATGACTACACTTTCAACGTAGATCAGAAGCTTCCAGCTGAGGAGAAAGCCCCAGTCACGTACCCCAACACGCTTCCTGAAAGTTTCACCAAGTAGGACTCCAGGGCAGTGTTTGGGGGGGCAGTAGAGCGGGGCTGCAGGTGAAGGTGCTGCTGGGTGGGCTGACTAAAGGCCATGGCTTCTTGCATGCAGGTTTCTGCAGGAGCAGCGCATGGCTTGTGAGGTGGGACTGTACTACGTCCTGCACATCACCAAGCAGAGAAACAAGAATGCACTCCTGCGCCTGCTGCCTGGACTCGGTGAGTCCTGATGGCTGTGCTGGCCTGCCTGCCGCCTGTGACCTGGGCTCCTGGGCCCTGAGCTCTGCCAGTGTCCTTCTGACTTCACCTCCAATCTCCATAGTTCGATTTCCACGTCGTAGGCACTCTGTGTTTGTTTGTAGGCAGGGCTTGTCTCTGTTTCCGAGACGCTAGTGGGTCTTGTGATCTCCTGCAGAAGGGATTCATAGCTTTATAGCCAGGCATGGTGGCACACTTAATTCCAGCACTTAGGAGGCAGAGGCCGGCAGATCTCTGTGAGTTCAAGGCCAGCCTGGTCTACATAACCAGCTATCTCCTTCCAGCTTTATGTGGATTCCATGCAATCAACTCAAGTCTCCAGGCCTGTGTGGTTTTTTGTTTGTTTGTTTCTTTGTTGTTTTAACCCACTGAGACATCTCACCAGCTCTTATGTTTAGTTTGTCCATGACAACCAAGGCTACATAGAGAGACCCTGTCTCAAAACAAAACAAAAAACATCTCTATTTTGTTCTAATTGGTAAAAAAATCATAGAACTCCTTGGGTGTTCAGACAGTCCCCTTATCCAAGGAGCCTACTTTCCCCTAGCTACCTGGGGTGTCACACACCAAAAAAAAAAAAGTTCTGAGTGGGCTCTTCAGTAGTAAAGCTGTGGGCTATAGTGGACAAGTGCATAGTGTATTCAGTGATAAGAGCACTTGCTTGGCATGAATAAGGTACTGGATTCTATCCCCAACAAGAACAAAAACAACTACCTAAAGCTACAGTCTTATTGGGAAGAGATGCCTCAGTGGCATCCTGTGTCTTTGTGATGATGGCCCCAGGCATTTGCTGACTCATCCTTTGACTGGAGTTTAGAGGATTGCACCAAAAGATGGAGCTGCTTTTCTTTCTTTCTTTTCTTTCTTTCTTTTTTTTTTTTTTCAGACAGAGTCTCTCTGTGTAGCCTTGGCTGTCATGGAAGTCACTCTGTAGACCAGGCTGGCCTCGAACTCAGAGATCTGCCTGCCTCTGCACCGCCCCCTCCTTCCCCTACCAGTGCTGGGCACCACTGCCCGCCTTCTTGAAGTGTATTTGTAAGTCGCTGGTAAAGCTGTTTCCTGATGCTGGTTATGCAGCTTCCGTCTCACCAGATTTTCCTGGCTGGGCCTTTAGTTTTCTTTTTTTTCTTTTTTTGTTTTTTTTGGTTTTTCGAGACAGGGTTTCTCTGTGTAGCTTTGCGCCTTTCCTGGAACTCGCTTTGGAGACCAGGCTGGCCTCGAACTCACAGAGATCCGCCTGGCTCTGCCTCCCGAGTGCTGGGATTAAAGGCGTGCGCCACCACCGCCCGGCCCCATAGTTTTCTTTTCAACAAGTTACCACAGACTTAGCAGCTTGGAACAGCTCAGTCTTACTGTCTGCTGTTCTAGAGGCAGGAAATTTGAAGTGAGCCTTGCTGAGCTAAAATTGGGTGTGGCCAGACTCCTTTGATATAGTTCGTGCCCTCTCCGGCTTTAGGGGCATCAGGACATTCTGTTGGTCACGAAGTTAGCTTGCTTAAGACCTTAGGAACACATGTGGTACCTTTGATTTGCCTTGTCCATGCATTTCAGTCTGTCTGTCATCTGGTATGTTTCTGTCTGTTGTCTGGTATGGTACCAGTAAACTGGCAGTGTGGCTTGTCCTTCTGGCTGGGGCATCTCTACCTGGGATGCTCCTGTGGTGTACCATTCAGTCATGTTTAGAAAAACCTTAAGAAGGTTGGAGAGATGGCTCAGTGGTTAAGAACACTGGTTGCTCTTCCAGAGGACTCCCAGTTGATTCCCAGCATCCACATGGTGGCTCACAACTGTCTGTAATTCCAGTTATAGGGGATCCCATGCCCTCTTCTGGCCACTGTGGACAGTAGGCATTAAAGGCATGTGCTACCACACCCAGCTCTCTGAGTGCTGGTATTAAGGCTTGTGCCACCATGGCTGGCCCCAAGTGTGGACTAAATTTCCTGATCTTGCCTCTGCCTCCCGTCTGCTGACATCATACACTACACCATGCCCAGCTGTATTAGGTACTTTGTATTGCTGTGACTCCCAACAGAAAAAACAAGTAGTTTTTTGTTTGTCTTTTGAGACAGGGTGTCCCTGTGTTGCCCTGGTTGACTGGAACTCACTGTGTAGACCAGGCTGGCCTCAAACTCAGAGATCTGCCTGCCACTGCCTCCTGAGTGCTGTGATTAAAGGCTTGCACCACCAAGCCCCAGCTAAGAGTTTATTTTTATTTTATGAATGTTTTGCCTGAAGTATATAAGTGCGCCAAGTGTGTGTAGTGCGCACAGAGTCCAGAGAGGCATCAGATCCCCTGGATCTGGAGCTAGAGATAGCTGTGAGCTACTATGTGGGTGTTGGTAATTGAATCTGGGTCCTCTGCAAGAGCGCAGTGCTGCAACCCACTGAGCCTCCTCCGGTCCCAGTTTAAGAAGGTTTCAGTTCATACAGCGGGAGTGTGTGGCAGAGGCTGTTCACATTACAGCAAACCAGGAAGCAGGGTGTCCCTGGGATCGGGACTAGTTCCAATCCTTAAATACCTACTCTTAGTGACCTACTTCCACCAGCCAGGCCTCACCTCCTAAAGGTTCCTTCAGAACAGCGCCACCAGCTGGGGACCAGAGTTTTAAAACATGAGCCCGTAGGAGATGCTTCATAGTCAGACTAAGACACTTGTCTTAACAGTGTAGTAGGCATCCCTACCAAAAAAAAGATGATGATTTTAAGAACTTAGACGAGGGCTTCCTCTGACAAGCCTGCTGTGAGCTTTGTGTCACTGGATGGATGATGGCTGAGTTCCTGTGTCTCACAGAAGGGTTGTATGGGCTCAAGTCGGGACCTAAGGCCCCTCTACACTGCACGTGCTTGCTTGCCTTTCAAGTGCCGTGGTTATTTGAAGGTGAGAGAATGAACGCATCTGAGCCTCTTGGTGGTGGTCAACCACGTGGTCAGGCCGGGCGTGAGGTGACTGAGAGTCATCTCATCAAATCTGTTTTAAATAGTGTCCCCAGAACACCTGAGCCTCCCTGAAGGGTTCCAGCTTTTCCATAGGTTCAAGTGGTGCCAACTGGGTGTGCCATCAAAACACCTTCTGCTCCCAACTGTCAGGATGGTGATGGTGGCTAGAGAGATGGTTCAGGGCTTAAGAGCACTGCCTGCTCTTCCAGAGGTCCTGAGTTCAATTCCCAGCAACTACATGGTGGCTCACAAACATCTGTAATGAGATCTGGTGCCCTCTTCTGGCCTGCAGGCATCCATGCAGGCAGAACACTGTATACATAATAAATAAATCTTAAAAAAATAAAAAATTAAAAAAATGGTGATGGATCCCAAGGCTGTCTATACTCTGTCTATCCTTCCTTAGGCGAGGCCTGGCTGTGGGATCCTGTCATCTCTTGTTCAGTGACTACTGTCTGGGCGTCAGTCTGCTCTGCCGTCTGCCTCTGTCAGCCCCGCCTGTGGTAGCAAGTGCCCTTTATGTCATTGGTTGTGAGCAGGACTCATCTGCAATTGCTTGGCCATCTGTCTATCCTACTTTGATGTCTTCAAACAGGAAGTTTGGCAGTGTTTCTGTGTGTGTGTGTGTGTGTGTGTGTGTGTGTTGGGGAGGGTTTTTTTTTTTTTTTTTTTTTGAGACAGGGTTTCTCTGTGTAGCACTGGCTGTCCTGGAACTAGCTCTGTAGATGAGTCTGGCCTTGAACTCCCAAAGATCCGCTTGCCTCTGTCTCCTGAGTGCTGGGATCAGAGGCGTGCACCACCGTGCCCTGTGTTGAGTCATTGGGAGGGTCTGTTCTTTCTGGGAGGCCAGTTCAGACCAGAGCCCCTGGTCTTGGGCAGAGCATCCTTCCGTTACCATGCTCTAGCTGGGGCTTGCTTCCCTGCTGAGAAACACAGACCCCTATCTACTTCACCTGGTCAGCTCTCTCTGCTCACCTGAGTCCTGTTCAGACCTTGGGACAGTGGGGAGACCGAGGGCAGAGGCCGAGCCACCCTGTTGTGTTTACAGTGGAAACCTTTGGTGACCTGGCCTTCAGTGACATCTTTCTCCACCTGCTCACTGGGAGCCTGGCACTGCTAGCTGATGAATTTGCTCTGGAGGATTTCTGCAGCAGCCTCTTCGATGGCTTCTTCCTCACTGCCTCTCCCAGGTAGACACACAGCTCACTGGACCTTCATTTCTTATCAGTTCTTGTGCTTGCCATCGTGGGAGGGGAGTTGCGGTCCCATCCTGCTGAAGGACCACAGATGGGACCTGTGCTAGGTCTAGTGAGTAATTCCTGGGTGTAGCTTGGGATGTCCCAGGGGTCAGTTCCTCTAGGTGGTGTGGGAGGAGCTGAAGGCACATGCCAAGACTAGGTGGGCTGTGCTTAGGAGGGAAGTAGCTGTTACGGCCCCTCCAGTCCCACTGATCTCTTCCAGGAAGGAGAATGTGCATCGTCATGTGCTGAGGCTCCTCCTCCACTTACACCCAAGAGTGGCCCCTTCCAAGCTGGAGGCTCTGCAGAAGGCTCTGGAGCCCACAGGCCAGGTAGGTATCCTCGATTCCCATTTTTATAGAGCATTGCTCTGTGAATGTGCCTGGGTGGTCCAGCTGTGGCATGCGTGTCCTTGGTGGGTTTTTTTTTTTTGTTGTTGTTGTTTTTTACCTTGGTGTTCTTAATGGTTGATCTTGCCTATAGGTTCACTCCTCCAGGTAGGCTCAGACCACCTATCCTATTGATGCCTGTCTTTTTTTAATGTACATTGGTGTCGAGTCCCCTGGAATTACAGACAGTTGTGAGCTGCCATGTGGGTACTGGGAATTGAACCTGGGTCCTCTGGAAGACCAGTCAATGCTCTTAACCTCTGAGCCATCTCTTCAGTCCCCTTGAATGCCTGTCTTAGGGTTTCTATTGCTGTGAAGAGACACCATGACCATGGCAACTCTTATAAAGAAAAAATATTTAATTGGGGTGGCTTACATTTTCACATGTTTAGTCCATTATGGTGCGACATGGTGGCAGCAGGCAGATGTGGTGCTGGAGAAGTAGCTGAGTGTCCTACATCTTGACTTGCAGACAATAGGAAGTAGTCTGTTTTAATGGGCATGGCTTGAGTATATATGAGACCTCAAAGCCCATCCCCACAGTGACACATGCAAACGGACGTTTCTTGTCCCGACCACCTTAGATATTACATTTTAAGTTAACCCATATTCCTTACTTACACTCTGCCATGTGGCAGTACCTTTACTAGGATGGCATGTTCATTCCTGTTCTCTCTGCATCTGCTGACAGCTCCTGACTATGCCCTTCTCCTTCCCAGCATCCTTAGTTTGGTTGCCCTGCCTATACTTCCTGCCTGGCCACTGGCCAATCAGCATTTTATTAAACTAATTCGAGTGACAAATCTTTACAGTGTACAAGAGGATTATCCCACAGCAGACACACTTCCTCCAACAAGGCCACACCTACTCCATCAAAGCCACACCTCCTAATAGTGCCACTCCCTTTGGGGGCCATTTTCTTTCAAACCACCACAGTGCCCATGTCTGGTTTTCTCACAGAGTGGGGAGGCCGTGAAGGAGCTCTACTCTCAGCTTGGTGAGAAGTTGGAGCAGTTGGACCATCGGAAGCCCAGTCCTACCCAAGCTGCAGAGACACCAGCGCTGGAGCTGCCTCTTCCCAATGTGCCTGCTCCAGCTCCGCTCTGAGGCTCTGTGAGACTGTTTAGTGGTAGTGCCCCTATGGAAGGAGGCCCTAGTCAGCTAGGAGCACAGGGGGAGCTGAGGGCTGTCCCTTGGCAAGGTACTCCCTCCTCTGAGTTGCTGCCTAGAACTGGTTCTAAGAGGTCCACAGTGGTGTACTGGAACACCAAGGGAGGCCCATGATGGCATGATGGGACTTGGCCCCTGCTTGACCCTGGCAGAGATGGATGGTGGTTGGTAGTAAAAAAAAAAAAAAAAAAAGCCAGTTAGTTTTCCAAGGGCAATGGGCAGAGGCCTGACTGACCTGATATTCAGTCTGGACAAAGCCCAAGGAGAAGGGTATACTGGGTTTGCCAAAGCAGGTTTGCTGGGCCTGATCTCTCAAGCGCAGGAGTGGTCCCCTCCACAGAAGCCAGGTGGAAAGTCTGCAGAAGCCTGAGGCCGATGGTGTCAGGCACAGTCCTTGCTGACTGAGATCTGTAGGCAGAGCCCTCCCTTCCCTGCAGTTCCCACCTCAGTGTGTGCCTTGGTGACAAACCAAATCCTTGCCCAGCTACGTGTTCTGGCCCTTGAGTAGGGGACTATGGGTGTACACGCCGAAGTTTCCACTTATGTAAATAAAACACATTTTGATAAATCCATGGTGAAAGGACTCTGTGTGTCCTGGGGCTGAGAACGGGTGAATGCAACCTCCTTTCTTTCCTTTTTTGTTTTTGTTGCTCTGTGTGACCGCTGGGACTGTTCTGGAACTTGCTTTGTAGACTAGGCTGGCCTTCAGCTCACAGAGATCCGCCTGCCTGGGACTAACGGTGTATGCCACCACACCTGGAAGGTGCAGCCTTCTTCTGGAGAGTCAATGCTTTGGCCTCTGTGCCTGGCAACCCTGCTCTGAGTGACCTGGTGTAGGGCCCAGCTGCTGGAAGATCTCAGGCCTCTCAGAAGGCCTTGATCTCTGCCCCGATATCTAGGTGTGCAGTCTTTCATGCCTTTCCAAACGAGAGTAGGAATCCCTAGGAGGACCAAGCAGAGTCCTAGAGTGATTCTGAACATCAGACTTTACAGCCATATGGCAGCTTAGTTATCCCCTAGAAGGCTAGGGAAGGTCCAGCCAGGCACTGGGCATTACTGTTCCCTTCAGGACATGAAACACCAGAGGATGGCTGAGCCAGACAGCTCTCTGAGGCATAATAAAAGCCCCCCTGGCTGTGATGGGGTCAGGCAGGTGCCGGTGGTCGCAGGGCCCTTAGTCTGTGCCTAGCTTTTCCCAGGTGTGAGTGAATGGTGTGTTCCCTGGCTGAGCCTGGCTGTGCCTAGCTTTTCCCAGGTGTGAGTGAATGGTGTGTTCCCTGGCCGGTGGTCACAGGGCCCTTAGTCTGTGCCTGGCTTTTCCCAGGTGTGAATGAATGGTGTGTTCCCTGGCCGGTGGTTGCAGGGCCTTTAGTCTGTGCCTGGCTTTTCCCAGGTGTGAATGAATGGTGTGTTCCCTGGCTGATCCTGGCTGTGCCTAGCTTTTCCCAGGTGTGAGTGAATGGTGTGTTCCCTGGCTGTCACCAGGTGGGGGAGGGGCAGGCAGCTATCCCTGAAGCTGAGGAGGGGGTGGGGTAGTATCAGTTCAATTTTCTGTTGTAACACTATAGGCAAGATGAGTCATAAAGGAAGTGTGTTTATTTTGGCTCCAGAGCCCGGTCCAAAGTCCAGGGTGCATTTGATGATAGCATCTTTCCGGGAGAGAGGCCTGAGGCAAAGGGTACCTCACAGTGTATGTGTGTGTGTGTGTGTGTGTATTCTCTTTTCAAAGCCATGGGACTGACTCAGGGTGCTAGTCCCATAACCTCATTTGGTCCTAACCACCCATCTTGGAGGTACACCACAGCTGATTGAATTTTCAGCCTTCCACCCCCTCTGATTGGGGGCCTAGGGGCGGCTTCACATGACACCACAGCCACATCACTGTGGGACCACAGGAACACTGCTAAGTTTCCAGCTGAGTAGAGCTCACAAGTCATAGATGCAGGCCTTCAGTTGGGGAAAGTGCTGCTGAATTCCTTCATTTATTATTTGGATTTTCTGTTTGTTTTGTTTTGGAGACAGGATTTCTCCGTGTAGCCCTGGCTGTCCTGGAACTCACTCTGTAGATCAGGCTGGCCTCAAACTCACAGAGATCCGCCTGCTTCTGCCTACCAAATGCTAGTATTAAAAGTGTATGCCACCACTGCCTGGCTTATTTGGTTTGTTGAGACAGGTCTCCATGTAGCCCTGGTTGTCCTGGAACTTGCTATGTAGACCAGGCTGGCCTCATACTCACAGACCCACCCACTTCTGCTTCCCAAGTGCTGAGATAAAAGATGTACTCCACTGGGCCTGGCCTGCTTGATTATTTTAAAAATGGAAGAAACATGGCTTGGGGTGATGGCAATGATCCAGTAGGAAAATACTTACGATACTGGGGGTTTGTGGGGTGTCAGATTCAGGTAGCTGTTACTTACATAGCACAGACATTTCAGAAGGGGCAGGCTGTGAGGTCCAGATACTAGGGCTCTTGGGGCTGTTTCCATGTGCTCAGAATGGTGAGTGGGGCCATGGACAGAGAAGCTACGTGTGGGCTGTTTGCTTGGTGAGGTCATTGGGCAGAGTGAAGAGCTGCTAGAGGCTGAGGTTCAGGATAGACAAAATGATCAGTGTGGCTAGACTCCTAGTGTGGGTCAAATGTGCCTTCAAGGAGCTGTGGAGGGCCAGGCCGTGGTAGTTCACACCTGTAATCCCAGCACTCGGGAGGCAGAGGCAGGCAGATCTCAGGTTAGCCAGGGCTACACAGAGAAACCCTGTCTCAAAAAACAAACAAACAAACAAACAAACAAAAACCAAAACCAAAAAAAAGGTGTGGAGGGCAAGGGCCTGGTGGGTGAAGGGGATCTGGGTTGGGGCTAGTGAGGTTGGACTTTACACTTGGTTTGGACAAGGGAGTGGGCAGTCGGGCTTGAGGGTCTTCTGTCTAGGAAGGCCTTATCCCTGCAAAGATTAACTATGGGACATGAGTTCCTTGAATGTGACACTTCTCTTTAGCAGATCTTTTCCTTACCCCAGAATGGGACTCGACCCCAGAGTCTGACAGATGAACCTCTTGCAAAAGTGACTGGCCAACATAAGGCCCATTAGGCCCTGTCTCTTTCCTTCAGAGCCTGGTCAGCTGCCTCAGGGCCCATTGTCCTTCCGGTCAGAAAAGTCTTACATACCAGAGAATGGAGGTTCCTAAGAGCCCCTCCCCCTCCCCCTCCCCCTCCGGGGCCTGGTCAACCAGCCGCCTGCAAGGAAGGATATTTCACACGGTCTGGGAAGTACAGATGGGTGGTGGATCATGGGCGAGGCTGAACTGTCTAGAGGGGTCTGGAAACCCACTTGTCCACCCTGGCCAGTCTTTGAATTTTGTGAGAGTTCTGGAAAGTTCAGGAATTCCAGGCTGGCCAAGGAAGCAACCAGCTCCCTCTCAGAATGGGAGGAGTCTGGGGCCATCCAGGCAGGCCCCTTCCTGCAGATAGGGACAGGGAGGTGGGCAGGGCTACATGCAAGCAGGTTGCCCCGAAAAGCTCGAAGCTTCTGTCTTCCAATTCTTGGCCCAAGGACGTTCCTCAATGTGCACCTCCCTCGGCACAAAGGACTCTGAGCCACCAGTGGCGTTCTATCCCTAGCTCTAGAACTTGTCTCTCCTGTCCTGCCTTCTGAGAGGTCTAGCCTAGTGGCAAAGGGGTGGCGGTGAGGTGGTGGAGTAGGAGAAGGAAAAGAAGCAGAGAGGAAAAGAAGGATTAGGAGGCACCCTGCTGGGCAAATGGTCTGCTTTCTACTGGTTTACAGTCAGCTGAGAGCATTCGTAGGGTCTCTAGGGTCCCTTAGTTTTGCTGGGTCCGGGGAAGGACTCTCCTGGCAGAGGCAGGGTCAGTAGAGGGCAGACTGAACTTTGAAGAGCCCAGGGGACCTGCAGGAAGAGCGGCTGGAAGGGCCCCTCCCTCCCTATGTCCCCGCAGAGCCACACCGACCAAGAGTGGGTGAACTGTGGATTAGGGGTTCTAGGCCGGTCAGCCAGGCCTCCCCCACCCGCTCAAACATTCAGCCCAAGCTCCGCCTGCCGGCACCCCTGACTCACTTCCTTCGCATCTCAGCGGAAGCCTCCCCAGAGCTTCCTCTGCTGCGGTCCCCGGGGACCTGCAGGAGTCACTGCCCCTTTCAAGCCCGAGCAGGGCCAGGCGGACCCTGACCCACCCACCTCACCTTTTGTGGGGAAGACTAGCATTTCCTGCTTCCTGGCCTTGGAAGGGAGTGGCTGAGCTGGGGAGCCTGAGCAGCTGCAGGTAGGGGGGGATGAGATGGAGAGGTTCAGGCCAGCCTCCTCAGAGTCAGGGCTTCACCTTTCCCTGGCTCTTCCTTTTGTTCATTTTTCTGCTCTGTTGTGTTCACTGGGAGGATGTTGAGGGACCCCCGATTTGGTCATGAGTGGGGACTGGGGATGGGAGTGGGGTTGAAAGGGCTAGGTTGTGATTGGGAATAGTGCTAGGGTCCATTGTCAAAAACATGAAAGTTTGGTCTGCACATTCCTTTCCACCAACTGCCCCTGAGTATGGGGACAGTCACAGCTCTTAGGGGTACCGAGTCCTCTGGTCCAAGGGGCCTACTTGGGACCTGTAAGGCCTTTGACATCGTGCTGGGGGGTGGTGCAGGGTCCAGTTTAACTTCTCTACACCCCTAATCGGTGACTGTGTGACTCCGAATCCTCTACTTCTTCCTCCCAGAGGGAAGTCAGCAGCCTGATAAATTATACAACACCCCCCCACCCCACCCCCGCACTTCCTCAAGGCCAGGGCCTTTTCTGAGAGGACTCAAGAGATTTGCATGCATTGGGGCCCTCCTGCTGAGCAGTGGCTTCCTGGTCACTGGGGCGAGGCGAGGCGGAGCCAATTTCTGGCCGTAAAGTACTTTAAGGAACCCCCAGAGGTTAAGATCAGGGCCTCAGGAGATCCTCCCGTTTTCCTATTGCAGGGAGGGGACCTGCATGCCCAGTACAAGCTCCTACGCCATGGATCGCGGCCAACCTAGCCTAGAGCCCCAGGCCAAGGGCCCATGCGTAATCGCGCCGGTGCGCGCTGTGCTACGTCTGCGCCGCCGCGTCTGCGTCCTGCGCAAGAGGCGCCTCTTGCAGCCAGGCACTGAACCCGACGCTGGGACAGGGGCACTCCGGCCCAGCGGCAGCTCCGGGACTCTGCGTGCGGACCTAGACCAACCTAAATTCTTCACGTTCGACAGCCTGACGGAGTTGTCTTCCAGGACACCCCGCAAGAGGCGTAGGCGTAGTCGGGTAGTGCTCTACCCTGAAACCTCACGGAAGTACCGACCCCGCACAGAGCGCAAGAGCCGTGCACAGCGTTGTCTGCTGCTGCTCGTAGCCATTGTGGGGTTCCAAGTTCTTAACGCCATTGAGAATCTGGACGATAATGCACAACGTTATGACCTCGATGGGCTGGAGAAGGCGCTGCGGCGTTCTGTGTTTGGCCAGCCAGCTGCTGTGGGCCGCATCATGGCCTTGCTGCGGGACTACCTGGCTACACACGTGCACAGTCATCCTTTGCTCCTGGCTCTGCATGGGCCCAGTGGTGTAGGCAAGAGTCACGTGGGGCGCCTGCTGGCACGCCACTTCCACTCAGTGCTGGAGGATGGCGCGTTGGTACTGCAGTACCACGCACGACATCACTGTCCAGAGCTGCGCCCCGTTCAGGACTGCCGGAAGGAGCTGGCACAGCGTGTGGCAGATGTGGTGGCGCAGGCTGAGGCCGAGGAGAAGACCCCTCTCTTGGTCCTGGATGAGGCTGAACTCTTGCCGTCTGCTCTTCTGGATGAGCTGCACGGCTTCCTGCAGCCGCAGCGCTCGCACCATTTCCACAACGCTATCTATGTACTCCTAAGTGGCGCTGGTGGTGTAGAGATCACACACTTCGTGCTGCAGAACGCATCACGCATGTTGCCCCCACACCTCCACAGTGCAGGCAGCACTCAGGCTGAGGTGTCGCGGGCCGAGGAGGAGTTACACACCAGCCTCCGGGAGCTCCTGGCCCGAGAGCACCCTCTGTGGCACACTGCAGCCATCGTGCCCTTCCTGCTGCTAGACAAGCCAGATGTGGTCAACTGCTTCCGAGAGGAGATGGCAGGGGAGGGTTTTTTTCCCGAGCAGGCGCTGGCAGAGCATCTGGCAGAGCAGCTCAACTACTACCATGTTGCTGGACATGAATTTGCCGTCACTGGCTGCAAGCAGGTCGTAGCTAAAGTCAACCTCCTGCAGCACAAGCCTGCACGTGGTGGACACTAGCCAGTGGCCCCAGGCCTTTGAGCTGTTGAAAACAGGAAGAATATCAGGTGATTTGTGGCCCCCAAGCTGGTTCACCCCAGGAGCCAGAGAGGCTGAGCGCTGAGCTCCCCACTTCCTCTTCCACCCCTGAGCCTTGAGATTCCCTCGGGTCACCAGGAAAGCGGCCACTTTCCTATCTGTAGTCTGGTCCCCCCCCTCCTCAGCTCCCACTATGTCCATCGTGTCCCAGAACATGTGATAGGGCCTCCCATAACCCTAGGAAGTGGGCGTATTCACTCATGGTACAGATTATCGCAGAGGGTGAGTACCTGTAGTGGGAACCTGGTCCTGCTGGAACATGTGGTTGTCCCCATGAGTGCTTCTCACAAGCACTCAGTTACCCCTCGAATGCCTCCTTAGCTTAGAGGCCACAAGGTGGGGAAGGCTTCTCCAGGCCCTCCTGAGAAGGCAGTGGGGTGGATAGATGTCTGCAAGCCAGTGAGCAGATCCAGTGGAATCCCTCAAATGTCGTGGAGCATGGACTTGGCTGAATGTGGACCTAAGTGGAGACCCAGACTCTTGAGACTGGCTACCTGTTTGCTCCAAAGACAGACATGGACGGTGACCTTGGAACAAGGTTCAGGGTCCTACTCACCAGAAGAGCTTAGAAAGGAGGAACCAGAGTGGTGATGTGTCCTGACCCACCCTGGGGACACCTGCTGGGAAACCACCCAAGCTCAGGTTTCCCTAGAAAGGGTCACTAGAGCCTGTCCTACTGCTGAGGGACACACTCCCTCCACCTGGCCCTTTCCTGCCACCAGCTCTGGAGTGCCAGCACTGGAGTCCACAGCAAACCATGGCAGCAGTGAAGTGAACAGGGCCTTGACGCTTCTGTTTGCAGGAAGCACCAGGCGTGCACAAGGCCCAGTGGAGTCGGGTGGGGAACAGCTCAGGCACTTGGCTGGACCCACAGGGTGACCACAGGAGTCGAGGCCTCTTTTCCTGGACAGTGTCACTGTCTGGTTACCACAGTTACAGCTTTTGGTGTCCCAGGTTCAGCCCTCTCAACTCCATCTGCACATGCGCCAGAGCAAGGTGCTGTGGAATGTTCTTGGTAGGAGGCTCCTTGGTGTTCTGGCAACTTCTGTGCTGCCTCCTGGTGGCTGCACCCAGCCCTTGCCTGTGAGTGACCATCATTGTGAGTTAGAAAGGGGCACATCCAAAAGTGGGGCTTGAGGGTACAGCAAGGGATGATACTAGAAGAGATTAGAGAGGAGGAACCCCCCTAGGGGGGTGATGTGCCCTCCCCACCCTGGGGAGACCTGCTGGGAAACCATCCAAGCTCAGGTTTCCCTCGATCACAAGCCGGCACCCTGAGCAACCTGCACGCTTCTTGTCTCCCATTCAACTTGCTCCAGCTGTGGTCTGAGGAGCTGTGTGATGCAGGGACCAGGAGGACTCTGGGGATGGACACCCCCACCTGTGGAGCCCTGCACACGGGTCTTATGCCTGGGAGGTGACCAGCACATCCTTCCTCAGGCCCCAGGACTCCTTCCTGCTCTGAGGTCTTCCTGAGGTTGGAAGGTTGGGCCAGGGTTGCAGCGGGATGCAGAGGGTAGGATAGCCAGACCTGGGAATCCAAGAGCTTCACCATCCACCTTAGTTCACCTGCTTAGCTACAGGGAGGGTCAGGACTCTTGCTCTGCTTTCAGGAGTTTGTATTGATGCTTCAAGGGGTATTTGTGTATGACCTGCTGAGTGGGGGTGCTGGCCAGTCCTTGCAGAATGATGCTGGGGTCCTCAGCACTCCCCAAGAAGGCCCCCAGGATTGTTACTTGAAAACCCACCTGGAGGTGTCTCCTGCCTGGCCCAGTGTTGCTTGTACTCACTCACTTAACATCTGCAGAGCATTGATTTAGTGAGGATCCAAACCCACACAGAGTTTTCTTTTTATTTATTTATAAAACAGTACATTTATAAGATAATTGCATCGAGGCCAAGTTCTGGTCTTAAGAGGCCTGTACCCCCAACACTGAGCAGGTTGTATCGTGCTTGTGAATAAACTGCAGCTCAAATCTAACAGTCCATGGGCTTCTTCTGGTTTTGTTTGCTTCACCTATGAATCGAGAAAGACGTACTGAAACCTGTCAATGGTAAATCCACCAACTAATCTCTCTACAGCCTCTATTCAATAATTCCTGGGTTTGGAGATGAGCATGGTAGTGCATACCCTTAGTCCCAGCACTCAGGAGACAGATGCAGGCAGACCTCTAAGTTCAAAGCCAGCCTGATCTACAGATTCAGTTCCTAGGACAGCCAGGGCTACACAGAGAAACTCTGTCTCAAAACTCCCCAAACCCGCCCTCCCTCCACCAAATGATAATTCTTGTTTTCAGACAGGGTTTCAAACTTGTAGCCCAGGCTCACCTTGAACTTGTGAACCCCCTAAACGCTGAAATTAACTTGTGTACCACCATGCTGGTCAAATGATTTTCTTATGTTTCAATATTTGAGAACTTCTGGAGAGGGAAGTGTAATAGGAAGCCGAGCCTCATAGCTCAGCCAGCAGAGCTGTGCAGGAAGTCCATAAATAACTAGTTTTTTAATGTTTTTATTATTTTGAGACAGACTTACTATGAGAACCTAGCTGACCCAGAACTCACATTCCTTCATGTTTTCTCTTTTTGTTTTGGAGACAGGATCTTGCTATATAGCCCAGGCTTGCCTTGAACTCTTTGTAGACCAGGCTCACCTCAAGCTCTCAATTTGTACTGATCCTCCTATGATCCAGAAGCAGGAAGCAGAGAGAATTAGCTCCAAGTGGCCTCAGTCTTTTGAAACCTCAAAGCCCTGTTGACACACCTTCAACAAGGTCACATCCAATCCTTTCCAAACAGTTATACCAACTGGGGACCGGTACTCACACATATGAGTCTATAGGGGCTGTTCTCACTCAAGCCGCTGTGTGTAGCCTTTACCACAGCAGACCAGGAGACAGAAGTTGGCGGAGGAAATAGTGTTATTCAACTCTAGGTTTGGGAAAGTGGAGTAAGCATATCCATCACGAAGGAAAAAAAATTCCCATTTTCCAAAATGGATAGGTCTCAGAATGTTGGTGGGTGTGATGGATAGATAATTCCAGCCCTGGGCAAAAGTCTTTGTCTTCAAAACCTGTTCTTTGACCTTGACCCGAAAACCTGGAGGGTAGAAACATACCTCATCAGATTTAGGTGTCATCCTTTGTCCTTGGTAACACATTAATCTTAGAAGTGTAAACAATGACAGATTCCTGAGAATCTGAAATAACACACGTAAGGTTTTGATATCAGGCTGCGTTTGGTTCTAAGTCATTCCGTAATTATCAAACTGGCTTCTAGGCTGTGCCTTGCCTTGGGTTCTTTCATTTTACAAATCAGAATTTGGCTCCATTTTGAGAAATTAGAGACAGGATGACTCTGCACTTCCCTGTGCACGCAGAGATGCCACCACCTGTCCAGCAGTACCCATGGGGCACACACTGATAAATAAGCCTCCAAGAAAGGAAGTGCCATATGAACACATACATGTGTTAAAACCTCATCAGAAACACGAGGCTCCCACATTAGTGAATACAGCCAGATTAAGGAAAGGCGCACCACCTTCCGCTGGATCACAGAAAGAGGAGGACACTTGCACCACACCACAAGAGCCCCACTTGGCCCATCATTTGAACACCCAGTGGGTAAAGGAACTCCAGTCTGTCTTTGAGCTTTGGTTCAGGGTCCCCACTGCTGACTCAAATTGCCATCTGTCTATCATCCATTCAACCTAGCCCTGTACCTTGCCTCTGAAGGTCTGACCAACCCTGGGTCTGGGCTCAAGAGTATCACCCTGGGCTTGGATTTGTGGTGGTGTCCCCACCAGCTGCCCTCTGACTTAGAGATTTTCTTGGTTACCAGATTTGTGCCTCTGTGTCTAATAAGACATCCCTGAACACCTTGAATTCTGATGCAGCCCCTTTTATCCTTCTTGTGGCCTCTCTATGACCTATATTTGTACACAGATATAATTACCGTGTGATGTATAATGTGTGATCTGAGATTAATATTGGTCATTAAAACTGGAACAGAAAACCTGTGTTTGCCAATGGCCAACTGTCAGGGAAGTCAGGACTACCTGGCCAACTGCAGCTACAGCAACTGACTTAGTTGGTTTTTTTTGTTTTTGTTTTTTAAATTTATTTATCTACATGCCAGAAGAGGGCACCAGATCTCATTGCAGATGGTTGTGAGCCACCATGTGGTTGCTGGGAATTGAACTCAGGACCTCTGGAAGAGCAGCCAGTGCTCTTAACTGCTGAGCCATCTCTCCAACCCCGAAACTGATCTAGTTATTTTTATCCAATGAACTCTGACATTGTAGAAAGGCGCAGAAGTGAACATCCGTGTTTCTGACATAGCATCCTCACGACAACAGGATAGCTAAGGACAGGGATGAAGGTAGAGATAACTAGGCTTTGATGAGGCCCATCAAGGGAACGAACGCTATTCCTTTCTGGCAAAACATTAGCTTTTGTAAAATCCTTTTAAAGGTTGATTATTATTATTATTTTAAAGTTTTGTTTATTTATTTTATGTATATGGGTGTTTTGTCTGGATATATGTCTGTGCACCACATGCATGTCTGGTGCATACTGGTGTCGGAAGAGGGAATCAGATTTTCAGAACTGGAGTTACAGACAATTGTGAGCCTCCATGTTGGCGTTAGGAATTGGACTCTGGTCCTCTACAAGAGAAGCCGGTGTTCTTTCTTTCTTTCTTTCTTTCTTTCTTTCTTTCTTTCTTTCTTTCTTTCTTTCTTTCTTTCTTTCTTTTAAATCTTATTTATTATGTACAAAGTGTTCTGCCTGCATGTCAGAAGAGGGCACCAGATCTCATTACAGATGGTTGTGAGCTGCCATGTGGGTACTGGGAATTGAACTCAGGACCTCTGGAAGAGCGTCAGTACTCTTAACCTCTGAGCCATCTCTCCAATCCGCCCCCCTTTTTGTATTTTTTTATTTTTTGAGACAGGGTTTCTCTGTGTAACAGCCCTGGCTGTCCTAGAACTCACTTTGTAGACCAGGCTGGCCTCAAACTCATAGAGAACAGCTGGGCAGTGGTGGCGCACGCCTTTAATCCCAGCACTTGGGAGGCAGAGGCAGGCGGATCTTTGTGAATTCAAGGCCAGCCTGGTCTACAGAGCGAGATCCAGGAAAGGCGCAAAGCTACACAGAGAAACCCTGTCTTGAAAAACAACAAAACAAAAAACAAAAAACTCATAGAGATCCTCCTACCTCTGCCTACCAAGAGCTAGAATTTAAGGCACACACCATCATCACTGGGCCCAATCCCTGTTTTTTAAAAGATCATTTTACATTATGCTTATGTGAGTGTTGGTGTCCTAGAGGCCAGAAGAGGATGTTGGATCTTTTGGAGCTGGAATTCCAGGCTCTGTGAGTGGCCAGACATGGGTGCTGGGAACTGAACCAGGGCCCTTTGCAAGAACAGTACTTGCTCTTAGCCACGAAGTCATCCAGTCCTGTAAAATCATTTTTCCTTCTCTTTCTTTAACTTTTAAACTTTTTTTTTCCTTTGGCTTTTCAAGACAGGGTTTCTCTACGTAATAGCCCTGACTGTCCTGGAACTTATTCTGCAGACCAGGCTGGCCTCAAACTCACAGAGATCGGCCTACCTCTGCGTCCCGAGTGCTGGAACTAAAGGCATGCGCTACCACCGCCTGGTCTCTTTCTTTAACTTTTAAAAATGCTGTTTCAGTAGGGTGGTAGTGGTGACAGCAGCTGCAGCGGTGGCTTACGCCTCTAATCCCAGAATTTGGGAGGCAGGGGCAGGCAGATCTCTGTGAGTTCAAGGACTACCTGTTCTACAGATTGAGTTCCAGGACAGCCAGGGCTACACTGAGAAACCCTGTCTCAAAAACAAAACAAAAACAAAAACAAACAAACAAACAAAAAACACCCCCCAAAACAAAACAAAAACAAAAGCAAGCAAGCAAGCAAATAAGCAAAGCATTTGATTGGCTTATGGTTTCAGAGGTTTAGGATTTATAAGGGTAGCAGGCAGCAGGCAGCACGCTAGCGCCAGCCGCCACTGGGCCCACAGGGGTCTTGCCCACATGGCTCCCTGCCAAGGCCCCAGGCTCTAGACCCAGAGGCACCTTCTAACCCATCCTAATGATCATTTTGAGTGTCCTGTAAGTCCTTAGAAGTGTGGCCCTTGTGTGCAGGGCTACATCTGTGTTCTGCTAACCATCTTTGAAGTCTTGGGCCTTGGAATATACTCTATTTTACATTTGGTCAAGACAGTACATCATCAGGCCAACAGCTTGGTGAGGGTCACCACTCCAGACTTGGTTGGGTATCCTAGGGACTGCAGGAGTGGTCCTGGGGCCTCGATCGTGTAGTGATACGTCCTTGGCTGCTCTTCCACCAAGTGCTCCACCTTCTGATCCATTTGCTTACCTGAGCATCCCACAAATGAGCAGTCTTCCAACTTCAGCAACACTGACAAGGTCTGATGGGCTGTCTCTCTCTGGTCCTTCCTTATTTCTTTCTCTCCATCCAGCCTGCTTGTCATACACTAAAGCCATCTCCCATTGCTGTAGCCCAGGATGCCTAGTCAGTTGGCCTGTCTGGTTCTGGTATCTGTCACCTGTTCCTGAGAACTTGCCCTCTGTCCCATAACCTGCCCCGTCGGGCCCCCAAACCCTGGGGCAGGGCCCCAGTTTCTCAGGCCTTTCCGACCTGTGCGGTGACAGATCTTCTCTTTCGTGACCTAAGCACTTCACCTAACCTTCTCCGCCTGCCTCCCATGGATGGAGGTTGGAGTGCGAGGTAACAGGGTGCTCTGACCCGGCCACACCTGGTGCTCTTGGCGGGGACCGCAGTGCGGGCCGCGGCCACAGGGCGGCAGCATAGTCTCGTAGGCCAGCCGCAACCGCCCCTTCCCCAGCTTCCACCGCTTTCCCCCTACCCCGCTTCACGCTCCTGAACTCCTGTACAAAGTTGTTCGACAGGAAGGGCCGTGATCATCAGAGGCTGGGGGAGGTCCCGGCTGGACCAGACACGTCCGAGATCCAGAGAGTCAGGCTTGTGCTACAACCCCCCACAGCCCCCCATCCCTGTCCCTCCGGGCCGAAGGGGAACCCCGCCAGCTCGCGTGAGGTGACCGGAGATCTCTGCTCCTGTTTGGACCAGGGTTCTCAGACTCTACTTGGGTCTTATCCAACCTCCTTGTCCTGTGCAGGGCGGCAGTGTCACCATTGGTGTCTACTAGCCATGCACACGTGCACCGAGCGTCCCCAAGCCACTAAGGGGCGTCTGGAGGGCGCAGGCAGGTCCTTCTAAGGGGCTGCGGGTCCCAGGCTGTGACCTCGAGCAGACGACAGCTGGTCTCTGCCCTCACACCGTGCCCGGCAGTGGGTGCCGGGGCAGCCGGTGCGCCCGAGGGCGCCGCTCCCCGCCGCCGAGCCTGGCGCGCTCGCAGGGACGGCCCCGCTGGCTTTGAATGTAAAGACTCTGCCTTTGTGAGTGCCTGCCCGCCCTACCCGCCGCCGCCCTCATTAGCATAGCAGCTGCTCGCCGAGCGGGGACCAGCTCAGGAGAGGGCAGAGGCCTCGGGAATGAATAGGGCCTCGGCTTTGGTGCAGGCGAGAGAAGAAAGACCGACAGACGGACGCGCAGGGGACTGTCGGAAGGACAGCCAACCAGAAGAATGCGCCGCACCGGGGCGGGGGTGAGGCGGTGGGGGAGGGCGGCCTCCAGGGACCCTAGAGCCCCAGGAGGGTCTTGCCAAGGCCTCAGAAGGAGCAGTTGCTGAGGTTCCCAGACCTTCGACGGCCCCTCCTATGGTCTAAGCCCTTATACTGAGGCCTTGGGCTTTGTTCCTCAGCAGTTCCAGGCACAGGGCCTCCTTTCCCGTCCTTCCAGGCCTATGGATGTCGCCTCTTCCCCTCAGGTTTCGTGGGAGCACCAGGAGACAGCTGGCCTCCCCAGGTCAAAGGGTGGCTGTCCCTTCATCTGTGGTGCACGCCTCCTCGGTCCTTTCTTGTGATGAGCTACCAGGCCTCTGGGGACAGACTGCCTGCCCTATAACCCCTTCTCGTTCCCTTTACTGGCCTGCTATGTGTCCCGGTTTCCACCTGTGGGTTTGGGCACCACTTTTCCGAGTTGATGATATTTCTGCATTTCTGGCAATAAATGTCTTCTATGTAATGAGTCAGATCAGAGATGGATAGGAACCAAGCACCCTCCTGAGAACAGGGGGCAGGCCTTGACCTTACCATTCTGTGTGTGTCCTTCCTTCCTTCAGGGTTTCCCAGGGCTTCTTCTGGTGTACAATCCTTCTCTGGGTCCTCTCAATGCCTTTTGGCCTGTACCCTCACCTGGTGACAGGTACATCTACAGCTCTGGAAGGTCAGGACAGAGGAGGACCTGGGTCACCTACGGCTTCTTTTCACCTGCCCTAACCTGGACCATCTTGGGGAGAGTTGGCTAGCCAATTCCATGGCCAGCTCCACTGTACTGGGCATGTGGTGCTGAAAAGATCACTGGCCACTGTATTCCATGGAAATGGGCACCAGAGACATGGCAACTGTAACCTGGTCACGTCTAGGAAGCAGAGACTTATGTCTGCTCCCACCCCACAATGTGCCGTCACAGGATCCATGCTCTAGGCCACACTCCTCTTGCTGAGCCTTCCTGGTCCTTCCTGACCTCAGGACTTCAGCTAAATCCCAACCTGCTCTGTACATTGTCATCCTGCTGTACATTACTGTAATTACATTACTGCTGTACATCACTCAAAATGCTGCCCGTGGTCCCCTTTAAGCCAAGATGACCAGCTATGTGCACCTGTACTTTTGTCTGGGGACTCTTGGACCTTACAAGCCGGAATTCTCTTCATACTTCTGGCCCCACCAGGGGGAAGGACTATGATTTTAGAGTGTGTCTGCCTACCTTCTAGAGTGCTGCATTGTGAAGGAGACTTGTGTCTTAAACGTAGCCCACAGTGCCTTCCTCTGAGGATAAGGATAAAGACAATGGGTTCCACTAGGTCTCCACCCTTGGCCATCTCTCTCTCTCTCTCTCTCTCTCTCTCTCTCTCTCTCGACAGGGCTTCTCTGTGTAGCCCTGGCACTTGCTGTGTAGACCAGGCTGGCCTCAAACTCAGAAATCTGCCTGCCTCTGCTTCCCCAGTGCTGGGATTAAAGGCCTGTGCCACCACACCTGGCTTGGCCATCTTTCCTTCGCTTCATTCCGTTCAATGGGCAACACAGTCTGTCAGCTATACCCCCACTGAAAACTTCAGGGGGTGGCAACCCTAGAGCCTCTTTTAAGGTGGGAGAATTTTAAGGGTGCTGCGAAGGCAAGGATTCTTGTTGAACCGCTCCTCCTCACTCTCCAAGTTAGTACTTGGACCAGTCCAAGGAGAGGGTGGGAACTTAAGAGACATGGCCGGCCAATTCCTTCTAGCTCCACCGCAGTGGGCAGTTTGCTGAGCTGGGAGAACCACTGGCCACTGTCCTCCAGGGAAATGGACATCAGCAACAGCAGCATAGTTCTGGCCTCGTCTCATTCCCATGCAGAACAGTGCGGAGCAGAGGGAAGACGTGGGTACTACTGGGTGACATCAGTAATTCTTAGGACAGGACTTCCTGAGGAAGATCCTGTCCCTCTACTGAGTATCAGCATCACCCTCGGCTCACTCCCAGGAAGTTTAATAACCTTACTATTGACGGGGAGAAAACATCAAGGCCTTGAGTGGGAACCTGAGAGGTGTTCGGAGGGACTGATGGCTGCCTGGAGTTTGTGTCAGAGGAACGGCCACTTAAGTCATGGCTCCTTCTTCAGATGGCTGCTGCTGTTCTTCACCTATCAGGCACCTCCTCCCCTGCCTCCCACCCAGGATCCTAGGAGTGGGCTGACCATGTTCCTCTGTATGCACTTTCTCAAATCACATGCATGGGAACCCTGGCCCTAACTCATCTGCTTTCTGGTGAGTGGCTGGCCCTGGACTGTGGGGACTTCCACAGAAGCCAAAATCTCCAGAGGCCTTTTGCTTGCCCAGGAGCAACCAGAATGTTCCCCCAAATCTAAGGTGACCCTACCTGTGCAGAAGTTCTTCCAGGATTTCAACTCTCAGGCTGGGTAGGAATGATGAAGAGCTATAAGCAGATATTTCCCTGGGGAGGTCTCAGCCACTCTGTCAATACTAGCAGTAGTTGAGACACCAGCTCCAGGAGCTCACGAGGTGGCCAGTGTTCCTAGCACCAGGCACAGGCTGGCATCTATCTGGGTTCCCATATGACCCTGAGGTTGACTTAGACTTGACAGTTGAGTTAGGCGGAGCTTCCATTTTACCCAACTCTGTCTTTGGATTCACAAGCCAAGCATCCATCATTCATTAGTTGAAGATAACATGCTGTGGCCCAACCTTCATCCCCATAGAGGGTATCCATGACTTGTGCCAAAACTAAGAACCAATTTTTTTTTAATATAAAAAGATCAATGAAAAATTTATTTATAAATTTTTCACGCTGGGCTACAAGTCTATATTGTACGCTCAGGAGTGTGCCACAGACTTCATACAGACAGAAGAGACCAAACCAGGACCCATTTGAAGCTTCAACATAGGCCTAGGAAGTCTTAACATTAATTAACATAATTAAAAAGGCATTTGCATGTAGAAAAAACATACAGAACTCCTTTTGAAGTAATCTGTGCTTGTCTCAATGTCTGCCAGTTTCGCGACATTATCACTATTCTTCCCACACTGGTTCTTCATAAAAGCTGCAGAAGGACCAAAGAATATGACCAGGCGGCACAAAAGGCTCCACCCACCTGTGTCCTCAAGTGCTCCCCATTTCTGCACGCAGGGTCAGCAGCACTTCGACGAAGGGGAAACCTCATTTAAATTTGAATAATTCAGCCTCCCTTTTATTTCCCAGGATCAAAACAACAAGGGGTGTGGGGTTGCATAGAAAAGTGGAACCACAGAAACCAGGAAGTCTCCTTTCAGGGACAGCAAGTGACGCTCCAGCACCTCCTCCAGCCCCGGTCCTTGGCGCAGCCCTTCCCTCATGGCAGGATCCTCAGATCATAATGGGGTCCTGGGGCCGGGCCGGGCAAGGGCACCGCAGCCCTTGCACTCACTCAGCAATAGCATGAGAGATTCACAGTCTTTATAGGAATTTTATAAAAATATAAATATGGGTACACAACAGCCTTCACAACGCTGGATACAACGCCCTTTAAAATTGGGTTTATAACCAAGATTCCAAAAATACACCTAAGACTTGGCTTAAAATATGTTAACATTTTATATTCTGTCATAAATGTTATGACATTTAATCGTGGCAAATTCATTTACTTTTTAAAAAAAAGTGTGCAACCGACTATTAACTATAATAGAAGTCACTAGGAAAGGGTAACATCCTCTCAAAAATCCCCACGTCCCAGCCACGCGGGCTTCAAGGTCCCACTGGAACTTTGCTAAAGTAGCCGGTGTGGGGAATGGTGATCTCTCACGGGAGGGGGAAGGGAGACAGATCCTGGGCTTCCTAAACTCACTCAGAATCCAGGGAGAGGAACCGAGGAGAGAGGTGTGGAAGATCAGGGACTTGGTGGGGGAGGGGTAGCAAATGGGAAAACCATAGGGCTAGGCGGTATTTTCAGTGCAACCAAGAAATGGTAGACTCAAGTTTTTAGTTTTAAGAAAAAAAAAATGCATCTTTCTCCCATAACCACGCACAATATTTCCAAACAAAAAAAAACTCAGGCGCACAAACTTCACCCACAAATATACACACACGTGATAAATAGTTTAGGACATCAGGAACCGGGAGCGTCCCCTTCCTCGCGCGAGGGCGCGCAGATGGGGGAGCCCGGTAGTGGCTGCTTGGCGGCCGCCAGCGGCAGGAGCCGCAGTGCGGGCGGGCGGGCGGGTCCCACGGGCGGCGGCGGGAGCGCGAGTCCGCCCGCGCCTTTCACCTTCCGGAGAAAACATTTCAAGCGGAGGATCCGGTATCTCGGGATTCCGAAGTCTCCCGGTGTGAGACTCAAATTTCAAAATGGGCTGGAGCCTGCGCCCCGCCCCCACCCTCGAGGCGGTCGGGGGCCGTGGGAAGGCTCTGGGGCCCCGCGAGGCTCCGAGGACTGCCGAGGGGAGGAGCTCTCTGGCGGAGGGCCGAACCCTAGGGGCCACGGACGTGGAGACCTAGCCCGATTTCCACGCGGGCCAGCAAACCTGGCGCACACCGAGGTAGTTGGCGGGAAGGTACAGCAGAGAAGACGCGGGCGAAGGTCAGGGTCCGGGGTCGGGGCGGGTATCACCGGCCGCTGGCCGCGTACTTGGCCTTGGTGATGAGATAGAGCACGATGTCCTGGTGGCCCCCGAAAGCGGCGATGTGCAGCGCGCTCCAGCCGTCGCGGTTGGCTAGGCGGATGTCCGCGCCGAACTTGACCAGCAGCTTCACCAGCTCCAGGTTGCCATCGATGACTGACTGGTGTAGTGCCGTCTGGCCCTCCGGCCCGAACGAGTTCACGTTGAACTCGCAGTTAGTCATGTTCTGCAGCAGCGACTGCAGCTCCTGCGTGTTGCCCTTGCGCACCGCTTCCTGGAAGATGCGCTGCGTCTGCGGCGCCGAGCAGGTGGACAGCTCGGCTTGGCTCATGCTGCTGCAGAGCTAGAGCGGCGAGCCGCGCCCCGGCTCAGCGCGGGCGGCGGCTGCAATGCGGGCCCCGGGCTGTCTCGGGGCGTGTCTCGAGGCACGCCTCGGCGCATGGAGGGCGCTTCGCCCCCGGGCCCCGCACGCTGCCCCTGCGCGCTCCGGGCGCTCGGGGCCGAGGGCCGACGGCGCGGGACCCCTGCCGCATCCAGCCACGCCCAGGCGGGCGGGCGACAGAGCTGGGTGCTGGTTCGCAAGGGTCTGGAGCAGCCGGAGGCCGCGACGCTTGCAATCGTGGTGCCTTCGGGGTTAGGCTGAACTTCCACGGAACTTCACTTGCGTCCCTTTGCAAAGCAGTTCTAATTCGCCCGCCGCTTCCCGGCGTCTTTTACGGTCCTTATATTTGCATAACAATGGACGCGCTTGACGCGCACACTAGGGCACTTTCGATTGGGCCGTGCCCACGTGGGGGCGGGGCGGGGGCGGGGTCGTGCAGCTAAGCCGTACACGACAGGGGGCGCTGGTCTCGGCCAGCCCCAGACGGGGTGGTCCGGCGACGGACCACAGGGTTTTTCCAGTGCTGCTGCCTCATCCTGGGTTCGCTTGCCCCGGGTGCATAACCTCCTCCTGCAGCTTTCCTCTTTCTTCATAGATCTCGGGAAATGCGAGTTCCTCACTCAGCCACTCCGGGGCCTGGACCTGGCGTTCACGGGTGGCCCTCCACCACTTTGGCCCTTTCTACTCCAGTGTAACTTCCCAAGGCAGCTCGGGCTACTCTTGTGTTTGGCCCCATCCACACTGATGACCGGAGCTCCATGCCCAATCATCCCAGTGTAGGGGTTCCATCCTCTCCAGAAGGCTGGGACAGGCTCGCGCTCTGTCTGTCTGTCTGTCTGTCTGTCTGTCTCTCTCTCTCTCTCTCTCTCTCTCTCTCTCTCTCTCTCTCTCTCTCTCTCTCTCTTTCTCTCTCTCTCATGATGGGCAGCCTGTCACCACTCCTCCAGTTGTGTGCTGCTGCTGCTCAGCCCGTTGGCACGTTCAGAGACCTGCCTAGTGCGGCCGGCGCACAGCACTGCCCTGTAAGGGAGTTCTGAAAATGACTCATTTCCAAACCGTAAGCCCCACGTTTTATTGACAGCTCTTAACAACTGACCAGGAGGCAGGAGGTGCTGGCACTGGCTGGGGAGGCAAGGCTCCACATTTCCTCATTATGTTTTACAGCTTACAGCTTCGCTGTGGTTGCTGAAAATTAAGGAGGAATGATCTTCAGACTTGACAGAGCAGGAGGCAGGGCACGCCAGGGCTTGATTTCTTCTGAAGCCTAGCTGGGAATTCCAAGCAGGCAGCTGTAGGCCTCAGCTGAGGAGACCACCCTGCCGGGCTCCATCTGGGCAGCTTCTTTTGGTGGGTGCGTCTACCCCTAGACTCAGGGCATGCCCCCAACCCTACTTTGTGTTCTGAGAGGAACTATGGCTAAACTAAACTGAGAAAGTAGGCAAATGCCTCCCGGGACTGTCCATCTTTGGCCAGTTACCTTCAGGCCTGACCCTGGCTGACTTGTTTAAGGGCCGCATTCTCCCTCTGGTAGCCTTGGAACCTGAATCCCTTGTATGTGCAGCTTGGAGGTCTCTCTGGTCTTCCAGAGAGCCACAGTCTATCGGGTTCTGCCCGTTTGGTCCCCTATCCCCACCTTGTGCCTCGCTGTTCCAAGATCTTGAGGGGGACCCTTAAGGTTCTCTCCACTGTGCAGGTAGATGGAGGCTTAGTTGGGGGTATCTTGATACTGGCTGTGTCCTAACTCAGAACAAGATGGGTATGGAAAAGAGGGAGTTCTGGGAACAGTCAGGGGGGCAGGATCTTCTCCCTGGTTGGCCCATGGTTGCCTGCATCTGCAGAGGGCTTGGGGGGCATCGGACAGGCAGGAGACAGAGACCACACCTTGGGGTGAGCAGAGCCCTTACTCTCGCCAAACCCAGGGCAGTCCCTTGAAGGTGAATGGGTCCCCAGACGGGCCCCTGCTTAGGTGGGCTTCAGCCTGGCCTGAGGAAGGGCATCTGAGATGCCTGCCCAGTGCAGAGCCTGGGAGAAAAGTCCTGTTGACATCCGCAGCAGGCGGCAGACAAAGGGGCCCTGTGTGAGCTCAGTGTGGGAACGCAAGGCCGCCACCACAGGGGCTGTGAAATCAGCGGCAGCCCTGGTGAGGGCTGGACGGCTCAGCTAGTTCTGGCAGAATAGCATGGCTGGTGTGGCAGTCCTATCGTGGTGAAGGTCTATCCTGAGGAACCTCTGCCCTGTGTCAGGCTCAAAGGACATGGACTTGGTCTGGCACCTCTTTGCAACTGATTGGGAGCCCTATGACCAGCTTCCTGAGGGACTTAGGTGATGGCTACAGGATCCCCTCCTGGCTCAAGTTCCTTCACCGTGGCTGTGCTCTGGCCCACACCCTTGTCTTCCTGTAGTTGCCTCCTACGAGGATGGGCTTGGGGAAGCCCCCGGGGCACTTGGTTTCTAGTAAGCACCGCCCATGTGTTTGCTGGAGGACACTTTCCAAAAGGTGAACATTTGTTCCATGTTATTGAAGGGAGGGCGGGAGGGGACTCACAGAAAGTCCGGGGTGACCCAGTATTAAGCTCCAGTTTTTGTGGTGCTTGCTTGGGATTTAAGGAGACCCAGTTCTGGATGTGATCCTGGACCCTGACCTTTATTCTCTGAATGATCCTAAGAATGTTGGTCCAGGAGCATCCTGACCAACATCTGCTCATTCCTAGAAGGCAACAGTGGACAGGACACCCTTCTGCCTCCAGATGCCCCTCCCCAGTTCTTCCTTAGATGGGTGCTTAGCAGTTGACAGCTGTGAAAGCGATGTTGTGGAGGGGTAGCATGTACCACATTCTGGAATCGCTGCTGGGGAAATCTAGGTGGGGTAGTCCAGGCAATCTGAGAGGCCGTAAGAGGACAGCACAGACGGGGCAGCTGGCCAAAGCTGGGCCAGGCCTGCAGCCACCTTAAAGGCACTGAGCAGGGGAGGGAGGCCAGTGGGCAGTGGGGGGGCGGGGCTTCCAGCTAATTCATTAAAATGTGTTGGGGAGCGTGGGAAAGAGGAGAGTGTTTCTTCCCAGCAGCCCAGACACCTGGTAGAAGAGAGAGGATAGGAATCAAATAACAAACACTCAGCTCCAGCCAGCCGGCAGAGCAGAGGAAGGAGGCCGGGCAGGAACTGCCGCAGACAGTCGCTGCGCTGCGGACCACGGCTCCTGCCCAGGCCACTCAGCACGGCAGGCAGGCCAACGCTCGGTATCATAGTTGCCCTGTTAGCACTGTGACTACCCCCAGCCCTTGAGGCAACCTGTCTCTCTCTGCAGCTGAAGAAGGCACACTGCAACTGGCCTCCTATGTTTGGAGCTTGTTTCCAAGGCCTGAACCTGTATGAGGCCTACAGCCTCCGACCCCTTGCGATGGCTAGGGTGGAGGTGCTTCACAGCGAGTAAGCCCTGTGCTTAGAGGCAGAAAGGAGGGGGCAGGGGCAAGTGAGACACGTGGGGCAGTAGGCATGGCTGTCCCGAGGAGGGGCCTAAGGGCAGGCAGGACCTGGCCTGACCTGATCAACATGGATGGCATGGTCTGCCTCTCCTGCCATTTCGCCCTTGGTCCTGCAGCTGCCCAGGACACAGATGAGCTGGGAAGCCATCTAGTCCCCCTCGATGCTTCTTTGTAAACCCAGAGTGGGGAAGAATGTGGTCAGGGACTCTTCCCAGGACAGGTCATAGAGCCGGGAATCTCACTTCTAGAGGTGGCATGCCAACGCTGATCCCCTGGACACTCTGTCTGATGCTCAGATCAGACTCCAGCAGGTTGAGTGGAGCGTCTGGACTGGGGTGGCTCAGAGGGACACTAGGAGGTGCTGCAGTCCCTGCCCATCTCTGAGCCCAGCTCTCCTCATTTATGAAATGTCAGCTAGGTTTCTGGGGGCTGAATGGGCTGGGGTGCAGATCCCAGGCATATTTGGGACAGTGGCATGTCATAGTCTCTAGGGAAGCCCCAGGTGAGCTGTTCCAAGAAGAGTTCCAAGAGCAGACATGATCCTAATACCACACGCCTAGGTCTGTCGGTGTTCCCTGTACCAGGCAGAAATAGCACTCAGGACCTTGTTGCCTGGAGGCATCTGCTAGGTTCTTCAGCCAAATCTGAGCTGGTTTCCGCTTGAGGCAGGAAGCAGAAAGGAAAGGGATGTGAGCAAGGGGGTGGAGGTGGCACATTCCTGGGGAGTGAGAAAGGAGGAGGCAGGCCACTGTAACACCAAGTGTGTTGATTGCAAGCTGGCTGCATGGAGGAGCCTCCACCCTGGGTTTTCTCTCCATTCCCTTCCTCCCTTTGGTTCCCATTGGCTTCCCTACCTCAAGGATCCCTGGCATCAGCATCCTCAGACCCTCTAGGGTGGCTAGCCATTGTTGTGGGGACGTCAGCTTCCTCAGAGAGCAGGGACAGCAGCATCTACTTTCAGGCAGTTGTGACTAGGGATGGACCCATGATGTGGGTGAGAGTCCTACAGCATTAGTAGGTAGCCAGGTGCCTCCAGCCTCCCACTAGGTTATAGTGGCTGCCTTTCTCTCTCCCTGGAGAACCACCCTTGCCTGACCCAGGGTGACAGAGACCTTGTGGGTCACACCTGGACCTAGGGCCTAAGAACCCTGGCTATGTAGAAACCCGATTGTCTTTGGTGTCTGTAGCAGCTTGAAGGCGTGTGAAGGGGCTCAGGATGGCCAGAGGGGTAGCTCCAGCCTGAACCGCATAGATTAAACGGTTTTCAGGTTTATTGTTTGGCTGTTTCTGGCTGCCTTGCCCTCCAAAAGGGCTACTGGTTGGGCTGAGGGCTTAGCTTGGCCCACAAGGGCTGCGGGGAAGGGGGTGGCAGTTCTCTAGGACCTCATGGAAGTGTGTGATGATGTGGCCCAGGTGGGAGTCATCCCAGATGATCTTGTCATATTTCTTAAAACAGTAGAAAAGCTGCAGCCAGGGCTTCCTTAGCATGTCACATGGGACTCCTTCCGGCTGCAGCAGAAAGCCATTGCTCTGGGTGGCTGGAGCATTGGCCTGTACCTCTGCCTCCGTACAGCTTCAAGGATGATCATAGGTACACACACACACACACACACACACACACTGCCTCTGGGGCCAGGCCTAAGAAGGGAGACTGTGCCTGATTTCTCAGCTGGTTCAAGGCGTCCATTAGTGGTGCCCAAGATCCTGCTCCAGCAGCTCCTGTTCCTGTCCACCCTAGGCCCACACTTCCTCTTAGGTAGGGACCCTTGGCTCTGTGTTCTCAGTGCCCTTTGACCCCCTTCCTAGAGCTTCTAGGCCATCCTCTTGCAGAACTGAGACACCCCCTATCATGGGGGCAGATCAAGATGCTAGGGCCCTATGGAGACCTAGCTGTGTCCATGGTGGGTGGTCATGGAACTCACCTGGTTCCCTTGAGTCTTTGCTCCTGATGGCTTCATGACCTATTAATAAAAGGTGGTAGGGCATGATGGAAATGTCCTAAAGGGCACAGAGCCACCTGCGCCCACAAGGCCACTGTGAGCTGGATCTCTGTTTCAGTGCCTGGCTTGTCCCCCACCCCCACCCAGTCCAACGGAGAGGCCAAAGAGCAGAGGCTGAGAAGTCTTGGTGCCTCTGGGTTCCTCCCTAGGGAACTCAAACTTAGGGACGTTCTTAGGGCTCAAAGGTCCCTGGGAAACAAGTCCTGGGCATGAGATCTGGTGATTAGGGATCCAGGGGCCTGAGAACCAGTGGGTGGGGGTGGGGCAGACCTTTTGTAGTGATGAACAGATAAGCCCACTGCCAAAGAGCCCATTTCGAAATCAGCCAGTACCAGGGCGGGGCCCCCGGGGCCTCAAAAAACGTTGGGGATGGTTTTTGCTGGCCCTTGCAGCAGGCCCCGGCCCGACTGTGAGCAGAGGGCAGAGGGGCCAACGTCCAGCCGAGGAACTCCTGTGGCACTGAGAAGGGCCGAAGGGAGTCTGGGTAGCAGATGGGAGGTGCAGCCTCCCACTCCTGTGGACCCCTTAATTCCTTTGTCAAACATTTATTTACCGAAGGTCCCAGATTAACCATAGGCAGGACATGGATGGGTGCAGCTATCCCTCACCAAGTGGAGGAGGGCTCTTCCTTGAAGTCTAGGAGGTCATGACCTCTATCTGGTCTTCCTGCCTCCATCCAGCCTGTTGAGCCCCACTTTTACTCTGTAGCCCCTTGGGACACCAGCTAATCTGTGTAGTTGGCGTCTTACAAGGAAATGAATGGAGGTCTCTAAGTGGGGCCATCCACCAAGGTGCAGCTTGCAAAGACTGCCGCTGTTGGACCCCAAGGGGGAAAGCTTCACTCCACCTACTCCCACGGGGGCATTAAGGCTGGCTTGTGGAGAACTGAGAGCTAATCTAGACAGACTGAAGAAGCCATATACCTGCCCACTGCATGAGGGACAGGCCCTGTGCCCTAAACTTCAAGGGAAAGTGACTGGCCTGTGTGCAAAGCAACCAGCAGTCTGTAGACCCACAGAAATAGAGGAGATGGTTGACTTGACCCTAGAGGGGTGCTGAGTGTCCCAGCTTCCTGGTCTCCAGGGTCAATTGCATGGGAACAGGCCATTAGGCCTCAACCCTCACCTTAAGCACCTTCTACATGCCATCACCCAGGAGGTCCAGGGTTAGAGGGGCCCTAGACACCTCCCCCAACCTCTTGAGATTCAGCTCTGAAGGCCCCACCGCAGACCCGCCCCCATCTGCTTCAGAGATCCCCTCACCTGCTCTGCTGAGGTTCTCTTGCTGGCCACCCAACTGTATCAGTTGCCTCATCAACTCTTTGGAAATAAATCTTAAGGTCACTGTTACAGGCCCGGGGGACCAAAAAGGGCGTTGAGTCATGATTAGGACTCCCTTGCTGTATCTTAATCCCAAGCCCATATAACTGTGAATTTTCTCACCCCTGTCTCCGTTCTACGTACTGTCTGGCCCTCAGGAGCCCTCCCTGACTTTTCTGGCCTCTCCTGGGCCATGAGTTGCCTCTTCCATTTCCCAAAGCCTTGGACACGCTGCCTAGCTCCCCTCCAGACCCAGAGCCTTTAGGGAAGAGCCAGGCTTGCCCATCCTGACCAGCCAGGCTCAGGTGTGGGACAAAGGGTTACTGTGACCAGCTGTAGGCTTCCTTGGGTCCTTTAGCCTATCTGTGTCTAGATTTTATAACCGTATGTGGGACAGCTGCAAAGCCACAGGGTCTGGTGTGGCCCTAAAGTCCATGGTAGGTCAGGAACAAACTCCACTTTGGATCTTTTGGGGACCTTGTTCCTGGATATGCAATGGACTCGTAGGGCATCTGAGTGGTTTGTGAGTGTGAGGGTCCAGTTAAGTCCTGTTAACCTGACTGCCACCATTGACCAGGGCAAAAAAGTTAGGACTTAATCCCAGGTGACTCTGTTCATGACCTCCAACTGGTTGTTACCTGCACAAATAAATGAGTTTGGATTTCAGGACAAGCTGGGGTGGGAGTCCTGGGCAGGCATGTATATGCATAGGGAAGTATGCACCTCTGGGAGTCAGAGCAATTGAAAGGAACTAGGGTCCCTGAGCCACCAAGTAGGGCTAGAGGGAGAAGGTGACTGAGAACTTGCTCCCTAGTGATCATGCTGGGCCCCTGCCCACTTGGGGGCTTCGGGTGAGCCAGGCAGGTGCCCTGGAATAACACAGTTGGAGCTCAGGGTGTGCCATGTTGGGCGGCACCTGCCCCACCCACACATCCTTTTCCCACGGGCCTTTCGACACCACGAGGTTGCATTACCTGTGGCTTCACTGCCACTTCAGCTCTGCTGCCCCCGCTGGCCAGGGGCCTGGGCTGGGGCTGGTAAGGAGCTAGGACCTGCCCTTCCTTTGCTCCCGCTTTCCCACCGTGAAGCCCCCTTTCTCATAGAGGGCACCTCCTGTGTCTCCAATCACTTCACCCAGCCTGGTTCTGGGTACAGCTCTCTGTAAGGACTTCCTCCGGGAGGTGTGCAAGCAGAGAGCCATGCATCCGTCTGAGGCCACTGCCTGGTCTAGCTGGGGAAGGGCGGGGGCACTTGAACCTCTGTCAAGGGCCCAAGGCTACCATCAGAGTGGTCCACGTTCTGTTTTTCCATGTCCCTCTGTAGGGGGGGCAACAGTAAGGCTCAGCAGATCTAAGGGCTGCATGCCCTCAATGCAGGGTTCCTAGCCCTCCTAGGACCTGGCCCGGTGTGCAGTCTGGGTGAGGCAGCTGGCTCATGCTGAGTCACCGCCATGCAAACGCCTGGTACTGTCCACAAGGACCTGGCCCCACCTTCGGGAACCATGGGTGCTGGTTTTCCCACGGTCCGTTGCCTGCTCTTGGGCCTTGCTGTCACCCTTGTGGGGCCCAGGGAACCCTGCCCCCGCCTGGGCTGGAAAAGCCAGTTCTACACTGTTCACAGCACCCGCCCTCCACCCCCAGGCTTGTAGTCCGCATGAAGGCCAGCCACTTGGGGCCATCATGGCCAAGTGCTCCCTAGGCCATTAGGATAGTGACCATATCTGAAGTGTTTAGCCTTACGCTGCGAGATCCCGGCAGCCAGGGGCTCGACTTCTCCCTTTTTGCGGAGAGGAGGCTTGTAGCAGCTGACTCTTTCAAACCATCCAAGGCCTCACACCAGGACCTTTATATTGCCTCTCCTTTGGTGTGAGGCCAGGAGACTCCAGCTTTGGGCTGTCACTGGACCTGGGGGTCGGGGGTGTGCTGAACAAAGGCCAAGGCCCGAACCTGAATCAGCACAGCTCTGTGCCTGGCCAGTAGGCCAGCCTGACTGGTAGGGAAGAGCACCTAGAGGGTGTGGGAGGTGGAGACAGGAGGAACTGGGAAGACTTGCAGCTGCTCGGTCTCAGGGATAGCTGTGAGGTACCAACAATGCATTCAGCCCTGACTCAGGGTGCTTCTGCTTGGGAGTGTTGCTGGTAGGCCATGAGCCCCATGGGCAAAGCTGCCTTTTTTTTTTTTTTTTTTTTTTTTTTTTTGGTTTTTCAGACAGGGTTTCTCTGTGTAGCTTTGCGCCTTTCCTGGGACTCACTTGGTAGCCCAGGCTGGCCTCAAACTCACAGAGATCCGCTTGGCTCTGCCTCCCGAGTGCTGGGATTAAAGGCGTGCGCCATCACCACCCGGCGGAAAGCTGCCTTTTTGAGCCAGCCACAAGCTGGGTACCGGTGGGCCTCGAGCTGCAGCCAGACACTAATTTGACTCCACTCTCTGCAAACCTGGGCAGGGATAAGAGAAAGAGCTAATTGAGGTGTGTCCCAAGATGGCAATCCAGGGCGGTGCACACTGATCCTTCACGCAGTCACAGCCTGGCCTCCAGCCTCCGGCCTCCGGGGTATGCAAACAGAGGCCAAGCACACAGGGCTGCCCTGTAGCTCCATCTGGGGCACCATCTGCCTATTCTTCCAACTGAAGCAGAGATTTGTTGGGTGGGAATCTGTTCTCAGGGGACTAGGGTCGTATCATGAGTGGGCCTGCTGTTAGCCACTATCATAAGGGGTGACCATGGCTGAAGGATCCAGAGCTGATCAGCTGCCAGGGTCACAGTGGCTGTCCCGACCTGCCCCAAGAACAGGTATGCCTGGGTGTCCCCTTGTCCTTGTGCCTACTTGGTATATGGGCCACTAGCATAGGTGCAGTTTGTGTGCCTACAAGTGTGCTTGCCCTGTGTCCCCCAACAGTGGACAGAGGGCACACTGGTACGGCAAGCATCGGGAGGGAGGGAGCTCAGGAAAAGGCCTTAGCCAGGGCAATGGGTCCAGGAGCAGATCTGGAAAGGCAGCTTTAATTCTTCTCCCCAGAGTCTGCCAGGCCTTCCCCAGGCCAAAGGCAGCAGAGTGCAAACTTGCAGAGGCCCCAGGCATCCCCGAGGGTCCATGCCTCATCAAGTGGGGGACTGAGGAAAGAGTGGGACAGAAGCCCTGGGTCCTTCCAGGATTGGATCCTGTGGGAGTCATATGCCCTAAGGTGCAGGGCAGCAAGTGGTGGCCTGTCAGGCTGGGAGCCTTTGCTAATGGGAACTGATCCAGGCATCTGTGGGGGTAGGCAGAGGTGACCGGAGCTTGCCTCCCACAGGCAGGCCGCCCCGGCGATTCCCACAGCCTGTTCTCCCTGCCCAGCAGGTACCTGGCAGAGTTAAGAGGTCCATGCCCCACCTCCCAGCTGGGGACAAGATGGATGACCTGATGGCTTGCAAGGGTTTTCTCCCCATGTTTAGGTACTTACCCATCAAGGAGATAGGGACCTGAGGGACCCAGAAATCTGGGGAACTTCTTGGGACCTCCTGCCTCTAAACAAGGGGGCAGGTGTGTGCAAACTTGGCCAGACCTGTTACCAACACCTCCCCTGCCAGCTGATAAGTTTTCTGGGGCTCTAAGCAAGGCCCGCCTTCTCCTATGCCCTACGTCCAGTTGGACCTAGGCTTCACAAAGGGGCCGGAAGAGGTCATTCTGAGGGATATCCTGGCCTGGGCATCCCCACTCCACAGGCAGGCCCAGACAGAGCCTTGGCTCGGTGGTGCTCACTCCCAACCCCCAGCCAAGAGATACTTGGAACTCAGACACTGGGAACATACTCCAAAGTAACCAGCCATTTCTGCTCATTTCCCACAAACAGGGAATAGCGAAGCATAAAAGACCCGAGGGGAAGTGAACACGTCACACCCCACCGTCTGGCAGGAAGTCAATAGCACATACAATACCTGGACACACCCACCCTGGCAAAGGACACAGCTCCTGGGTGAGGGGCACCTGTGTTGCTGTTCTCAAGTACTTGCTGTCCATCAGGTCCCTTCTGAGCCCCACAGGTTTTGATTGTAGCCATGCTTGCCCCTCTGACATGTTCTTAGGGACCTTTTGGACAAATGGCCCTGACACCTTGCTAGACAGGGCGGGACAGGGACCAGGAAAAAGCAGTGAGGTGCTAGCCTGTCACGGCCTGACTCTGCCTCACACCTCACTTTCTCAGGATGTCCTGGGAACATTTTTTGGGGCCCTGAGCTATCTGCCCCAAATGTGTCCCGAGGGTCACCGGCTCATACCCTCTTTTAAGAGAAATGAATTGCTTGGTGAGCTACATTTGACAAACACACTTGGGTCTCATTAGCCTGGTACCTTGATAGCATGGCTCTGATTTTCTGTTTTCTTTTTCTTTTCTTTTTTCTTTTTTTCTTTTTTGAGACAGGGTTTCTTTGTGTAGACCTGGCTGGCCTCGAACTCCCAGAGATCTGCCTGCCTCTGCCTCACAAGTGCTGGGATTAAAGGCGTGCGCCACCACCACATGGCTCCGACTTTCTACCTTGGTGTCAGGCTAAGGGTAAGCAGAAGGGTCTGGGTCCCAGGACCCTGGGGACATGGAGAGTTTTACTTGTATTTGTGAAGGTTTCGTTTAAAGCCAAGTCTTAATGTCTTACTGTCCTTTTGTGGTAAGCTATGCCCTCTGCTGGGGGGGCTTGCGCTCCTAGCGCACGAATGTGTTTGGAGCCAGTGAGGATGGCAGCCCTTGGCAGGGCTTTGCCCTCTGGCCCCTGCCCCACCCCCTTGCTACGGAAGGGCAGTTCCCACGGGTCTGGCCCCTCCCCCACCTACCCGCTGCCCAGTTCTTTTGTGCAACTGGGACAATGTCTCCACAGACAAGTGGGGGATGGGCCTTGGGGATGCTCCTGGGGACTGTCTTCCTGGTGAGGGTCCCCTCAGGGATCAGGGACAGCTGGGCTCAATCTGTGCTCTGGTGCTCTCAGACGGAGCTGTAGGGCTGTCAAGGGAGCAGCGGTGTATCTCTCAGGAAGGCGGGGTGAAGGGGGTGAAGGGGTAAGGATGCTTCAGAGTCTCAAAAGCACCCAATGGCCCAAGGTCACTTTTTTCCTTTCTCTTAATGCTTAGATGGAAACTGGGGCCTCCAGCATGTGCTAGACAAGCACTTGACTTCCAGACAACACGCTCCGTTTGAGTGCGTCTGCATATGGGTGCATGTCAGGGGCGCGTACCGAAGGAAGTACGTATGACTGCGGGTGTCAACTGTACAGCATCCTGCACTAGGAGAGGCCAGCGTCAGAGTTTCACCTCCTGCCCTGACCCTGCACCTGCCTACAGAATTAAAGCTGACTACTGGCAGGGGCCTCACTGGGCCCCAGTCCTGCTAGCCTCACTGGAAAGCAGCCGCCCGGGGCCATGGCCAGGTGGTGGGACCCTTTCCTCAGTGTTCTCTGGGTTCTTAGACCTAAGCTCTGGGAGTCGGGTCCCCATGGAGTCACTGCTGGCCTACAGGTTTGACTGGCAGGTTCCAAGTCTGGTAGCCTGTCTTGTTCAGTATTCATCAGCGTGTGAACCTATATTCAGTACACTTCACGGGGGCTTCGACTCCTCCGTGGATCAAGTTGTAGGATGGCTAGGTGAGACCCAGGGTCTGGAAAATGGGCCATCCGACAGTGGTTCTCAGCTCCCTTCAAGAGCAGAACATTGTCCCTTAAACGTGAATTCCAGTAAAGTGGAATACTTTAAAGAAAAGAAAGAAAAACCAAAACCAGGGTCTCAGGTCGCCCTATTGGCGCTTGCTATTTAGTTGAGAATAACCTTGAAGTTTTGATCTTTCTGTCTCATCTAGAGTGCTGGGATTACAGGAATGTGCCACGGGGGGGGGGGGGCAGAGGGGGGGATTATGCAGTGCTGGGGACTGAACCCAGGAAGGGCTTCCTCAAGTTAGGAAAACACTCTACCAACTAAGCTACCATCTCCAGCCCTGGGGGAAACTTTGTTTTCAGGAATTCTTATCTAGTAGAAATCCGCAAAACTGGCCAGGCTTCAAGAGCCCCATCCCAGTCAGTGGTCAGCTCAAAGGTGGAGACTGGGGCCTTTGAGGACTGTGGCTCTGCTGCCCGAGGCCACTCTTGTCAGAGAAATAAAACAGGGTCTGGGCCACACAGGACGCCTCCCCCTAGGCCTGGCAGGGGCTCCCCTCTCCACCCAGCTCACAAACGAAATACCACCCCCCCCCCCCACACACTTCTTGAGGCCCCGCCCCAGTCCCTGGAGCGCCATTCTCTCTGGGCTCTGGGCTCCCGCAGATCCTCCTTCTCTTCCATCTCCCAAGATCCCAGGGTGCCCTTCTCGCGGTGCGAGGGCTGCTCTCCCCAGGCCCCGGGGTGCCCTTCTCCCCACAGGTCCCGACTCACTTCTCCCCGGTGTTCCCGGGCGCTTCCCCGCCCCCCCAGTCCCTGCACGGAGCAGGAGGTTCCCAGACGGGGGATGGGCAGCGGCCGTGAGAACGCGCCGGACCGGCCGGCGTGGGAAAGCGGGAGGAGGGGCGCAGGGCGGGCGGGGCGCGCCTGGGAACGGCCCCCGCCCCCGTCACCGCCTTTGAAAGGGCCACTCAGGGCGCCGGCGGGGATTCAAAAGCAAACGGCCGCCACCGCCTTCCCGCCCCAGTCGCAGGGGTACGTGTTGCAGGCTGCAGTGCCTTCCACGGGCTTGGGCATTGCCCACTATGGGTCAGGGAGTGGCCCCACACCAGGGCACCACCCGCAGTCGGTGGTAGACCACAAACAATGCCTTGCCCGGCAATAATGTGGGCTGAGGGTGTCAGGACTTGGAGTAGGGGCCAGGCAGAGACCCACCCATCCAACAAGAATGGGTGAGAATTGTGAAGGGGCCTGTGGTATCAAAGTAGCCCAAGCAGGGCAGTGATTGACAGGGACCACTTGGACCACTCCAGGACCCCCTACTGCCCTAGCTGAGCAGGTGTGAGACATAGTCTGAAGATCTTCAGAATGGGGGACATGTGACCAACGGGGCCCCCTTTTGCTTCCTTACAAACCCATATCCTGAGGTCCTAGAGGGGCTCTCCTGCTCTCCCTAAAGTGGCCCTGGACATTTCCTGGAGGGTTGGAAAGACCCCAGATATACCTGCCAGTGAGCTGTGGTTCCTCAGGGTTGATCCTGTGTCCTGTGCAGGTAGTAGAGGAAAGTGGACCTGCCTGCTTCCACTGTCCACCCAGGTGTTGTGCCTGTCAGGATGTGTCCCAGTGGCCACCTTCGGCAGGCCTGGCCTTCTTCCCTGAGCACTCTCCCCAGGCCCCTTTCTGAAGTGCCCCATGGCCTTTCTTCCGATCTCTACTCACCTCACTCCTGTATCTGCAGCCTCAAAGGGTTCTTCCTTCCTTCATCAGCATGAGTGAGACTGGAAGACCGGGCCCCCCACTGCCTGGAGACAGGTCCCTCAGCCACCCAGTGAAGGGCGGTGAGCCTCAAGTGTTGGAAAAGCTCTCTGAACCTTGGATTCTGGGATCTTAGCAGTTTGGCCACACTGGGCATGAGGGAAATGCTTTGCTCACCCCTGAGGAGGACACATCCTTCTGATCAAGGACTCTGAGAGGCCCCAGGCTCCCTTTCTTTCCCAGTGTCTAGAAACCAGACTGAGTGGGGCCTTAGAAGCTGACTTTTGACTTGTCTGGCCAGTGACAGCTATTTTGGGCACTGATAGGGTCTTCTGCTTGCTGCCTACCAGATTTTTTCAGTTTTTATTTTTAATTTTATGTGTATGAGTGTTTTGTCTGCATATGTATGTATCACATATGTGCCTGGTGCCCACAGAGGCCAGAAGAGGGCATCACGGTCCTTGGAACTGGAGTTACAGATGGTTCTGAGCCACCATATGGGTTCTAGGAATGGGACTTGGGTCCTCTGGAAGAATAACAGTGCTCTTAACCTCTGAGCCATTTCTCCTGCCCTGTCTACTCAATCTTTGTGTGTGTGTGTGTGTGTGTGTGTGTGTCTTCAAGACGGGGTCTCTCTGTATAGCCTTGGCTGTCCTGGAATTTGCTCCCAGGCCAGCCTTGAACCCAGAGATCTGCCTGTCTCTGCCTCCTGAGTGCTGGGATTAAATAAAAGTGTGCACCACCACCACTACCTGGCTTTTGAGACAGGGTCTCTCTATGTAGTCCTGGCTGTCTTGGAACTTGCTATACAGATCAGGCTGGCCTTGAACTCACAGAGATCTGCTTGCTTCTGTCTCTCAGCTGCCCACTTGTAGGGAGTCTTTTTCTGTCCCGCCAGCCAGCTCCCAAATCGTGACACGGAGACTTATTGTTAATCATGAATGCTCAGCCAATAGCTTAGGCTTGTTTCTAGCTAGCTCTTGTTCTTCTAACTAGCTCTTACAACTTAAATTAACTCATTTCTGTAAATCTGTGTATTGCCACATGGCTCATGGCTGTTACCTCTCCTCCTGCATGTCTTGGTTGTTCTCCATCTCTCGGCTTCTCCCTGGTGTCCCCTCCCTTCTTCTTCCCAGTGTCCTCTATGCCCTGAAAATCCTGCCTAGCCATTGGCCATTCAACTTTTTATTAAACCAATCTGAGTGACACATCTTCACAGTGTACAAAAAGATTATTCCACAACAAACACTGGATCTTTTTTGTTTTGTTTTTTTGAGACAGGGTTTCTCTGTGTAGTTTTGGTGCCTGTCCTGGATCTCGCTCTGTAGACCAGGCTGGCCTTGAACTCACAGAGATCCACCTGGCTCTGCCTCCCGAGTGTTGGGATTAAAGGCGTGTGTGTCCACAGACCACTACCCGGCCAAACACTGAATCTTAACTCAGCCTGAGATTGGTACTGCAGCTGTGTAGAGTTGCTCTCACTGACCGTGGGCTGGTTCTGGGAGGGGTCACCCTGGTCCAGGTGGCCAGTGTTTACTCTAAAAGTAGCCCCCTACCTCTGTTTCCCTGCCCCTCTTTCTCCATTTCTCCACTTCTGAGGCTGACACTGTCACTGTGGCTGCTACCCTAGTGGGTAGTATGTATGCCTGCTACTGTCAGGGTGGCCCAATTCTCCCAAGACTCCAGGGACAGTATGGCTCTCCCACATTTGCTCAAAGGGCTCCTCAGCCTAGACAATTCATGAGGGATCCTTCAGGGGAATAGTAGGGTAGGCTATAGACAGAGGAGGACTCCAGGTAGCCTGATTGAAAACGGAAAGTAATCCCTAGGGACTGCTCATGGCATGTAGGGGCAGGGCTAAGATGCAGGAAAGGCCTGCCCCACATTGTGAAGGCTGAAGTTTTGGAGGGTGGGGTGGGGGACAGGAACAGAGCCTTCCTAAAGTGGCTGGGGTCTGCTCTGAGCTACCAGAAGCTAAGTCTTTGCACGACAGAGTCCAGGTCCAGTCTTTTGGGGGCTACCTGGTAAGAACTCAGGTTAGTCTCTGAGATCCAGGAATTTTCTCTCCTCTCCTCTCCTCTCCTCTCCTCTCCTCTCCTCTCCTCTCCTCTCCTCTCCTCTCCTCTCCTTTCTTCTCCTCCCCTCCCCCCTCTTCCTTCCTTTCTTTCTTTCTTTCTTTCTTTCTTTCTTTCTTTCTTTCTTTCTTTCTTTCTTTCTTTCTCTCTCTCCCTCTCTTTCTTTCTTTCTCTCTCTCTCTCTCTCTCTTTCTTTTTCTTTCTTTCTTTTTCTTTCTTTCTTTCTTTCTTTCTTTCTTTCTTTCTTTCTTTCTTTCTTTCTTTCTTTCTTTCTTTCTTTTCTTTCTTTCTTTCTTTCTTAAGACAGGGTTTCTCTGTGTAGCCCTGGCTGGCCTGGAACTCACTCTGTAGACCAGGCTGGCCTCAAACTCAGAGATCCTCCTGCCTCTGTCTCCTGAGTGCTGGGATTGAAAGCATGCGCCACCACCATGCTACCTGGCCAGGGCTTTTCTAAAAGTGCTGAAGCCATTGCTCCATCTGTACTCCGATCCTGGCAGGGGTGGGGGTGGGGCAGCCAGGAACTAACTCTGGTGAAGAAGCCCTGTGTCTTGCTCTCCCTAGTACTCTGCACTGCTGTGCCTTAGCCTCCCCTGAGCCTGCTCCTTGCCCCACAGCCACCTCAGGGACTGCTTTGAGTTGGGGGTTTCTCCTGTACCCCAGGGTGGCGAGGCTCTTAACTTGGCTCTGCTTCCTGTGCATTTCTCCAAGTTATCTGTTAGGGTAGGAGCAGACAAGAGGGACAGAGTAGCAGCTAGAGCTGGCAGGAGTCTGGGCCTGGATATGGAGGCTGGGGTATATTCCATCTGGTACCTTCCATTGAGGACGTTCTCTTGCTCAAAGTGCCTGGAGTTGGACCCTTAAAGCTTATCTCACTGACTGTGGCTCCTTTCAGTGGTGGGGAAAGCCCTCCGCTGGTTCTGCCTGAAAGCTCCCTGAGGTGGGGGTTCACTGGCCTCTTGGGACACCCACTTCCGAAGGCTTGACGTCACTCTTTGAAAACATACCCTCACAGGGGCCACAGTCCATTCCCTAACCATGGGTCAGGGGACCAAAGGGACAGTAAAAATAGATATTACGTCCAGCCGTTTCAGTGGTTCATGTTTAGTTGTTTTTTTTTTTTTTAACTCACATTTCTTTGATAAAATATTTTCTCATGGTGGACAGTACTGGGAATGTCCCTTTGATAGGCATTCCCAGTGGAAATCTCAGCCTCTACCCTCACTCCCACCCAGAGTCCAGCTTCCAAGGCCATAACTTCCCAGGGAGACTCTCTGCCCTGTGGCTCCCCCAGCTCCCCGTGGCTCCCCCAGCTCCCCGTGGCTCCCCCAGGTCCCTGTGGCTCCCCCAGGTCCCCGTGGCTCCCCCAGGTCCCCGTGTCTCCCCCAGCTCCCCGTGTCTCCCCCAGCTCCCCGTGGCTCCCCCAGGTCCCCGTGTCTCCCCCAGCTCCCCGTGGCTCCCCCAGCTCCCCGTGGCTCCCCCAGCTCCCCGTGGCTCCCCCAGCTCCCCGTGGCTCCCCCAGCTCCCCGTGGCTCCAGGTTGGCCATCCTCACATTGTGGTCAGTTCTTCTCCAGTACAGGACTCTCAAATACAGAGACCCCCCAGAAGATACCCCCAGGCTGGCCCTGGTGATAACAGTGTGTCCACAGACCCCAGGCCTGCCCTCACTGGTCACTTCCTCCTTGAGCCCCCTGCCCCAGCATGGCTGTGCTCTGGGAATATTGCCTGTCTAGTGGGTTCTCCCTCTGGGAACAGCACCAAAATAGCAGAAGGAAGGAAAAGAGAAGATTCAGTTGGTGGAAGCTCTCCAGGGAGGTGGCCAGCTCTCACCAATCCAAAGATTCTATGACTGTGAGTCAGGGTCATGTGGTACAGGTCCAAGATGGAAGATACCTCCTGGAGCCAGGCTGAGGGTTCTGGGGACCAACATAGGTAAGACTTGTGTACACTGTTCTCCATGACTGTGGCCGTGGTGAGGAGTGGGGTTGGGGGGAAGAGGGGGTGGTGTCACAGCAGGGGTCTGAAGCCATTTGGAGGAGGACATCCCTTATACAAGTCTCTTATGCTTCTCTTGAGATGCTTTCCCAGGGTCTTTACTGGCCTTAAGGACAAGGTCTTCCTTGGCCACTGGGGCAGAGTGTTGGGGTAGCTGGTGCACGTGAGTAAGTATGCCATGTCCATGGCATTCCAAGCTGCCTGCTTGGGTGGAGCTCCCCTCCCAGGTTGGCTGGGAATACTGCAGCTGAGGGGTTCCTAGAGAGGGTGGTGAGAATGTGGCCCAAGGCCTGTGTAGGACTGGGAAGAATGCCCTGGTATACATATTCAACACAGCCTTGTGGCCTAGAGCCCTGATCCTCCAGGCCCTGAGAACCTCTTGGGATTCTAGACCCAGACGTTGGCCTGAGTGTGGGGCCTCTGGCTCTAGCCTGAACATCAAGCCATCTAGAGTGGATGTACTTGGGTGAAGCAAAGTCTGCCTGCCCTCTCCGCCCAGCATCTCCCATGACTGCTTCTCAATAATTTTTTTTCTTACTCACCAGACCCCTCACATTGACCTGTGAGTCCCTGTGCACACAGCAGTGGATACTTTCAAAGGCTGTCTTCCACTTAGCAAGGCCCTGCCCTCAGACACAGTCACTTGAGTCTATGTGTCCCTCTTCTAGTGTGGCCCCATGGTGGCCTCTGCTCCCTGACTAGGGAAGAAGCTGCAGGAGCTCCTGTGGGATGCACAAAGCTGGGTATGGTATCAGGGATGCGGCTGGAGAGAGCCCCAGCTGGGCAGTTGGACAAGGACTAAGAGAGCCTATGAGCTTCTTCTCCACACTGCTTCACTTGGGAGAATGACAGACAGACCCCTGAGAGCCTCTCACCAGTGTTCATGTGTGCAGCATCTGAAACCACAGCCCTCATGCTCTCTCAACCTTGCTGTCTGCTCCATGCCTAGTCTCTGGGATGGCCAGGTGCTGCCCCTTCTGGCCTGGATATTTGCTGGTCCTGTCCTGGTTGCAGCATTCCCCCAGTTACCTCTCAGAACCTGTCCTCAGGTTTAAATTTACTTCTCTGCGCTTGTTCTGTGCCTCTACACACTGCCCATGCGTAGGTGCTGAGGTACCTTCTTCAAGTCTGAAGATCTCTGGGCAGATCCAGACACCAGGCTGTTGCCTGCACGCGGCTCAGGATCGAGTAGGGGTTTCCTCCCAGCTACCCAACTTCCTGTTTTCTCAAGAAAAAGCAGCAGCCAAGGTTCTGAAAAGCTCATTAAAATGCCTCCCCAGGCGTCCCGGACATCCTGGGGTCTTTAAAACACTTGCCCGGCAGAGCTCAGACAAAGAGAGGCAGCGGACAGACGTGGTTCCTGTCGCCCCTGGAGCTCAACACTGAAGGAAAAGGCTGGGGGCACACTTCCTCACTGCACCAGAGTGCCATGGAGGAAGCCACTGTCCCTGTGGGGCAGTGAAGCCAGCAGGCCAGACTGCGCCCCACCTTTCAAAGGCAAGGGGCCCAGGAGCCTGAAGAGTGCTTCTCTTTCCCAATCCTTTCAACGTTGTAGGAAGAGACTGCCAAGTCCAGAAACACAAACCAAGCTCCAGGAGGAGAGGAACCAGTCCCGGCTGGTCCCTCCCCAGCTAGGTGAGCTGGTCTGCCTGAGTCTGGGGAGGTGGGGTGGAGCTCCACCCTGCCCAGCCAGAGAGGTGGATAGGGAACCCGGTAGTGGCCACCGGAGGGGCTCAGAGCACTGCTCCCATGAAAGACTTCCAAGCTCAGGGTCCAAAACTGCTTCCTCGCTGCTCCCTGGGGAGCATTCACATTCAGAAACCTAGCTGGAGACCTGCAGGGATCCAGACGATGTTCCCCACATTCCCTCCTTCACAGGTGGGAAGAATGCTCCAGTATACATACTCAACACAGTTGTGTGTCCTGAGGTCCTCCAGGCCCTCAAAAGACTCTGACCCTGAGGGCCACCTTCTCCACCTTCTCTTGGTTCATCCCAGAAGCCCCTCAAGGGCCAGAGTAAATCCCCCAGACTAGTGGCCACTGGGGCCACTACTTTGGTCATGTTGGCCTAGTTGGGACTTTGTACAAAAATTGGTCCAGGCTGCAGCGACTGCCCTGTCCTGCAGCCTGTGTGGAGGTGTCCAGGTGTCAGGGGATGGACGATGATTTGTGGCCACTGCTCCCGTGGATAGAAACTCCAAAGCACTCATGTTCACCACCATCCAGGGACACAATAGTTCTTTCCTACCTGCTGGGGTGCTTCCCACCTAGGGGACCCACCTGGCAGCAGCTGAAGGTGTCTGCACAAATGACTCCTACATTGAAGTGCCTGAGCACATCTTTGGCTTGCTGTTGGGCCTTGAGGGTACAGTTTACAGAGAGGCAGCGACCAGTCCCAACTTGGGCGCAGAGTTGCGAATACAGGACCAGTGAGTTCTGGGGTGCACATGTCCCAGAATCTTCCCTGGCTCCTTCTAAGTCTACCAGGGAAGGGCATTCCCTCACTTACAGCAGCCTCAGTGACTGAGGGGCTGGGAATAGGAGCAGCCTGGTTGGGCTGAGGTCCATTGGTAGATGAGACTTAGACAGAAACAGGTACCAGCTCTCACCTGGTGGTGTGGTATCCCTGATGTCAGGATGATCAGGTCACCTGTGAGGGAGTGATTCCAGTAGGGTAAGGATGCTCCACTGCCCTCTCCCACCCGCTCACGACTGTCTCCCATGTCAACGGGTGTCAAGCCTGGTTGCCGTCAGACCCTGCATCCTGGGCCTGCAGCCCACCCTGTTTTACCAATACACTTAGAAAACAATGCAAGCATTTTATTTAGGTGCAAACAAAATTAAACCTTAAAAACCTTCCCTAAAATCCCGAAGAAAACAGTCAATGAAATGGAGAGAGGTGTTCTGAGAGGTTAGAAACAATAAATTTACCACTGAAGGAAGTAAGCTACAGGTGAAAAATTTAAAATACCCTGTGGGTGAGAGGGCTTAGTGGGCAGAGGCATTTGCTACCCAAGCGTGCCTAATCCAATTGGGTCTCTGAAATCCAGGTAGGAGAAGAAAACCAGCTCCACAAAGTTGTCCTTTGATATCTCACTGTGGCGCAGGAGTCTACATACATGCGCCGCACACACACATTAATGATAGAACAATACCCACAAGGGCTGAAGCGATGTCTCGGTGGATAGAGTACTTGAAAGGACCTGAGTTTGAATTCCTAGAATCGTGGAAAGCTAGGCTGTGCTTCCCAGTGTACCCATGGCTAGACGACCAGTAGAGACAGAATTCCCAGAAGCTCCCCAGCCAGCGAGCCTAGCATACTCAATGGTGAACAACAAAGAGACCCTGTCTCAAGGTGGAAGGTGAGAATCAACATTCCAGAGTATTCTCTGACCTTTGTATGTGCTTTGTGGCACAGTACACCCACTCCTCCATCGTGCACACCACAAGAACTTAAGAGAAATACCCACAAATATCATAGTGTTGGTAATGGTGCTGATGCTGCCAATCTGAACCTTTTTTTTTTTTTTTCCTGTAGCCTTGGCTGTCCTGGAACTTGCTCTGTCTGTAGACCAGGCTGTAGAACTCATAGAAATCCACCTGTCTCTGCCTCCCAAGTGCTGGGATTAAAGGAATGTGCCACCACTGCCTCCCCCATTCTAAAACATTTAAAAGAATTACATTTAACTCTGTGTGTGTGTGTGTGTGTGTGTGTGTGTGTGTGTGTGAGAGAGAGAGAGAGAGAGAGAGAGAGAGAGAGAGCGCAAGAGAGAGACAGACAGACAGAGTGCAAGTATGAGCGTACATGCCGCAGAACAAGTGTGGGGGTCAGAGGATAACTTATGGAGTTGGCTGTCTTCTTCCACCACGTTGGTTCTGGGGATCAAGGTTGTCAGGCTTACCTGTGCGCATCTTTACCCACTGGGCCATCTTGCTTGATCCTTTATTATTTTTTTTCAGTACTAGGGATTTAAATCTATTTATTTTTATGCATATAGATGCTTTGCCTGCACATGTGTCTGTGTGCCTCATTCATACCTGATGCAGGCGTGGATCCCCTGGAGTTACATATGGTTGTGAGCTGTCTTGTGGGTGCTAAGAATCAAATCTAGATCCCCTAGAAGAGCAACCAGTGCTCTTAACTGCTGAGCTGTCTCTCTAGCCCGAAGTATGCCTAGTTTTGCTAATGGTAAGGACACTGGGGTTTGTAGCTAAGAGGAATTAAAATTAAGGATGTCATATAAAAATGTCCAAATCTGAATAGAAAGTTTGAATTGATGTACACTGTTTTTATTTATTTAGGTAGTTTTGTTTTTTGAGACACGGTTGGTCTCCCTATGTAGCTCTGACTAGCCTGGAACTCACTATGTAGATCAGGATGGCCTTGAATTTAGAGAGATCTACTTGCCTCTGTCTCCTGGGTGCTGGGATTAAAGTATTATGCCACCCCCTTTCTTTATTTTAATTTTTTGGAGACAGGTAGCATGTAACCCAGGCTGGCCTCAATTTGCTTTATAGCTGAAGATGACCTTGAATTTCTGACCTCTGCCTTTATCTTTCTAGTGCTGGGATTACAGGTGAGCACCACCATATTTGGTTTATGTGGCTGTAGGGACCAAACCCAGGATTTCAGGCCCCTCAAGGCAAGGACTCTACCAAACTGAGCCAGCTCTCCATCCCTAGACTGTGTTCTAAACAAAGATGTTTCTCACCACCCTGCCCACCGCTGAGGCCTGGAAACAATACAAGCTCTTGGAGCTGAAAGCCTCTCTACCTGCCAGGAGAGTGTCTGTCATGCTGAGAGGGTAGGCGGGGCTTTGGGAAGGATGGCTGCTTCCAGGTCTAGAAGTCGAAATGCAGAAAACAAATGAGACAGGGATGTCTCACTGCACTCAGAAACAAGCCATCAGAAACCACAGGTTCTGTGTAAGAGGGCTGCAGAAGCCAGAAGAGGGCCCACAGGGGACAAAATGGTGGACAAAATGTGTGTCAGTGAGGTGGCAGGGTGACAGGTGAGGAGGGAGACATAGGACATCGTGTTTCGGAGGGTTCTTCCAAAGTCTAAAGCGGTCTTTAGTGAATATGAGACCAACTCACGGATGTGGAGTGGCAATTACAGAACGTTTAGAAGGCAACCCAGGAAAGCTTTGTGCCATGGCACTTGACGGCACATTCATGGTGATGACCCCGAGCAAAGGCACCAAAGACAGACAAACCACATTTCATCAAAATCGGAAGCTCTTGAGCATCAAGAGTCACCTTCCAGAAAGTGAAGAGAGGCCTGGCTACATGGCCCAGCATGCAGACAGTCATGGGTTAGAACTCCAGTACTGCAGCTGGCCCACCTCTAATCCTAGCCCTGGGGAGACAGAGGCAGGGGGACCAGAGTTCAGGGTCATTCTCAGCTGCATAGCAAGTTCAAGGCCAGGGTCAGCTATATGTGAGGCCCTGTCTCATCTCAACCTACACACAGAGAGAGAGAGAGAGAGAGAGAGAGAGAGAGAGAGAGAGAGAGAGAGAGAGAGGGAGGGAGGGAGGGAGGGGGAGAAGGAGAGGGAGAGGGAGAAGGGTGGAGACCCATATACCATAATGTACATCTGGTCCAGGATTAATGTACAGAATATATAAGGAACCTCAACAATTCAACAATGAAAGAGCAAACTGCCCAATTTAAAAAGGACAAAGGACTTGAGAGGATATTTGCCCAAGGGAGATATTCAAATGGCAAAAATACACCCCCCCCCCAATGGTTAGTGGTGGCACACACCTTTAATCCCACCACTCAGGAGAAGGAGACAGGCAAATCTGAGTTCGAGGCCAGCCTGGTCTACAAATTGAGTTCCAGGATAGCCAGGGATACACTGAGAAACCCTGTCTTGAAAACAAAAACAACAAAAACCCACGACAAAAAACTAACAAACAAACAACGTACTCAATATCACTTATCATTAAAGAAATGTAAATCGACTGCCTGTCGTGGCACACACCTGTATTGTCAGCATCGGGAGCTGAGGCCGGACAGATAGGAGTTAGAGACCAGTCTGGGCTCAAAGCGAGACCCTGCCTCAAAAGAAACAAAGGCCAGTGTTCAAGAAACAGGGAAAAGGCAGTGAGTTCACTGGGGAAGTGTGGCCATTCCTCAAGAAGGCAAACACAGAATTGATATTGGACCTAGCTATTACAGGATCCCAGTGTGTGCCCCAGAGAATCAAAAGCAGACTTGTGCACAACTTATATTCACAGTGGCAGTACCCACAATAGCCACAAGAGGGAACCAACACAAGTGTCCACCAACAGCAATAAACAGAAAATTGTCTGCATAGGCCCTGGAGTATTACTCAGTCTTAAAAAGGAAGGAGATTCTGACACATGACAGGATGTGGGTGAACCTTGGAGACATGCTGTGTAAAATAATCATCTCTCCATACCCACAGGCCCTGCATCTGTGGATTCAATCAAAAGAATACTGAAAGTATTCTTTAAAAATTCCACTTCATTTGCACATGGCCCATGTTGTATTTGCCCTGGTATATCTTGACCACAGATTGGTCCCAAGACTCCCTGCAGATGGCATACTCTGCAGCCACTCAAGTCCCTTGTATGAAAGGTGGCCTGCCACACCATCTCATCTCTAGATCAACACCATACTGTGTCATTAGGAAATCATGTAGGACAAAGAGCTCTAAACCTTTAGTACAGATTGCTGCCCTGGTAGATCCAACTGTGCAGCCCAGAGGGCATGGGGAAGGCCCACACAACACTCATCAAAGGGCTTGGTGTATGGCAAATTTAAGTTCTGATTTTTGCAGCTTTCTGTGAGTTCAAAGCCAGCCCAGTCTACACAGTGAGACCTTGTCTCAAAAAAGAAATATATGATGAACAGAAAACAAAAGTAAGAGAAAACTAGGGCCGGAGAGATGGCTCAGTGGGTCAAGGTACCTGCTGCCAAGCCTGAGGACCTGAGTTCCATCCCGGACCCCTGTGGTGGAGGGAGAGCACTGATTTCTGCAAGCTGTCCTGTGATCTCCAGCTGTTCATTGTGGCACGTGCACACAAAATAAATTAAAATGTAAAAAACCTACCAAAACTGAGAAGTAAACACAGGACATGCACAGGACAAAGCAGATTAGCCCACAGGGGGGTGACACAGCCATCCCAAGGGCAGCAGTGAAGCCAAGGACAGGGGATGTGTTCGAGGTTCTGTCCAACCTGTCTTCTGAGACTGAGCAGAGGGCTCTGAGGGAAAACCAGGCCAGTCAAAGCCCAGGCCCGGAGTCTCATGAGAAGGCATTTGCTTCTTAGAGGAAAGCTGTGCAGTACACGGCCCACATAACCACCAGCTCTAAATGACACTGAATGCATAAAATTGGGTTTGGTAATGTCTGATTTGGAGAAGTGAGAAAAAAATCCATAGCATTTAAATGCTTGAAAATAGCAAAGTAAGTTGAAAGCTGTGTCCTACGGTCACTATATTGACTTTATTTTAATTCTTTCAAACAGAGACTTTCTCTGTGAATCAGGCTGGCCTCGAACTCACAAAGATCCGCCTGACTTTACCTCCCTAGTGCTGGGATTGTGCGCCTGACACCTGGCCTTATTTTAATTTTTTGAGACAGGGTCTCATGAGCCCAAGGTAACTTCCTACTTGCTCTGTAGCAGAGGGTGACCCTGAATTTCTGATCCTTTTGCCTCCAGCTAAGTGCTGGGATTAAAGGCTTGCGGCACCATGCCTGTTTATCCAGTGCTGGGGATCAAACCCAGGGCCTCATGCCTACCGGGTAAGCACTCTACCAAATGAGCTGCAGCCAAACTTGAGCTTTAACTATCAGAGTTCAAGCACACATGAGCATGTCTGGTGTAGTTCCTGAAGAATAGAAAGACAATTCATAAATTTCAAACTAACAGAGTAAATCAGAATGAGTATAAAAGCTAAGAGAACATAAGAAACATGGAAAATTAGCCAACAGGATGAAAAGTAATCAGAAAAGGTAAGTAAAAAGCATAAGCTGAAGGCTGGGTGTGGTGGTAAACTTCTAATCCCAGCAAAGGCAGGTTATGAGTTTGAACTCTAAGAGTTCAAGGCCAGTGTGGTCTACATAGTGCTATGCCATCCAAGGCTACATGGTGAAACCTATGTCGAAAACAAACAAAAAAAGCACAACTTGAGACACGAACCCCAAATTCCATCAGTTATTACAATGAGTTGAACTTAACTAATATGTTAAAAAGAAAATACCATCAGATTTTTAAAAATGAAGCCTTAAGCTGGCAGTGATGGCACACACCTTTAATCCCAGCATTCAGGAGGCAGAGACAGGTGGATCTCTGTGAGTTCGAGGCCAGCCTACTGCTGTAATTATCGAGGCAGTTCCACGTAATTTATCTGGTAATCAAGAGAGGTTTATTTCTGGGATAATTTACAGCCTATAGGGATTGGTTACAGGATCCAGGAGAGATGAGGTACCATCCAGCTGAGAACTTGGGCTTGGTCTCTCATCCAGATTCCAGGACCACGAGGTATCCAGAAGAGGCCAAGCACTCATGCATCTCAAGTCTTAAGGGGTTTCCTCTTGGCCACGCCCCGGGGCGGTCAGAGGCAGGTGTGGCAGTTACCTAGGGGCAGTGTTTCAAGGTCAAAGCTGGAACAGCTACCCACTATACCAGCCAGGTCCACAGAGCTAGTTTTAGGCCAGCCAGGGCTATACAGAGAAACCCAATATTGAACAACAAATGAATAACAATAAGGACAAAAAGAAGCCTTAAGTGAATGGGCAACTATGATGGACATTCACAAATTATTAGAACTAAAATGTAATGAAAATATTGTATATCAAAGCTGCTGGAATGCAGTGAAAACAGGGCTGTGGGGAAAATTGATGAACTTCATTGTTATATCATAAAGTAAGAGGGCCTTTAAAACTTAACTCTGAAGTGTTGTGCTTGGGAATAACCCCAAGAAAGTAGAGGAAGGAAACTATAAAGACAAGAATAGAAATGGATGAGATGGGGACTGGGGTTGTGGCTCTGAGAGAGTGCTGGCCTCGTATGCATGAGGCCTTATGTTCAAGTCACAATCCTGTCAGAAAGAAACGCAAGGGGAAGGATTAGCAAAACCAAATATAGCCATCTCTTAAGACGTTAAATTGATCCCTCTTTGAGGTTAAAAAAAAAAAAATAAGAAGGGATAAGCAATAGGAAGGGAAAGAAAGCATGAACATGTGGCAGACCCTGAAGCAGGGCCAGCAAGCTTAGTGGCAGCCTGTCCCTATGGGGGTGACATATGACAGACATGTTCCAGGAAGGTTGTAATTGCCAACAGTGACTCAAGAAGGTAGACAACTGAGATACCTACTACTGAGAGTCAGCACTAGACATTAGGTCCAGAGTGTTTGCAATCACTGTGCCTCCTAGGAAACAGTCCTCTCCAATCAGAAGTGAACAAGACAGCCGTCAGCAGCACTGTGTCCTGGAGTTTGAGACCTTGACTAATGTTAGGAGATAGAAGGACCGAAAGGAAGGAAGGAAAGAAAACTAACTTTTGTAGGTAATACAATACTTTTGTAGGTAATAATACTTGTAGGTAAGATCCTTTCAGCCCTGGAAGCCAGTTCAGTGAGCTTGTGGGATGTTCACCGAAGTTGCTGGGCCTGAGTAAGTCACGGAAGGGCGGCCTCAGCTCTGCGTATTAGCGGAAGAGAAAAGCAGCGAAGTTTATGACAGACTAGAAAAATCAAGTTCTCGGGAGAAAAACTAAGAAACGGTCCAAGATCTTTCAGAGAGGATTATGAAATGTGCTTGGGAGGTATCAGAGAAGAGTTTGAAAATGCTTACAGATCACAGAAACATTGCTTCCCCCTGAGGTGACTTACAGACTCAGAGACACTCTGCTCAGGCTCGAGGGCTGTCCCCAGGTTCAGGAAGGGTGTCGAGCTAGAGGGATTCACACAGTGAGCTGTGCCAACGGCTCAAACACCTAAGGGTCCTTAAGGTCACCCTTAGGGTTTAGCATGCAGTCACTTTCATGATGAGACTTGGTGACAAGGCATTGCACACCAAAGTGCGGTAAAATAAAACCATGCCAGCAAGCCTGGTGTCCTAGTTAGGGTTTCTGTTGCTGTGAAGAGACACCATGACCACGGCAACTCTTATAAAGAAAACATTTTACTGGGGTGGTTTGCTTACAGTTTCAGAGGTTCAGTCCATTATCATCGTGACGGGGAGCATGGCGGCATGCAGATGTGGTGCTGGAGCTGAGAGTGCTACATCTTGCAGGCAACAGGAAGTCAACTGACAGACACACTGAAGGAGCCTGGAGCAAAAGAGACCTCAAAGCCCACCCCCACAATGGCACACTTCCTCCAACAAGGCCTCACCTCCTAACAGTGCCACTCCATTGGGGGGGGGGCATTTTCTTTTAAGCCACTACACCCAGCAAGCACAGAGTTTAATGTCACCAACTGTGAATTTCCTTTCTGTTCCACACTAGCCAGGAATGGCTGCAGGAGATAAAGGACTTTCTCTCTTCCTTCCCCACTCATGCCCCTTCACTTGCTGAGGACCAAACCTGGGACTTTTTGCATGAGAGACAAGCACTCTATCACTGAGCACATAAGAGAAATTACTTTGAGGGCTGGGACTGTAGCTCAGTGGTAAGAGTATTTGCAAACAGACATGAGACCCTGGGTTTGATTCTTAGCACTGTAAAAAAAAAAGTCTTTTGGTTTATTGAGACAAGTCTCTTATAACTCAGGCTAGCCTTGAATTTGATATTTACCCAAGGCTGACTCTGAGTTCCTGATCTTCTTGTCCGTAACTCCACAGGACTAAAGATTACATGTGCTATAATACCCAGCTGGAAAAATTACCTTGAGACAGGGTCTCAGGTCCCAGGCTGGCCTCAGATCCAAACTCATTTGTCATCATGCTTGGTTGAGATGAGGTAACTTGCAGGCCAATGCCTTCATGTGGAGCTAGAGCCAGGATGACATGGCCAGAGCTCCCTGCACATTCAAGATTGTCAACCAAGCTTGTCGCTCCCATGAGAGGGCCTCTGAAATAGCATATACTCAAACATCTAGGTTGCTTCTTTGATATCCACTGGGCTTTTTGTTTGTTTTTATACTTGTTTTTTTTTGTTTTGTTTTGTTTTTTTTTGAGATAGGGTCTCACTGTGTAGCTCTCTCTGGCTTGGAATTTGCTCTGTAGACCAGGCTGGCCTCAAACTCATAGAGATCCACCTGCTTCTGCCTCTGAAGTGCTGGGTTTAAAGGCAGGCGCCACCATGTCCTGGGCCCACTGGAGATATTGAACCACAAAGTTTGAACGATGTTCACACACTGCACCATGGCCTCCTAGCACCCTCTTTGCCTCTGGAAAAGGCTCTTAGTGCTTTGACGCCTGATTATGGCAGAGAACTGTGTATGAAGTCTATTTTCCCAGAGATCTGTATGCTGGAAGCTTGGTCTCTAATGTGGCAATGCTAATGTGCTGGGACCTAAGAGGAGAGAGAGCCTGTCAGATGCAGTTAGATCACTGGGAGAACCATCCATGGAAGGGACTGGTGTAGTTCTCATGGGACCCATTAGCTCCCGCAAGAGCAGGTTCCTAGGAGAAGAGTGAGCTGCCCTAAGTTTTTGCCTTATCTTGCCGTGTGGTGATCATCTCTTCTTGTTCTCACTGACGCTGTCTGCCAGGCTTGGTGTAGCTAGAGGCCTTCACCAGATCCAACATTAGGCCTTTGACTGTCCAGAGCTGTGACAGGTGCATGGAGTGGTATAGGGAAGGGGTTGGGGGAAGGAACATGGGTGCCTACAGAGGCAGAGGTCAACTGGCGAGAAGAAAGAACCCTCTCTGCCAACCTCTAGGAGCCAGCCCTGTGACACAGTGGCTGCTGATGGGAAGTTGACCTTGGACACTAGTCTACAGAGCTGAGAGCTAAGCTACGGTTGTGCATCAGCACTGAATGGGGGTTGTCATAGCAGCCCCGACACAAACGGGTTGGTACTGGGATGTCTGCTATGGTCATTGTTTATAGGCTGTCACTGAGAACTCCCTCTGTGTCTTCTGGATTTCAGGTGGAAAGCCTCTCCCCGGCCACTGGATCCTCAGCTAGTCACTCAGTTCAAGCCCCTTCCTGGCACAGCTGGCAGCTGTGGATGAGCAGGAGGCAGGCGTGGTGCTGGGTGCAGGTATACATGAGAATGACCCTGAGAGGCAGGTTGATCTCTGCGAGTTCGAGGCTACCCTGGTCAACAGAGTAAGTTCCAGGACAGCCAGGGCTACACAGAGAAACCCTGTCTCGAAAAAACAAAACAAAACAAAACCAAAGACAAAAAAAAGAAGAAAGAGAATGACCCTGGACTGCTCTCAACACTCTTGCCCCAGCTGCCCTGCGGTGGTCCTTTTTGTCATCCAGCAGCATAACTACATCTGCACCAAGTCAGCCTAGGTTCTGTGCAAGGCCCTGGAGCATGCTCTCACACACACACTTTGTGGAAGGCCCTGGAGCATGCTCTCACACACACACACACACTTTGTGCAAGGCCCTGGAGCATGCTCTCACACACACACTTTGTGGAAGGCCCTGGAGCATGCTGTCACACACACACTTTGTGCAAGGCCCTGAAAGGGATCTTAGGTATAGTAACATCGCTGGTGGCTGCAGGCACCTGCCATGAGTCCCAGCTACATAGAGAAAGGCCAGTTCTGGTTTACATTAAGAGTGTCACTAGCTTTATGAACTGCAGAATTCAGGATTGCAGTCAAACCAAATGATGCTACACAGAGGACCCTGGGTAAGTGCACAGAGTGGGGAGTATTGACTATCCTGGAGTGGAGTGAGAAGCTCATGTAAATGGCCAGGTGTTGCCTTGAACCATGGTGGCCTTGTGTCAGGAGGGACCCATCATGGTCTAGGGCAGCCACTGTGGCCTCATCTCTGTATGTCCCAGGCTTAGAGACAATGATGCCTTTCTCCAAGGTTGCGGTCACCTGCAGGATAGGCTCCTGTGATGCTGGTCTCTCCCCGTGTCTAGACTTCTGCCTCCTGCCTAGGTTCCCCTGGTTGGTGAAAGTGGGCAGGTTCTCTGAACAGGGCTTGGTGTATCTCTAAGTGGAGGCATCGGCAGCTGAGTGAGCAGAGACAGGGTTAGTTGCAGTGTATAGAGGGTGTCTTCGTTAGGGTTACCATTGCTGTGATGAAATACCACTACCGAAGCAAGCTGTGGAGGAAAGGCTTTATTTGGCTTACACTTCCATATAACTGTTCATCATCAAAGGAAGTCAGGACAGGAACTCAAACAGGGCACAGGAACCTGGAGGCAGGAACTGATGCAGAGGCCATGGAGGGGTGCTGCTTACTGGCTTGTTCCCCATGGCTTGCTCAGCCTGCTTTCTTTTTTCTTTTTTCCTTTTTAATTATTATTAAGAAATGTTCTATTCACTTTACATACCAATCACAGATCCTCCCTCTTCCCTCTTCCCACCCCCCAGCCTCCCCCCCAACTCATCCCTCCATCCCCACATTTTTTAAGTCAAAGTCTCCCATGGGGAGTCAGCAGAGTCTGGCACACAGATCCTCCCTCTTCCCTCTTCCCACCCCCAGCCTCCCCCCCAACTCATCCCCCCATCCCCACATTTTTTAAGTCAAAGTCTCCCATGGGGAGTCAGCAGAGTCTGGCACACTCAGCTGAGGCAGGTCCAAGCCCCCCCCCCCCCCCGCACTGAGGCTGTACAATTAGCCTGCTTTCTCTCTCTCTCTCTCTCTCTCTCTCTCTCTCTCTCTCTCTCTCTCTCTCTCTTTTTGGGTGGGGAGCGGTTTCTTGACAAGGTTTCTCTGTATAACAGCCCTAGCTGTCCTGGAACTCACTTGTAGACCAGGCTGGCCTCGAACTCACAGAGATCTGCCTGTCTCTGCCTCCCAGAGTGCTGGGATTAAGGGCGTGTGCCGCCACCACCACCTGGCTCAGTCTGCTTTCTTATAGAACCCAGGACCACCAACCCAGGGATGGCCCCACCCACAATGGGCTGGGCCCTCCTTCACCAATCACTAATTGAGAAAATGCCTTACAGATTTGCCTACAGCCAATCTTACGGAGGCATTTTCTCAGCTGGGGCTCCCTCCTCTCAGATGACTCTAGCCTGTGTCAAGCTGACATAAAATTAGGCAGAGCAGAGGGTGAGGAGGTGGAGGGGGAAAGGGAGGCCATAGCCAACCCTGCTCCACCTCTCTGTGCACCCGTATAGACAAGCTGCTCCTCATGAAGTGGTCACGAATCCCAGTTGGAGAGCTGTTGTACCTTGTCCAAGGGTTTGCCCAGTACTTGATGGACTAGGAGGCTCAGGCCTCCTGGCTCCCCAGCCCCATCCACAGAGCAGGCCATCATGTTCCCCCCATCACCCTGGATCTGTCAAAGCAACTCTGTTGGGGTGAGGTGCTGGCCCTGGGGTTGATGGCCTGCCACACTATCCTGTGTCATGCTACTCCTGTGCCAGTAAGGACCCTGTCCCCTCCACCAACAGTCAATGCAGAAGGTAGTATGGAGGTCACTGAGGATGGCTGTGTGTTAGCCACAGGGCTGCAGCTACCTGCCACCTAGGCCCTTCAGAGAAAATACTTGGCCTACTAGAGTGTCTGCTCAGAGCACACTGTCAAGATGGGGCCTTACGTCCGGAGGAGTTGGGGTGCTATGCCAGGCAGCAGCAACACCTCCCTTAAATTCTGTGGATTCTGCTGTGCTGAGTAACCTCTGGGGCCCTGGTGACCCATGGCCAACTTGATGGCAATCCAGTAGAGGAAGAAAGGCCAAACAGACCATCTCCCAGAGCCCACAGGCTAGCTTGGTGGAAGTCTCCACTTGAGCAGTGCTGGTTGGGAGGCTTGGCAGGAAGGAGAGGGCCTCGGGGTCAGGAAAACCTGGATGCTTTCCTGCCTATGCACCAGCAGAGGTTCCACACTGGCCCAATCTGCCTCTCCACCCCAGACACAGCAGTGGAGACACTGCCCAGTCTCCTCAGATCTCCCACCATCCCGTAGCCTGTGGGGTGGGGACTGTCTGTGTGGGAAACCCAAGCAGAGATGGGTTTTGTGCTTCTGACCCTAGAGTCTGCCCAGTGCTTCCTAAGGGCACATGCAGGGGAAGGAGCTGGAGCAGAGGTGTGGCAACCCTTTTTTTGTGGACTGGGCAGGGGCCTGGGGGACTGTGCTCACCTAGTTTGGTGACAGGGTAGTCTGAGAGAAGTTGGCATACGATCCTGGAGAAGGCCTGTGCCTCGCTCTCCTGGTGGCTACAAGAATGAAGGAACTTGCTGGCGGTGGTGGCCCATGCCCTTGATCCCAGCACTAGGGAGCCAGAGGCAGGCGGATCTCTGAGTTTCAGGATAGCTAGGGCTACACATAAAAGTCCTGTCTCAAAAAACCAACCAACCAACCAACCAACAAACAAATAAACACACACACACACACACACGAGTGAAAACACATCCGACAGAACCCATGGCTTTCCTCAGAAAGGATTCATGAGGCTGGCCCAGCACAGCGAATGAAGGTCTCCACTCCACATCCACACCGATCGATCGTCCTGCAGGTCTATATGGACAGAGAAAGACAGACATGGTGGCCGGGGGTAGATTTGATCAGCAGAGACTATGAGCCAAGAGGGTCAGAACAGCCCCAGGGGACAAGGCTCTGGAAGATGCTGCCAGAATGGAGGAGGTGGCCTGCCTGTCCACAGAGGCATCGCAGGCCCCAGCAGTAGAGCAAGGAGACCTTGGGCACTGTGATGACTAACACTGTCAACTTCTCAGGATCTAGTAGGAGACAAGGCCCTGGGCATATATGTCTACGGGAGTTTCTAGACTAGGTTAGCTGCTATGGGAAGGACTCATCCTAAGTGTGTGTGGCAGCATTCCTTTGACTGAGGTCATGCACCGAGCACAAAAGAGAAAACGAGGCTGGTGACCAGCATGCATCTCTGCTTCCTGACTGCAGATGCGATGACCATTTGGCCCGCACTCTGGCTGTCCTGGCTTCCCTGACATGATGGGCTGCACCCTCAAACTGAGCTAAAACGAATCTTTGTCTCCTTCGGTTGTTCTTCTCAGATATTTGGTCAAAGCAGTAAGAGGCTAATACGGGCACCTTCTGTAGGCTGGCATGATGATTTGTAAGTACCAGTACTCAAGAAGTCTTGGTGCCTTCTCGGCCTCCGTGGGTCCTTTATTCTTGCCATGGGGAACAGGTTACCCTCACAGGGGACCTGGAGGTAGAGGTCAGAGAGTGAGGCATGTGGTGCACAGTATAGAGGTCTGGCCTGGTCTACAAATATCACCCCTAAGGCCTCTACAAAGCAGCTAGTTGGTAGCGTGCCCACAGTCCCAGCCAAGGTACCCACCTGCAATAATGCAGCCTCACAGCTGGCCAGAACATCCCAGAGACCAGGAAGTGGATGCTGTCCCTGGCGATGGGCAGCTGGTAGCAGCGCCCCCTCACACTCTCCTGAAGCTCCTTCAGTCTGGAATCAGCCTTGGTTACCCTGCGAGGAGCGGGACTGGTGGCATTCTTGTCCTGGGCGCAGACCTATACGTACTGGGACAGTGGAATGCTTGTGGCGTATTCATAGAGGGGCTCTCGGGGGTGCATTTCCGCGGGCTCTTTAGGACTGGTGTGGGCGTGGGGCACGGTCTGCCGCCTATGGCTGTGAGACATCTTCTTCTCCAGCCCTGGGGTGTGTTCAGCCTGGCTGTGGATCTGAACCATAGGGCTCAGAGAGGTGGCACGTTGTGTCATTTGTCGTCACCGCCCCAAGGAATGGGGCTGTCCCAAGGAGAACCTCGCCCTGAGGCAAGGTGTTCACCTCCCTTGGAGCCTGAGTTTCTCAGCTACCATGGCTGGCAGTTGTTCCTCAGGCAGTGAGAAGCACAATGCACATTGGATAGTGGTGATGGGGTCACTGGGAGAGGCCACCAGTTGGAGCAGCTGCTACTGCAGCCGGGGGTCTGTGTTCCCAGATCCTGTGGGGACTGATTATCAATGAGGACTTCCTTATACCCCAGGGGGCTTGGCTGAGCTCAGCAGATCTGGCTGAGCCTTGCAGGTCCACAGCGATCTCTCCAGTTCAAAGCCCTGAGAGACCAGGTTGCTATAGGCACTGCAGCCACCTCTACCCAGTCCCTTCCACATCTCCAAACCCCCAACTCTACATGGCTGTGTGGCTAGGGATGTTCATCAGTCCTTCTATCTGAGGTCGGAACCCTTTCCTAGAACATGGGCTTCCCTGCTTTTCTTTCCTCTGGCCCTCGTCCTGTAGACAATATGCTGAGCCTTCCCCTCTTCATTTCTGTGACCAGGTGGACTCTTGGGGACGGAGGGGACAAGAACGCTCAGGCAGCTTGTGGTCGAGACAGATAGCAGGGATCAGCACCAGGGCAGCAGTGACCTGGTCCCCACGGAGCTGTGTTCTCCCTGTTTGGCTACCCCAATTCCAGCACCTTGTGCCCAGTGCAAAAGCAGAGATGGCTATGAGGCTTGCAGAGTCCCTCAGTATCTGGGAAAGTCAGGACAAGGCCACAGTCGGGCATCACGGGTTTCATCAGGGCACATAGCACTGGACAAATCTTCAAGTCCATGAAGCCACAGGATGAGTTGTGTGGGGATCCCCAAGAGCTATAGTTCCTTGCCCTCATGACCTCTGGCCTCTGTGGCCTCAGTGTCCCTCAAGGAGATCATGCTGGCCCCTATAGGGCTGCCTGCCCAGATGGCTTCAGTGCCCCGGCATCCTGAGGTGTCTGTTTCCCCCTGGCCATGGGTTCCCACGTGGACGACAATTTGTGGAAACTCCTCCACATTCTTCAGGATGTCCGCTGCCCTTCCGGCCCGCTTGGCCTTGGCACCCAGGGGGGACTAGCCTTCCGGGCCTCACCCAAGGGCTGTGCATTCCACTCTGGTGACTCACTGTGTCCCTCCTTCCCAGTGGCTTAGTGCCGCCCTGTCTGGATGCCACCTTCTGCCAGGCTGGGGTGGAGGGCAAGCTTCACTGGCCAGTCATACTCCTGTGCATGCCCCATCAGGATCTCAAGAACTCCTCCATCCTCTCAGGATGTTGCATCTGGGGACCAAGGACAGCTTTGCACCCACGAGACATCTCTGGATCTGGTCCCAGGATCGCAGGCACACCTAAGAATGGATTGAGTTACAGCGTGGACAGGGTGCTCTTTGAGCACACACGCACTCACACCTGGTCTGCCCCTCCTTTGTACCCTCTGTGGTTTCACCCCATCCCTGCAGCTATGGGGGCGCCACTGGCCCATGAGCATCAGGGAAACTCTGACCCAACATATGCACCTCACCTGATGCCTATGGAAGCCACATAGCATGCACGTGCATACTAATAAACAGGATACCACCTCCTCCAGGATTGCTCTTGGCCCCACAGGAACTGCTTAGAACCTCTCATGGGTGCAGTATGTACATGACATCCTGTGCCAGCTCACCTGCCTGTGGTCAGCCCAGATCTCTTGAGACACACTTTTCTGCAGAAGCAAAAAGAAAATTGTTACCAGTGATAGCCTTAGAAGCTGTCGGAGGGGCCAGAGCTGAGTTGGCCTCATTTGTCCTCATTTCCCTGAGGGGCCTGCATTTTGGTCTTCTGCATAGACCCATGTCTTGGCACAGTGATCCACGTGCTCATCAGGCCCACAAAGTTGGCCAGCTAAAATGGTGACCTTAGAGGTCATGCTTCCTGCTGCGATCCAGCGAGGTCAGAGAGAAAGCGGAGGTCAAGCTCAGCCTAGCAGATGGGCAGGAGTGCCCAGGTCAAGCCTGTACCCAGGGCTGCTGTGAATGGGTGGCTATGGGTTAGGTAAGGTGCGGTCTCTTCTCAGGCAGGCAGCCCAGGCACCTGGTGTGGCTGTGGATAGATATTGGCCTTCGGTGGTACTCGGTGCCTATCTGAGGCTGTAAGCGGTGGCAGGACTCAGCTGGTGGAGGTCACCACTTAGTAACTACAGATTAGTCCAGTCACCTGCACATGCGCCGCCACAAACCGCTTGTATCTCAGCACCCCTAGGGGCTGCTGGGCAATGACGTGGACACGGTGTAGAAAGGGAGGCGGGGCTCAATGATGGCTGGAGACTTACACCCAGGGCAGGGCCTTATGCTCCTGGGGGTGAGGGCAGCAGAGCTATGCATTTTCCAACTTTTCCTCTGGGCTGTTCCCAAGGTCTCTGCTCTGTCCTGGGTCAATCCCACTAATCCCAGGCACAGAGTCCTCTACCCTGCCCTCACTGAAGCCCACCAAAGCTTCTCCTCCAGTTAGGCCATGTGTTATGGGTACAGCAGAGGCCCTTCCTCTGGCCCTTAAGCAGGTGACCCGGGAGCAGCAGCCCCTCTAAGGGCTTTCATGCCTCTTCAGGGCAGGGCCTTCCTGACATTGTGGCGAGACTTCTGCTTCCTGCCTTCTCCCGCTAGAACTGGGATTCCTCAGGGCCGTGAGTGAGCGCTTTCTGCTGTGCCTGGGTCAGGCCTCAGAGCAAACGCCAGGGCCTGATGTTCACATATTGACACTTGCTTCTTTCAGTCTCGCCTCTGTCTTCAGGGAGAGCACCTCACGCAACATGGAGCCATCGCTCACCCCCCTTCCCCCTTGGGTGCTATGGCCAGCTGTATCGTCAGCGTGGTTGATCTTCATAGAACCCAGATGCCCTCCTCAAGATTCTGCCCTTGCTTCTAGCCTTGAGCAAGTATAGTTTGACCCCACCCCAGACTGCAGGTATCATCTGAGGGTGTGATGGGCATCGCTGCTACCCAGAGAGGGGCCAGAGGCAAGGCTGTCAGGAGGGGGGCTTGGGATGTGTGTGGTTACCAGGATGGCAGTTCCCAGCAAGGATTTACCTAGATTTCCTCAGAGAGGCCTCAGGAGTTACTGCCTGCTCCTACCCCAAACTCCACAACTGTGCCAGCTTCCCAGACTGTTACCGGTGGCTGGGGACACAAAGGCTTTTGTCCCTTTAGGCCAGGTACAAACCCCTAGTTGGTCCTCAGCAAAGCTGGTGACCGGTTCTGGAGGGAGGAAAGAGAAAGGGTGAGGAAAGAGGAGATGCTCAAAGGGAATAGATGTCCCAAGCCAAAGTGGTTCATTCAGTTCTGTAGGTGGACAGAGACTGAGCCGGCTCAAAAAGCCTAGCCCTCCAGAAGTGGACAGTGATGACTGGGCTTGGGAGCAAAGGGCATACAGGGCATGCCCTCATGCCCTAGGCTCTTAGGAAGGCAGGTGTGAGGGTGTTTCTCCAAACCCAGAAACTGGGGGCCGTGTGGTACTGCTGCCAAGTGAGGACTGGGGGCTTAGTCTCTCCAGTTTCACAAAGGTCATCCTGGGGTACTGCCTGCAGGGAGAGGTTGCCTGTTGCTGCTATCAAGTTACTATGTTTTAAGGCTTCTATTTTCATCAAAGTCACTCCTATGTATGAACAGGAATTCTACAGAGCTGTAGAAGAAACCTTGTGCCCCGCTGCCCGTTTCCAAGGCCCAGTCACCAGAAGATCGGCTTGGACATAGCTCCATATTTGCATATTCCTGACGTGGTCATTTGCTGTTCACTTTCAGGGTGTTTGAATAAAAGCAGGAGCTCCAGAATTTCAAGTTGAAGCATTCTGTATCCACAACCCTGGGAGTACGAAAACGTGACCCACAAGCCAGCCACCTGCTCCTGCCGTCCTCAGCACTAATAATTTCTGAGCCAAGCCTTTCCCACCCCATCAAGGCTCTTCCTCTTGCAGTGAGGCTCCACCTTTCAGGTTATGGTAAAACAAAGCTTCTAGAAGTGCTCTGGCTGTGATGCCTGAGCTGTCATGGGGTGGTGTGGAAGATGTAGACTCCTTTCAAGATGTCGATCCCAAGAAGGTGTAAATCCCTCTCGAGCTGCCCTGGGAGCTCAGTGGAGCTGCAGATCCTGGGCTGAGATCAAGATCCGGAAAGTGGGGTGGTTCCTGGACACTGGCTCTGGCTGTGCAGGAGGGAGTGAGAACCATTCCTACACGTGACCCCTGGGGTGTGACCTCTTCTGGAAGTTTGGAAGTTCTCCACATCGTGTCAAGACAGTTCACGATATCCTGCCTGGACCAGCTTATCAGGCTACTGCATCCTCTCCGCCAGGGCCTGTCTGATGAGCCCCACTCTGATCTTTGGCCTTTCTCTGCTCATTTTTCCCAAGGCTCTCATTATTGAGATGTTTGGCTTTCTTCACAAAATTTATAATTAAAAAAAAATCTTTTTTTTCTTTCTTTTTTTTTTTTTGATGGCTTTCTTCTGTACTACTTTTTAGAAGACATGGTCAAGCTGATTTTCTAATTTTTTTTGTTGAGCTTTTTTTTTTTTTTTTTTTTTTTTTTACACCAAGGAGAAAGACAACATCGTTCCGAGATTTCCTGTGTCTGTTTTCTTCTGCTTCCCCAGGCTCCAGTTTGGGTGGTCTGTGTTAGCGTGTACAACGTTGGCCTATGACCTCGAGGCAGAAGAGCTGGAGCCCTGCAAGGCAGCCCAGACAGACAGCGCCTGCCCGCCTGCTGGTTTCCTGCCCCTGTGGAGGATGGGATGGGGGTGGGTATCTCACCAAGAACTTCTCAGCTTCAGCCTGCAGCCTGCTGTGGTTTGGATGTTGGGTGTGTGTGCTGGAATCTTGGCCTCTGGTGTGGCTCTGCTGAGGTGTAGAACTATTGACAAATGGAGCTTGGTTTCTAGGACTGAGTAGTTGTAAAGTGAGGCTACAATGTGGACGCGGCCCCTCTGCTCCTCTGCTGGGTTGTGGTGTGGACTACAGGAACCCTCAGAGAGGTCAGATGATGGAGCTCGCTCTCTCAGCCTTCAAAACTAACTTGAGTAACACTTTTCTTTCTTTGTAAGTCCCCAGCTTCATTCTGTCCTTAGCTTTGCAGGATCACCCTGTCACCCAGAAGGCCTCCTGGGGTCTTGCTTTCAGCTTGGTTGTTCAAAAGAACCTGGCTTCTGGCTCCCTAGTCTTCCTGGACTCCATGGCTGCTATCTTGACAATGTTCTTGCATTTGCAGTTTTTTTGTTTTTTCGAGACAGGGTTTCTCTGGGTAGCTTTGCGCCTTTCCTGGATCTCGCTTTGGAGACCAGGCTGGTCTCGAACTCAAGGAGATCCACCTGGCTCTGCCTCCCGAGTGATGGGATTAAAGGCGTGCACCACCACCGCCCGGCACATTTGCAGTTTTTGAAGTCAGTTCCAGGTCTCCTGCTTCTGAGTCTCCAGACTCCTAATATCTGTCACTGTCATTCCTGCCCTCTCAGAATTCTTTCTTCACTTTAGAGCAGAGAGGCAATAAATGCTGTTTCCCAATCATTTATTTATTTATTTAAAAGAAAAAAGGGAAATGGATAGGTATAGTATATTAAGATATTGTATATACTAGTAAACTAATTTAGTAAAATATCAGCCTTAGATAATTTGCACTGATGTGGATTCTTGTATATTGAAACACATGTAAACTATTTTTAAATTCCTATTTAAGATAAGTTGTGTATTGATATAAATATAAAACTATAATTATCATATTGTACACATATTCCTACTCCTATTTGAAAAATTTTGTATGTTGATACAAACATAAAATTATATTTGTCATACTGTATGTATGTTCTATCTCTATTCAGGATATTTTGTATATTGATACATATTAAGGATATTGCTGCCATATTGCATATTGCACTATACATTTCTAATCTGATTAAGATTTTTTTATATTTCACAAGTTCAAGGTCATTGTCCTATTACTGTGTATCTGTTTACAGACTGTTTGTTTCTATAATGTGAAGCCTTAGTCTTTAAGTTATTTAGGATGATAAGAATTACAAGCTAATAGTCACCCATACTTGTTATGTTTATAGTTATGTTAGTTAGGTTTTCCAGATTTACAGAAACATAGGTTGTATGGATCATCAAACACTTCATAGACCTAGAGAACATGGCATTTAAATGTATTATTAACTTAGATTTCTGTTGACATGAGACATAATTGCTCCTGGCAGCACCGATCTGATCCTAAGAGAATGTTGGGTTTCTAAGACACTCTATTTGGAAGTTTGTCTTCTTGACACAAAATGGCCTGCTGGACAAAGAGCTGCCCTTCCCTCAACTGCTGACAATATGAATGCTGTCTTTTCCAGACAAGCAGGATACAAGGAAAAGAGACTACTGATCCTTGCCAAGACAGGGTAAGATGATCTTTCAAAATTCCTGCTTCTGAAAATGGTCTGTCAGATATTCCAGGCCTGTAGCCAAACTGGATGCCCAACGGTGCTGAGAAACTTCAGGTGACTGTCTAGGCTGCCCGCTGTCTCTGTCTATTCTCACAAGGTTTTCAGAAATTGCTTGCTTGCATTTTCTATTTTCTCAGGTAATATTGTTTTCCTCCTCAGGTCTTTGATGGAATTGAAGACTAAATAGTTACAGTTACAACCTTCTCCTATCTTAGCCAGGACATATTAAGTATTAGGTTCAGATTCTTCAGGATAGCACAGCTATTGGAGTAATCTCTGTAACATGCCATTAATCTATGTTCTGGACATCTCTGGATTTTAGTATGTGTCTCTTGTTTGATGTTGTTCTTGCTGGTTGTATTTCTATTTTTGCTTAGGTTATTACTTTTCCCCTCTCCTGGACAATACTAGATAATTGTTCCTATTGTATATAGTTTTATATTAGGTTAGAACTTTCTTATTTAGAAAAAAGGGGGAGATGTAGTGGGTAACTGTTCTTTGTATAACCTTGAAGCACTGCCCCTAGAGATGCAGCAGGTAACTGCTCTACCTGCTTATGACCTTGAAGTACATGCCTCTGGGGCATGGCCTCAGCGCCCCTTAAGACCTTGGATGAATGTAGGCAGCTCTCTCTCTTCGCTCCCTCGTGGGACTTGGATGCGGGACTGAGACAGGCGGCCGGAACAGCGTTCCAGAACCTGTGACAATTCTGTTCTGTATAGTGAGTTTTTCCCCTTAATAAATTCCTTGCCCTTTAAACAGACTCTGTGGCTTTCTTATTATATTTATTTATTTTTTTTTTTTTTTGAGACAGGGTTTCTGTGTAACAATCCTGGCTATCCTGAAACTGATTCTGTAGACCAGGCTGGACTGGAACTTACAGAGATTCCACCTGCCTCTGCCTCCCAAGTTCTCAGATCAAACGTGTGCACCACCACCACCCGGCCCCAATCAGTTTTTTAAACCATAAGTATAATTTTTTAAGTAATTTATTTATTTTTATTTTATGTGCCTGTTGTGTGTGTGTGTGTGAAGGTGTCAGATCCCCTGGAACTGGAGTTACAAACAGTTGTGAGCTGCCATGTGGGTGCTGGGAATTGAACCCAGGTCCTCTGGAAAAGCAGTCAGTGCTCTTAACCTCTGAGCCATCTCTCCAGGCCCCCCCCCCAATTTTTGAAATAAATCACCTGTTGGTGCACAACTGGCCTGTGGTAAGGTGCACAAATCCTAAGTGTCTATGCATGTGTGAACTTACTCTCTGGATGTCAATATAAAACGTTCCAGCACTCCAAAGCCTTCCTGTGGAGGCTTCCATGTTTCTTCCACGCAATGCTTATCTGTGGCATCCATCCTGTGGCTGTGAGTGAGCATGTTCAGCCTTTTATTACTCTGTCTGTCAATGCAATGTCCCCTCCATTCGATTGCTGTGGACATGTGAGAGTCTTTGCCACCAAAGTTAAATTGGACAATCTCAGCTGGGTGTGGTGACATCCACCTTTAATCCCAGAATTTAGGAGGCAGTGCCATAACTCCATAACTGCTGAGCCATCTCTCCAGCCCCTCTTCATACTTTTTATAGCCCACTGAGAATCTTTTTAAAAATAAAGCAAAACAGGCTCTGTCTTAGTTAGGGTTTCTATTGCTGTGATAAAACACCATGACTAAAGCAGCTTAGGAAGGAAAAGGTGCATTTGGCTTTCACCATCAAAGGAAGTCAGGACAGGAACTCAACCAGGGCAGGAACCTGGAGGCAGGAGCTGATGCAGAGGCCATGGAGGGGTGCTGCTTACTGGCTGGCTCCCCGTGGCTTGCTCAGTCTGTTTTCTATCCAGCACCACCAGCTCACAGATTGCCCCACCCACAGTGGGCTGGGACCTCCCCTATCAATCACGAATGAAGAAAATGCCTTCCAGGCTTGTTTGCCTACAGCCTGGTCTTATGAAGGTATTTTCTCAATTGAGGCCCCCTCCTCTCAGATGACTTCAGCTTGTGTCAAGGTGACATAAAACAAGCCAGCACAGGGTCTTACTATGTTCCTCAGACTGTATTAGTAGCACTCATTATACAGCCTAGAATTATGAGCCTCAAATGCTCAGCAATCCTCCTGCCTCAGCCTCCTAAGTGCTGTTATTAAAGGTGTATTCCACCAGAAAAGAAACAACTGATTTTTATATGTAACTTTATAACCAGCCATCTTGATGCATTTATTTGTTAATGCTAACATATTATCTGTAGATTTTCTTCCATACATATGAAAGCTTTACCTTCTGGGGAAGAGTGGGCCTTTTACTCTCTTCCTTGCTTTGCACACCAGTGTGGGTCCCCGTTCATGACTGAGTAGAGACGGTGCTACCAGCTGTCTTTTTACCCCCACAGACGCTGCTTCTGCAGACACAGGACCAGACCTGTCCTCCAGCCGGAAACAACTGGGGAACCAGTCACGTTCTGCGCAGAGACAGTTTTCAGACCCGGGACAGCTCGCAGCTCACAATGACGCCTCCCCTCGCACCCCCACGACGGAACTAGGTTCAACACCTGCCCCTCCCTCCATCTGGAAGAGTTGCCTGCTGCAGTTCATGGAAGGGCCTCAGAACTCTTGGTCAGTCTGCAGGACGAAGGCCAGAGAGGCCTGCAGAGGGTGCCTTAAAGAGTTTGAGTACCAGCCAGTGCGTTCTTGTGAGGAGATGTGAAAGCCAGGAAAGGAGACCAAAGGGAAAGTTACCAGCCTTACAAAGACAAAGTAAAACAAAGAACTGGGACCACTCTGTCCCCAAGAGTGAGCATTTAGAAAAAAACAATCCATAATTTGCAGAGCATTGATTACAGAACCAAGAAGGCTCTTGACTCAGAAACAGTCTCTTCAATGATGCTCTGCCCAGAGCAAATAACGCTTGAAGGAAGACAAGGAATGATCAACTACTTCAAGCAACTTACATGCAGGAACAAAGCTCAAGACTAACTGGACAAGGTAGTGTGAGCCTTCAATCCCAGCACTCGGGAGGCAGAGGCAGGTGGATCTCTGTGAGTTTGAGGCCAACCTAGGCTACAGAGTGAGTTCCAGGAAAGGTGCCAAGGCTACACAGAGAAACCCTGTCTCGAAAAACAAAAACAAAAACAAAACAAAAAAATCAAGCTCCAGTTGGAGGGATGGCTCAGTTGTTGTGGAGGACTGGGGATCCATTGCCATCATCTACATGGTGGCTCACGACCATCCACAATTCTAGCTCCAAGAGATATACTACTCCGTCTGACCTCTGAGGGCACTGAATGCCCATGTGCACATACATACATTCAGGCACATACACACACATATAAAATTTAATAAATATTAAAAAACATCAAGTGCCCTAAAGACAAAATTAACGGTGCCTACATTTCAGGCATGAAGAAGTGGGGAAAGTTAATCCGCAGAAGCTGGGCTAGAAATGACACAATCCAGGCATCATGTGACAACACAGAAATACGAATTGCAAACACTGGGAATGAGAAATGGACATTAGTGCAGGTGACAGAAGTTATAAAGTGGCCAGATGTGATGCCACACGCCTATAATCCTAGGGCTTGGGAGGTGGAGGCAGGAGGACAGTAAGTTTCAGGTCAGCCTAGGCTATACAGAAAAAACTTGTCTCTAAATAAATATAAAAAGATCAAGGTGCATTATGAAAATCGTAAAGGCTAGTGAATTTGACAACTAAGATTAAATAGGCAAACCTTTAGGTTTATTTGTTTTTAATCAATGTGTATGTATGTGTTTGTATTTATGTGTGTCTGTGTGTGGGTATGAGCACACATATTCAGGTACCCGTGGAGTTATCAGATTCCCTGGGCCTACAGTTATAGTGGTTATGAGCTTCCTAACGTGAGTGCTGCAAACTGAACTAAAGTCCTCCACAGAGCAGGAGACACTGTTTTCTGTTTGTTTGTTTGCTTTTGTTGTGGTGGTTTGATTTTTCGAGACAGAGTTTCTCTGTGTAATAGCATTGGCTGTCCTGGAACTCACTTTGTAGACCAGGCTGGCCTTGAACTCACAGAGATATGCCTGCCTCTGCCTCCCCAAAGCTGGGAACCAAGGCATGCACCACCATGACTGGTTAACCTTTTTGGGGAGGGATGCAGAAGACAATCACTGAGCCATCATTCCAGCCCATAAACTTCTTTATAAATCACTTTATTTTTTCTCTCTCTCCTTCTTTTTCTTTCTTTCTTTCTTTCTTTCTTTCTTTCTTTCTTTCTTTCTTTCTTTCTTTCTCTCTCTCTCTCTCTCTCTCTCTCTCTCTCTCTCTCTCTCTTTCTTTCTTTCTTTCGTGTGTGTGTGTGTGTGTGTGTGTGTGTGTGTGTGTGTGTGTGTACACAGCCATATAGAGTTGGTTCTCTCCCTTCACCTTTATGTAGATTCTGGAGCTCAAACTCAGATTGTCAGCCTTGATGGCAAGCCTCCTTATCCATCGAACCATCTTTCTGGCTTGAAATGGACAAATTTTATGAAAGATGAGTATGTGGAGCTTCCTTAAAAGAAACTAGGTTACTTGAATATTTAAAAAATGTATTTTGTAATTAAAATCATAACAATTGTACACAATCTCAGGAAATTGAAAATTGAGGATTCACAGGTCAGTCTTCCTCTGGCTATGGCAAAATGTCCGGTAAAACCACTGAAAGGGGTGAAAGGCTCATTTGGTGCTGTCTGAGGTTGTGTGAGCCCATGGCTGTGGGACTGTGGTAAGGCAGGACATTATAATAGGAGGGTAGGGACAGCAAAGCTGTTTGCCTTATGGTGTCTAGAAAGCAGAGAGAGGAAGGAAGGAAACAAACCATCCAAGGACAAGATATGGTCCCCAAGAACCCATTCCCTTTACCTGGGTCCCATCTCTCAAGTTCCCACCATTTCCAACAGTCCGTCAAGTCATGAGTCTAGTAATGGTTTTATCCATCCATGGGTCTCTAGTGTCTTACAAAAACAATCCAGTGGAAGAGAAATCAGACACACATCGTGAGGGACAATCAGGCCTGTGCCTCATTCGGAATATGAAAATAATCTAAAAATGAAAATTCTAAAGCTATCAGAATGCTAGAAACAAACACCATGAAGGTGTTTATGCTTTGCAATAACAACCACGGACCTTCCTGTCTCTAGTTTTCCCTGCTCCAGGTAAAAATAAAAAACGTACTCAGCGCTTTCAGATTGGCTTCTTCCAGTTAGCAACAGGCATTTGTTGCTTCTGAGGGCTTTTGTATCTTAGTGACTCCTTTTCAGATGTGGGCCATGTTACGTTAGCCAGGCTGGCCCCTGGAGTCCTGGGCTTGACTGACCTCTTCCAGGCAGGTGTAACAGAGCCTGACTAGGCTTCCTTTCTCAACACTCCCACTCTACTCTTCTGGTGGACCGCAGTCCACCAAAGGATGTCTTGGTTGCTTCCAAATTAGAGTGATGGTTAAAACTGCTGCATATGCTGGGTTACAGGGGAATGAACATCTTCCCAAGTGACTCTATCGTTCTGTGTTTCTGCCAACAAAAATGCAAGTCCCTCCTGTTGCACTTTTTTGTTGGCAGCTATAGTGTGATGATTATTCTCGGTTGTCACCGTGACTACATCTGGAATTAACTAAAACCCCCAAATTGAGGGGCATGCCTGTGAGGGATTTTTGCTTAATTTTAAGTGGGAAGATCCACTTCTACTTGGGATCTTTGAGATTCAGATCTTTTGAAGTGGGAAGACCCACCTTTACCCTGGGCCGTGCCTTCTGCTGGAAGCCTACGGAAGGACATGGAAGAAGGAAGGTTTTGGTCTCTGCCTTCTTGCTCTCACTTCAAAAGCAAGTCCATTCATTTACAGCATTAGAGTCGACTTCTCTGGGATTCTGGCCTTTTCTGAAGACCAGCTGAGACATGCAGAGTGGTGAATTAAACAACTAGGGGATTCCTGGGCCTTCCATTCATAGGCAGCCATTGTTGGATTAGCTGGACCACAGCCTGTAAGTCAGTCTAATAAATCTTACTCAGATTTATTAGAGAGAGAGGGGGGATTCATTCTATAATTTCTGTTTCTCTAGAGAACCCTGACTAATATAGACTTTGGTACCAGAGTGGTTCTAGGGCAACAGAACTATAAAGATGAAACTTTTTTTTTCAAGACAGGGTTTCTCTCTATAGCCTTGGCTATTCTGGATCTCACTCTGAAGAGCAGGCTGGCCTCAAACTCACAGAGCTCCTCCTACCTCTGCCTCCTGAATGCACCACCACCACCCAGCAAGGATGATCTTTTAAGTATCTGGAATAGGCTTTTCAATTTGCCATCACCTATAGTTCCTAAAGTCTCTTCATTGACTGAAGCCTCTCCTGGAAGCTCAGAGTACTGAAGGCTCATCATGTGAACTATTTTATGAACTTAAGGAGACAAATGCATTTGATTATTATTGTTGTGGGAGGCAACAGATTTGATGACTCTCCATCCACATCTTTTGACCATTTGTGGAAAAATAAGGAAAATTATGATGCTGGTTGGTTGCTCCTAGCATCTCTAGATAAATTGACAAAAAGAAAAGAATGAAAAAAAAGAAAAAGAAAAGAATGAAGTTTATGATGAAATTAATCAACTTCTAGCATCTCAAAATAAGGTGAATGACAGCAATAAACTCAGTGATAAAACTGATGGGCTCCAGGTGTGCATAAACCAGGTTCTCAACCTGTGGGTCGAGACCCCTTGGTTTGCATGTCAGATATTTATATTAAGATTCATAACAGTAGCAAAATTACAGTTATGAAATAGCGATGAAGTAATTTTATGATTGAGGGTCACCACAACATGAGGAACTGTATTTAAGTGTATTAGGAAGATTGAGAACCACTGGCACAAACAGTCTTAAGATTTCTAAGTGTGCCCTGGAAGAGAATCTTCTCTCCAGCAGCCACAGAGCTCAAGTTGTGGAAAATCAAACTGAAATCCTCATTATAAGGTTGACTGAATTATAGTGAAAACTCAAGACCACCTCAGAGGGTGTCAGCGGTTAAAGGAAGGGCATTAATTGGTAAAGAATGGGATCCTGTGCCTTGGGATGGGGATTGGGGGGGACTCTACTGAAGCTGAGAACTTTGAACCTTCAGATTCTCCAGGGTTTATCTCACCTGAGGAAGTAATCCCTCCACCCTCAGTAGAAGATGTACTCACACCCACCCCTTGAAATATTGCCCTTTTCACCTTTGACTGAGGCAATTAATCCTTAATTGTCTGTTAAATCATCAGTGACTTTCTCTGAATGAAACACTAAGCAAGGCAATACTGATGTCCCTAACACCCACCAATAACCAGGCTTAAGTCAAAGCAGGCTCCCAGAGGGGAGGTAGAGAGTGTGGCCCATGAGGTGGTGCACTACACTACTAAAGAACTTAATGAGTTTTCTAATTCATTCAAGCAGAAGTCTGGGGAATATGTGGGGGAAGGGATTTTAAGGGTGTGGATAGTGGTAGAAGGAACATAGAACTGGATCAGGCTGAGTTTATTGACATGGGCCCTCTGAGTGGAGAGCCTAGGTTTAATACGGAAGCTCACACAGTTAAGAAAAAAAGGTGTCAAAAGTTTGAACGATCATCTGAAGCATTTGTCAGAAGATGGTCTACTGAAAAGGAGTTGGGGATGCCTGATATTGTTAAGCCCATGTCATGAGTCTCCCAGAGACCACGAGGAGTCTGAATTCGTATGCAAAAATCAAAGAGCCTTTATTGCAAGCTCAAGCTTGGGCTTCCCGTCCATTCTGACGCAGTGGTTGGATCAGGGAGAGCAACGAGCTCAGTTATGACAGAGTTTTTAAGGAGTAAAGGATGTGGGGGGCAGGGGAGTTCTGGATTCAGATGGGGGTTGAATTCCTGATTGGGAAGGAGTGAGGCAACAGAAGTTCTGTCAAACAGGGATTGGTACTGGCGTTGCTGCAGGGAAATTGGCAATCTATATTCAGATTATGTAAGCTATCCTTTATGTTCTAGAGCATTTAGTACTTGTTTCTGATTGGTCCCCCGCAGGGCACAGTTTGTGGCTTTTCCTGGTTATTGTAATGGCGAGGACTAGTCCCAGGATTGTTAGTCTGCAGCCTGTCATGGCTGCACTAATGTTAAGTTAGGCCTCTCCAATATCCCTTGGCTTAGTGTTGAGGGGATTTTAAGGCTCAGGGAAATTGGAATGAACTTCCTCCACAGTGGGAAGGCCTGGAAGACACGCTCTTTATAAGATGCAAATGGCAAGAGGGGAACCAGCGCATTGAAGAGCTTTGTTGTCACCTTTTTCTTGTGTCACATCTTAGCGTTGCAGATGCTGCTGCTCCGTTGGATGAATTAAATGCAGTGGATTTATTGGGCCCCTAGGTAACAGGGGCCAGGTGGCAGCAGTGAATCGCCAAAGGCAAAGTGACCATAGTTATTGTAACGGGCAGCACAGACAAACAGTGTCTGACCATAATGGGCCGAGCCGTAATGGTCATGACAGGCAAAGTGGACTTTATGGTGGCATGACTCATCTGGGCCTTTGGTACTGGCTAATCAGTCATGGTGTTTCCAGGCATGAAATAGATAAGAAACCTACAGATTTTTGTTTGATCTGTGTAAGTGAAAAAATTCCCAAATGAAAGAAAGGCTACATTGGATCATGGCCAAGGGAGTCTTGGCCTGTGAACCAATTTCCAGACTGGAGCCAATTTGCATACCCAGAACCCCTTGAATCAAAGGGATACCCAAGTAAATTCCCCTGAGGAAGGACCTTCATTAAACACCTAAACATTTTGCTGTTAGCCTTTCCCCAGGCCTTCCCTAGAGGGACCTATGGACTTTTACAAGGGTAACTGTACATTGAAGGAAAGGAAACAATCAGACTTTCTGGGGCCTCCTGGATACTGGTTCCGAATTGACGCTGATTTTGAGAGATCCCAAGAAACACTGTGACCCTCCAGTTAAAGTAGGGGACTTTAGGGGGTCAGGTGATTAATGGAGTTTACTGAAGTCTGACTCACAGTAGGTCCAGTGGGTCCCTGGACTCATCCTGTGGTAATTTTCCCATTCCCAGAATGTATAATTGGGATAGATATACTTAGAGTTAGCAGAATTCTCACATTGGTTCCCTGACCTGTGGAGTGAGGGCTGTTATGGTTGGAAAGACTAAATGGAAGCCTTTAGAGTTGCCTCTGCCAAGGAAAATAGTGAATCAAAAACAGTATCGCATCCCTGGAGGAATTGCAGAAATTAGTGCCACCATCAAGGATTTGAAAGATGCAGGGGTGGTGATCCCCACTACATCTCCCTTTAACTCTCCTATCTGGCCAGTGCAGAGGACAGATGGATCGTGAAGAACAGCAGTTAACTATCGACTCCTGTCTCCTCCCGACTTATACTCCTCTCTCCACCCAGCCATATCACTTCCTGCCTCCATCTCCCTAGGGCTGAGATCAAAGGTGTGTGCCACCACTGCCTGGCTTCTATGGCTAACTAGTGTCTTAGCTCCACACTCTGATCTTCAGGCAAGCTTTATTTGTTAGATCACAAACAAAATATCACCACACATTCCTCACTTGGGTGTATTACTCCAGCCCATATACCAAGTGACTTGTAAAGCTGCTAGCTTTGTGTGGGGCCTGGAATAGGAGAAGCCTCTTCAACAGGTCCAAGCTGCTGTGTAGGCTGCTCTACCACTTGGACCATATGATCCAGCAGTCCTGATGGTACTTGGGGTGTCCGTGGCAGATAAGGATGCTGTTTGGAGCCTTTGGCAGGCCCCTATAGGTGAATCACAAAAGAAGCAAAACTTTTTTTTTTTTTTGCCCCTATAGGTGAATCACAGAAGAAACAAAAGTTTTTGGAGCAAAACTCTATCTTCATTGGCAGACAACTATTCTCCCTTTGAAAGCTAGCTCTTGGCCTGCTATTAGCCTTAGTGGAAACTGAACATTTGACAATTGGCCACCAAGTTACCGTAGGACCCTAGCAACCCATCATGAGTTGGGTGTTATCTGACTCACCAAGTCATAAAGTAGGACACACACAGCAGCAATCCATTGTCAAACGGAAGTAGTATATACATGACTGGGCCCAAGCAGGTCCTAAAAGCACAAGCAAGTTACATGAAGAAGTTGGGCAAATGCCTCTGGTTTCTACTTCTGTTGCAATACCACCCGCTGCCAAGCATGCACCTGTAGCTTCATAGGGTGTGCCCTATGATCAGTTGACTGAGGAAAAGAAGATGAAGGCCTGATTACTGATGAATCTGCACATTATGCAGAAGTGGACAGCTGTAGCATTATAATCCCTTTCTGGGACAACCCTGGAAGACTCCAGTTAAGGGTAATCCTCACAGTGGGCAGAACTTCAAGCATTACACATGGTCATACGTTTTGTTTGAGAGGAGAAATAGCCAGATGTGTGATTGTTCACTGATTCATGGGTGGTAGCCAATGGATTGGCTGGATGGTCAGGTACTTGGAAAGAGTATGATTGGAAAATTGGTGAGAAAGACGTCTAAGGAAGAATTATGTGGATAGATTTCTCCAAATGGGCAAAGGATGTGAAGATACTTATGTCTGATATAATGCTCATCAAGAGGTGATGTCATCTGAGGAGTTCCATAATCAAGTAGATATGGTGACCCATTCTGTGGATAGTCAGCCTCTTTCCCTATTGTCATTGCCCAGTGGGCCCATGAACAAAGCGGCCATGGTGGCAGAGATGGGGGTTATGTATGTGCTCAACAACATGAAGTTCCACTCACCAAGGCTGACCTGGCTACAGCTGCCACTGAAAGCCAGATCTGCCAACAGCAGAGACCAACACTGAGCATCAGATATGACATCATTCCCCAGGGTGACCAGCCAGTGACCTGGTGACAAGTTGACTACATTAGCCCACTTCCCCAGTGGAAAGGACAATGTTTTGTTCTTACTGGAGTCCATACTTATTCTGGTTATGGATTTGCCTTTCCTGCATGTAATGCTTCTGCCAAAACCACCCTCCATGGACTTACAGAATGCCTGATCCACAGTCATGGTATTCTACACAGAATTGCTTCTGACTAAGGAACTCACTTCACAGCCAGAGAAGTGAGACAGTGGACCCATGACCATGGAATCCACTAGTCTCACCATGTTCCCCACCATCCTGAAGTGGCTGGCCTGACAGAAAGATGGAGTGGCTTTTTGAAGAGACCGTTACAGTGCCAATTAGGTGACAGGCCTGGAGGATTGGGACAGGTGTCGGGATCCAGTGTTGGGGTTCAGCCCTAACCTATCGAAGGGTTTTCTTGAAAGGAGGAGAGAGGAATTAAAAATAAATAGGAAGAAATATAGATGGAGATGGAGAAAAAAGACAGAGACACAGGATAGCTTCGGGAGGGCTCTGGGTCAATACCCAGCAGCCCTGAGTCTATACACAATGGGCTTTTTATACATCAGCAAGTAGGGGGGCAAAAGATCCCCCCTTTCAAGGTTGAAGTACAATGTACAACCCAGTGTAGACCCTTCAAAACACCTGGTAACCATGTCCCATGGCAAAGCATCTTGTGAAGTATAAGACACCTGGTAACCATGCCTTTACCCTATTATGCAGCCTTGGAGAGCAACATAAACTCTGACTCTCTGACCTTGAGTCAAACCACAAGTTGGAATCTTTGGGGGCTCCCACAGGCAGGGCTTTGAATCAGCATTCAATATATGGTATGGTTCAGAATCTATGGGGGTGGAAAGGGGAAATTAGATCCACTCATTATCACCGCTAGTGACCTCTAGGAAAAGTTTTACTTCCTGTTCCCAAGACCTTAAGTTCTGCTGGCCTAGAGGTTTTGGTTCTAGATGGGGGACTGCTTTTGCCAGGAGCCACAACAAACATTCCATTGAACTGGAAGCTCAGACTTCTCCCTGGTCACTTTGGGCTTCTGATGCCCTTAAGCCAACAGGCTGAGAAAGGAATGATGGCATTGGGAGGGGTGATTGATGCAGATTACCATGGGGTGATTTGATTGCTTCTCCACGGAGGAGATAAGAAAGATTATGTCTGGAGTTTATGGCCTATAGAGAAGTGGTTCTCAACGTGTGGGTCACGAGCCCATTGGAGATTGAATGACCTTTTCACACGGGCCACCTAAGACCATCAGAAAACATAGATATTTACATTATGATTCATAACAGTAACAAAATTATAGTTATGAAGTAGCAATGAAAGTAATTTTATGGTTTGGGGGTCACCACAATATGAGGAACTGTATTAAAGGGTCTCAGTATTAGGAAGGTTGAGAACCACTGCTTTAGGGCATCTCTTGGTGCTACTATGTCCTGTGATTTAAGTCAATGGGAAACCACTACAACCCAGTCCAGGCAGGGTGACAAAGGGCACAGAACCCTCAGGAGTGAAGGTGTGTGTCACTCCTCCAGGAAAAGAGCCAAGACTTGCTGAGGTGCTTGCCAAGGATGGAGGAAATACAGAATAGGTAGTAGAGGAAGGTAGGGTAGTTCTAAATACCATCTAAGGTGGGGTGACCAGTTGCAGAAATGAGGATTATAACTGATGTGAGTGTCTCTGTCATATTTTATTAAGGATGTGTTTGTATAGATATTTGTGTTTTCTTCCTTTGATTTCTGGTTTGTTTGTTTGTTTGTTTTGTTCGAGACAGGGTTTCTCTGTGTAGCCCTGGCTATCCTGGAACTTACTCTGTAGACCAGGTTGGCCTCGAACTCACAGAGATCTGCCTGCATCTCCCTTCCAAGTGCTGGGATTAAAGGTGTGTGCTACTACGCCCAGTTTTTGATTCTTTATCATGTGATGTAACATCAATTAAGAGAATATTAATGGTTATCATTTTTAAGTTTGAGATACTAAAAAAATGTCCTTCAAGGGATGTTGCCACCTATTCTAAATTTGTAATGTGTTTGCAGTTGTATGAGGGGTAGTTATATCATGCTAGGCATAATTATGACCTGTTTATTGTTTTCATTTGGAAAGTAATCATGACATAAGGAGATACGATTTTGTATCAAGTTGTCAAGGGGTGATGTCACTTGTGATGACTAGTCTATTCTTGATTGTTAGCTTGACTACATGTGGGATTAACTAAACCCCCCCAAATGAATGGACACACCTGTGAGGGGTTTTAAGTGGGAAGATCCACTTCTACTCCAGATCTTTCAGGTGGGAAGACACACCTTTTTATTGTTGTTGTTTGTTTTGTTTTGTTTTCAAGACAGGGTTTCTCTGTGTAACATCCCTGACTGTCCTGAAACTCACTTTGTAGACCAGGCTGGCCTCAAACTCACAGAGATATGCTTGCCTCTGCCTCCTAAGGGCTGGAATTAAAGGCCTGTGTCATCACCACCTGTCTGGGAAGACACACCTTTAATCCAGATCTTTTCGGTTTTTTGTTTGTTTGTTTTGTTTTGTTTTTCAAGACAGGGTTTCTCTGTGTAGTTTTGATGCCTGTCCTGGATCTCACTCTGTAGACCAGGCTGGCCTCGAACTCACAGAGATCCACTCAGCTCTGCCTTCTGAGGGCTGGGATTAAAGGCATGTGCCACCACCGCCTGGCTTAATCCAGATCTTTTGAGGTAGGAAAACCTACCACTAATCTGGGCCACATCTCCTGCCGGAATCCTATAATAAGGATGTAGAGAAGGGAGCTTCACTCTGCTAGCTCTCACCTTGCTGCCTAGTCTATTTCTTCACTGGCACTAGAGCCTATTTCTTTGAGATATTGGCTTATGCTGAAGACAAGCTGAGACATCCAGCCTTGTGGACTGAACAACTGCCTGATTCTTGAAACTTCCATTTATAGCCAGGCATTGTTGGATTAGCTGGACCACAGCCTGCAAGTAATTCTGATAAATTCCCTTTTTGGCCAATGGCGGCGGCGGCGGCGGTGGCGGCGGCGCCGCACGCCTTTAATCCCAGCACTCAGGAGGCAGAGGCAGGTGGATCTTTGTGAGTTTGAGGCCAGCCTGGTCTACAGAGCGAGATTCAGGAAAGGCGCAAAGCTACACAGAGAAACCATGTCTTGAAAAAAAAATCGTTAAAAAAAAATTCCCTTTTTGTTTTATAGAGAGACTAATTCTGTAAATTCTGTTAGAGAACCCTGACTAATCTAATTACACTTAACACCTATGATCTCTGTCATTCAATTGTGTGTAGCAGTGTTTTGTTTTAGTTTGTGATTCCCTAATACTTATTTCTACCTGTTTATCATCTCTAGTGAGGTGACTTGTCAAGTCCTTTGTTTAACTGTGTATTTTGAGCAGTGGTCTTGTATCAGCTGTCTTTGGCAAACATTTTACAAGTAAGTTTGTCTTCTTGTTCTTTTGATGATCTCTTTAATCCGTTAGTTTTCCTGTTTGCTTATTTTTTGTTCAGTTTTTATTTTTTCCCTAGCATTACTGCGGATTGAATCAAGGGCCTCATGAAAGCTAGGCATGAGCTATACCACTGAGCTTCAGTTACAGCTCTTTTGTTTAGTGTTTTTGCATATATGTTCGTGAAATACATTGGCCTTTTTTTTTTTTTTTGAGTGTTGATGGCTGAGTTTAAGCTGGCTGAATAAAGCAAATTACAATTGTGTCCTTTCAATACTCTTAAAAATCTTACATAAAGGGGTTGGGGACTGCTTGCCTAGCAAGCACAAGGCCCTGGGTTCGGTCCTCAGCTCCGAAAAAAAAAAAAAAAACTTACATAAAATTTATGTGATTTTTCTTTCCAAATATTAGAAAGAATTCATGCCATCTTAGTCTAGACTGTCCTTTGTGACAAGAGTTTAAAATATGGAGCTGCAGAGATGGCTCAGCGGTTAAGAGCACTGGCTGTTCTTCCAGAGGCCCTGGGTTCAATTCCCAGCACCCACATGATAGCTCACAACTGTCTGTAATTCCAAGATCTGACACCCTCACACAGACATACATGCAGATAAAACACCAGTGCACATAACATAAAAATAAATAAATTATTTTTTAAAGTTTAAAATACATATTCCTTTCATTTAACAAATAGGACTGTTCAACATTTATCTTTTTTCCCCAAACTGTCTTTTAAGCATTTGGTCTCTTATGTCTAAACTGTCAAATACATTTTAATTAAGCTACAAAGGATGCCCACAGCACCATTTTAATACCTGTTGTTCCCTTTCTAACCTTGTGTTGGTAATTTGGATTTTTATTTTTTCTTTCTTAACAATCTGTACCTGAGTCATTTACTTCCTTGGGAGTCACAGAGAGCAACAGTGTCTTGTCATTCCTTTTCAGGCACCTGGGACACACCATAAAGAACTTTCCATTTCTCTTGAGTACCATCATGGATTCACGTACTTTTTAAAAAATAATTTTTATTTCTTTTTATTTCATGTGCATTAGTGTTTTGCCTGCATGTATGCCTGTGTGAGGGTGTCAGATCCCCTGGAACTGGAATTATAAACAGTTATAAGCAGCCATGTGGGTGCTCGAAATTGAACCCTGTCTTCTGGAAGAGCAGCCAGTGCTCTTAACCACTGAGCCATCTTTCCAACCCCAGATTCATGTATTTTAAACACTCAAAGCACCATCACTTTGATATTCAGGCTATTCTACAAAGTCCCTGTTTCTTTTACTGGTAAATAGCATTTAGAAACCCAGATCTGGTTGCTAGGCACACTCATCACTATGGGATGTCTTGCATCTAGGCTTCCAGGGAACAAAGCTAGGAAAAAAATGTTAAGCTATTAACTTAAACCAATATCAGCAATTAAATCTAATCCCACAGTGTCTCTCCATGCATCCTCTTTACAGACATGCGTCCCCCTCTCCACAGTGAAGTTCTGGTTCCCACTGAGCAGCAGGCTGCTTCACTGGCTTTGTGTTTTCTGTTGGCGTGTTTAATATGGCAAGTTTGCAAGGGCAGCTAATTATCTGCCCACCTCAGCCTGGCCCTGAGTGCTCTATCTGCCTCACTGGATCAGAACCGCTCTGTAGGTCAGGTATAGTGCCCCATTCCTAGGATGCAGAAACTCAGAAGTGACAGTGGCCACACCCCAATCCTAGGGAGGAAGATCCGAAAGGTCAGTTCACGGAGGTGACTGAGTCCAGCTTCCTGCCTTTCAAGTGAGGTGCTTCAGAGGCTTGAGGCTGGTGTCTCAACACTGCTGCTCAAGGAAGGACGGCCAAGGCACTTCAGACCTGTTTGCTACTTACCCAGGCCAGCAATCAGAACATGGTGGGTTACTCTCCCCCAGATTCAGCAGCCCGCAGGGGGCACCTCAGCTCCCTCTCTACATACACCCTCACACAGGCACTCCCTTGAACCACACAGACACATGTGCATACTCAACATGTGCGCATACAGAGACATACACAGGCACATACAGACACACCACAAATGACATGTGAATACTTGTATGCACACACTCATACCACACTGACACATGTACATACTCACACATGTGAACTTATTCACACAGGTATATGAGCCACAGAGACACAAAAACACACATTTACACTAGACACTCACTAGCACACACAGAGGCACATATACCCTCATACTACACACATACATGCTCACACTCACATGTGCACACATACACAAGACATTTATGTTCACATCCTCTCTATCGTACACACACACACACACACACACACACACACACACACACACACACATACACACACGACTCCAAGAAATCCACACACCTGTGGGGACCCTGTCAATTTAATGAACAACTAGACAGAATCCAAATACTGAGTGTTAGAGAAAATTTGCTTAGAGGAGTGAATGAATGAAGGAGCCACTGGACATTGCCAGGGTTACCGTCAGGCCAGCCTCCTCTAGCGGTGCCCTCTGAGGAGTGGGGACTGTGTTCTGACTCACACGCATTCCTTAAAGAAGCTACCTGTTTATACTGTCTGCACTGGCCCTGACAGAGATGAGGAGCTCCAGATAAGAGCTTCCAGATGCCCTCATCTTCAGCGCCCAACAGGCCACTCAGCATCAACTACTAGGACTTTACGGGATTTACTTGGCAATACCCGTGATGTCAAAGCCAGCTGGTACCAGGAATCCATGAGGGTGAGCAGCTTCCTCGGGAGCCCTGGGTAAGATGGCTACGCAGTGCTTAATAAGGTTCAGCTTGTCCTAGAGCAGCAGAGGGGGTGCTCATCTGCAAGAAAGCACAGCCAGAATCACACCCCTCCCTCCCAACCAGAGCATGAAAGTTGAAAGAGCCTGACTGTGGCCCTTGTAAGCAGGCTCCAAGCAGAAGTCAAGCAGGGCAATGTACAGAGGCCAGTAGTACACTCTTTCCAGCCCATACTCAGTGTCTGTGATCCTGCACGTGCATATCTGCACATGTGGGCCTTGTCCCCAGGCTGATGCTTCCAAAGCCTTGTCCCTGGTGGTCACTATGAGCCTACTCCTTCCATAACCAAGAGTTAGGAACTTCAAGAGCTTCAGGTGCCACCAGCTGTGCTCAGCAAGCTGGGCAGAGGCAGGGACAAGACAGCTGTCTTTCTGACAGTGAAGTGACATCTCCTTAAGGTATATAGAGCACCCATAGGCTGCTGGAGAAGCCCTGAAGGAGCCTTGGGCTAGAGCCCTGGAAAAAAAAAAAAAACAGCTGCTTCCCAAGAACCAGACCTCAATAGACCCCTCCATGGGCTCTGCAGAAGAGTCCTGATTGCTTCCTCCAGACCATAGACACATTTGCCAGGCTACTCAGGTCAGATGGGTGTTGAACTCAGGCTGAGCCCCAGCCTTTGGCCCTAGATCCCACATACTGGGTACATCCTGCTGGATGTGCTAAACCCTCCCACAGCCCTGCCATGTCCTCAGAGCTGCTGTGGATTTGTGCTGGTGGGCACAATGGCTTTCAAGACTGTATCGTTTGTTCCAAGGGCAGGAGTGGCTGCAACTCTGGACTGAGCAGCCCTCAGGCCAGCCCACCTTAAAGTTCCAGCAGCAGCACCGCCCTCCCCCCACAGGGCTTCTCTGTGTAGCCCTGGCTGTCCTGGAACTGGATCTGTAGACCAGGCTGGCCTCAAACTCAGAGATCTGCCTGCCTCTGCCTCCCGAGTGCCTGGATTAAAGGCGTGCGCCACCATGCCCAGCTAAATCTCAGGCTCTAGGTGACATGGAGCAAAGCTCCAGCACTGCTGTGCCTGGCTGGGTTTCCCTACAACAGGAAGACAGCTTGGTGGCCTCTGCACATTATGTGGAAGCCTCCCGGTCACTGCCTTAGTGAGTACTCCATGGCCTCCTCTTAGGCTCTGCCCTCCCGGTGCTGGGTCTTGGAGGAAGCCTGGAGCTTGGTGATGAGAGATTCTTCCCAACCCCCACCAAGCCCTCTTTCTGGGGACCTGGGTTTTATCCAAGTCTGAACCTAAATGATTTGCATGAGAAAGACATTTACCTTTTCAATATCCAGCTCAGGCTGCAGCTTCAACTTCTTGCCCAGCACAATTGCCTGGCAACATGTAGAGAGCGATTACACGTGCCTGGGAGAGGGGCACAGTGCCACAGAGGGCGTCCTGTCCTATGTACTGACACTGGTCACCACAGACACAGTCAAAGGGCTTCTGATAGCCAGCAATGCTGCTGGGCTGAGGCACTGGGAACCATGTGTCTTATCACAGGAAGCTCACTACACCAACCCAGGCCCTGAGGGGAGGAACAGAGGGCAGGGAGAACTCACCCATCTATCTCGTTCCCCAGAGTTCTGCTCAGGGCTTGTAAGGGTCAGGCAGTTGGAGCAAGGGACCCACAGTGACCTACGCACAGCTGTGTTGTCTCTCCCAGGAGCATCCACAGGTCCAGAAGAGCAGCATAGGCAGCATAGGTAGATGCAGCAGAGGGACCAGGGTGCACCACACGCCTTGGAGATTTGGGCGTGTAAGTGCACATCAGCTTCCTGGGGTCATAGTCCCTCTGTGCTCTATCTACAGAGACTCAGCAACCCCCCCTCCCACACACACACACACTCCAAATCCAGTCCCTGTTGGGGAGTGGGGAGGGAGGTAAAATGTAAGGGCCTGTGGTCAGATCTGCCCCCAGGTTGTCATGGATACCTGAGATAACCAAACCCACTGCTTTGGAGGTACTGGTCCTTCACAGCCTAGGAAGCATCTGCTGGGGAGTGGGTGTAGCTGTGAGGTGATTCCCCCAACCTGCTGTGCTGCTGAGACCTTCCCAGCACTGGACGGAGCACACACTGCCCTGAGTACCAGCACGTACCGTAGCCTGGGATGCTATTAATAATTTCCATATAACGTGCTCCCATTATGAGCAAAAATAACTAGCAAGAGCAGCAGCGAAGCTATCTGGCACCCCACCCCCAAGGCTCAGAGAGCCCAAAATAGCGGCCTGGGAAAGGCTTAGCAGCATGTAGCCCAAGGGGTTCGGGCTGGGCTTTCCCTCTGCTCTGACCCAGTGCCTCCATGGCTGGCTCTTGTCCAGGGGGCTTGGCCTCACCAGGCCCTGGGGGGCACAGGGCGTGGGATGGTCTCAGGGCAGGGGGAAGGTATGCATGGTTTGAGGAGAAATTTAGGACATGAAGATGGTCTTCAGACCTGGAGAGGATAAGGGGGGGGATGAAGGGGTCATCAGGTGACCCCTACAGCTGCACACAAAGGCCTTAGTATCTTCTGGACCACAGATCCTCCAGAAACTGTAGGATCCCAAGGAAACCAGGGATGCCCAGCATCCATACACACATCATATTTCCATCATGACCACTCAGAGCTTCCTTAAGACCCCTTCTCTGGGCCTGACCTAAGTTCATCAGGGACAGGGGGAGCCTAGGACTCGGCTATTCTCTTCCACTTGTGGGTTCAGGCTCTCTGCCAGCGATTCGGGGAGAAGGGAGCCTGGGCGGGATGGTGAGGGGCAGGGGGTGAAGGTTCTGGGGCTGCCCACAATGCCAACTGCACTGTTAATGTCCTAGCAATGTTCAGGATGATCTATCTTCCCCAAGCCTGGCCCTTAATGGGACCTAAAACCCCTGACTGGGAGGCTGGTCCCAGGGTGGGCTATGCTTAGGTGTGGAGGCTCAAGTCTTGTCTGTCAGGTAGACTGGGACGTGGCTGATCAGCAGCACCCAGGGGGTTTGAAGTGCCCCTTTAGTCCTTCTATCTGGGGTCACTTAGAGCAGAGTATACAGCCAGGCTACAGTTTGGGGTGCCAGGCAGGATCTCTCCATGCACCTAGGCTGCCCTCTAGTGACCAGGTGGCCCTGGTGTGTGGCCAGCATTCCTAGATTTTAAGTCCCTTATCCTGTGGGGATAGTGGGGTGTTTGGAAGGAGGGTTTTTTTTTTATAGCCTACCTGGGCAGGGGCTAAGACAAGGAAGGAGCTTTCCCAGTCCTATCCAGCTACTGCCAGGTACCTTGCTGACTGGGGGTGGGGGAGGCAGCAGAACCCAGAACCACCTCCTCCAGGAAGCTCCCTGGCTTTGGCCTAACTTGAGCTTCAGGGTTCTTTGTGGCCTATCATTGTGGCCAGACCAGCCTAGGATGGGTCTCTGGCCATTTGTGCTGAATCTTCTCTCAGGCCATGATGGAACAGAGGGTGCTTGGTCATGTGGGTGACTTGGCGGACTCAAGCATGCAGGAAGATCGCCTGCCTGTCCAGTGAAAAGGCCTGGTAGAAACTGGTGAGGGCTTGATGCTGGTTCCACAGGAGGAAGAGGTCAGGACTAGGCTGGGGACAGATGGAGGTAACAGGACTCTTTCCTGATCTCTGCTGCCCAGGAGGGACACCCAGAGCTGGACAGCCAGATGAGTCACAGCAGCAGCAGGGGAACCTCAGGCCTAGTGGCTTTCAGGAAAACAGTCAAGAAAATACAGAGGGGTCAGGATGGTAGCTTCTGGAAGCATCTCGTCTCTCCTGCCCCCCATCCCCCTGAACGGCAGGAGGGCTGGGCAGGTGCCCAGGCTGGCTGAGGCCCAGACTGCATGGCCTAGGACCCCAGTGCCAGCCCAGCCTCCCACCTCTGTGCCGGCCTGAAGCCAAACGCTTTTTTTTTTTTTTTTTTTTTTTTTTTTTTTTTTGCAAAGCTATCTTTTTACCTTGATAAGCTGTTTTAAAAATGTAAATAAAATAACTCAGCAGACAAAAGCAGGCATTGATTCTGCCCAGAGCCAGCCGCTGCCCTCGACATGAAATATCGCAGCACATTGAGTCGTGAGTCCCTGCTAATCCGGGCAGACAGGCCTGAATGGGGCCCCTTTCGACCGGCTCGGCGGTGGGCAGTGGAGCATGCACCGCCTGCTGGGCGGCCCTGCTCCTGGACAATGGCTTTTCTTCCCAGAAGGGGCCTGTGCGGGACAAGAGCCCCCTTTGTGTAGGATGCCTGCCTTGGAGAGCAAGAGAGGCACATTCAGCAGCCCCAGACACTCTTTGAAAAGCTTGAGTGTAACAGAAGACTCCCGAAACACTAGCTTGCCTTCTGCCTCCCGGCACTCTCTCCAGGCACAGCCGCCATTCAGCCTCAAGAATGGCCTCAGGGGGCCCCCAACCCCACATTGTTCCTGGGTGTGTGGCCATCTTGGTTCCTCAGTGCCCTTCACTACTTTCGAGAGGCAGGTGTGACAGGAAATGAAGCTATGTGGGTCATGGTGCTGCTGACACATGGGCCACCTCCCAGAGCCAACCAAGGTCTCAGAGCCCCAGGTGGCTCCTGGTGCCTAACACCTAAATCACAATAGTAAGGGTGGTGACCTCCCAGGGCACTGGCCCTGAAGTGTGCTCATCTTTGAATCCCAACAGCAACGGGGTGGAAGCCAAGATGCCTGTGATGATGGCCTCCTAAAGTGATGGCCTCACTGGGTATAGCAGGCGCTCCTGGGCCACATCCCACTTGAGGCACCTCTAGCCGGCCACAAGCTGGGTTCTGTTCAGCTTGGGCCGCATGATGCTACCACAGCCATAGCAGCGACCAGAAGCCTCTCTCCATCTCCATGTGCCTCAGACACACCTAGTCACCACCTGGGCCTCCTGGGCCTGGGGCTTTGAATATGGAATTTTAGGACTAGGTATCCCTCTCGTAATCTCCTGGGCTTACACCAGAGACAGCAGAGCTAACAAAGGTGACCCAAAACCCACAAGGCCGAAAGCCTACAAGTTCTTACCCGGAGACAGAACACACTGGGTTGTCTCTGCCCTTCCATTGTTTCTGTCTGGGCTGCCTCTGCCGTGCTCAGGCTGAGGCTATGCCCAGGACACGCAAACAGATGGATTCATCAGTGGACAAAAGGTCAAAAGGGAGGAGAGTGGAGTGCCAGCTCAGGCAGGTGGCTTCGCCGCACGTCACATGTGCTCATGCCTAACCGTCAGAGCATGAGGTAGGCATCCGCAGAAGGGCTCCTCTGGGCCAGCAATGAGCAGGGGTCTGGGTAGTAACATGGGCGAGGGGTCTACATCTTGATACCTTTTCTTAGATGAAGTAATATGAGAGGCTCCTGGGGCCCAGTCCCTGAAGTCTCCATCCTTGTCTCCATACAGTCCTATAGCGGTGTTACAAACAGCCTCCATTCTGGCTTCTGTCTGCCCGACTGAACACATGCCCCAAGAGGTAGAGGAGAGTCCCAGCCCCTTTTCCTGAAGGCCACCAGAGGTATGCAGGGTCACGCACTTCTTTGAATTTGCCCTCATGGCGGAGATGGTGGATATGAACCAGGAAGGAGCTCCCTGTCTGCGTCCTGCAGCTGGAAGACACTGACCATTGACTTCACCAGCCTTGGGGGAACTCTGGCTGAGGACCTTGACTGCACCGCCTGCAAATGTGTCAGCGTTGAGCTGGGTGGGAATACCCAAAACCGACTGTCCGGAGGCCATCAGGATGTGGCACTTAGCTTGGGGAAAGGCTTGGAGCTTGGGGCAGGCCTGGGCTGATAGCTCAGGACCTCGGACCTGGGCCAGTAGGTAGAAGGTGGTGGGAAGGTGAGTGGACCGAGTCCAATCTACACAGCTCACAGGAGGCTGAGAGTCAAGCAGAGCCTTGGCCGGGTGCTCTCAGACACATTCACCCTGAGCAGTCGCAGTGGACTACAGGGGTCTGGTTGGTCTGGGCAAGGAGCAATGACTCACTTTCTCACCTACACTGACTGTGGGTGTGGCTGTGTCTGCAGCTCAGGGGCCATTCAAGCCTCCAGGGAGCGTATGTCCAGCAGCCTGGCCAGAGGGTCATCCAGTGCAGCGAACCCCTGCCAGGCCTCCTCCCGGAGCTGCAGAGTCACAATACCTCATTGTCACTCTGTCTCCTCCTCAGAGGCCCCTTGCAGCCTTCCCCACTTGCACAGAGGTTTTAAAAATTAATCTATTCAGAAGGTAACTGTCGCTATTCAGCCACCATCCATGCCTCCCCATGACTTTTCATGCCACTGAGATTCCATTCTGCTCCGCTGAGCCTCAAGGCCCTGGGCCCTGGTCATTGTCCACACTAATTATCCCATAAAGACGGGAGCTTGTTCTAGGCCAGACAAAGGGCTGCACTTGTCTGAGGGGCAGTGATGGTCACAGACTCATAAATCACTACGTGCCAGCCATACCTGGATCAGGAGTGTGAAAAGAAAGCACCAGAACCGGACACTGCCTGTCATTGATCTAACCCCCTAACTGCAGAGTTGGGAATAGAACCAAGGGCTGAAACAAGAGTGGCGAGGTATCCCCACGGCCCCTGGCTTCCATATGCATACAGGAACTAACGAGGGTTTAAAGCAGCTGCCGGTGTGATCCTATGCAGTAGGGTCCATGCAGCCAGCTGGCACTGTACACACATCTTGGCTGCACCTTATCGCTATGGACACCCACTGCCAAGATTATTCTGAGCCATGACAGCTTCTGGTGGATCATTCCTCAGAACTGAGAGATATGTGGATGGAGACATATTCACAGACACAGCACTGTTCTACACCCCACCAGAAACTCCAGGCAACTCCACAGGATGTAAGAGGGGGAGTTCCCAGAGTGCATGGGAACTTGTCAGACCCAGGGAGGGTGTCAATGCTTCCAAGATAGGAGCAGCAGCCATTTGTTCCTCTGAGAGCTCTGAGAAGCAGCAGGGACCTGTGTGCTGCAGCCCAGCTCTGAGAAGCAGCAGGGACCTGTGTGCTGCAGCCCAGCTTTGAGACCAGCAGCAGAGAGCATGCTGCAGCCCAGCTCTGAGACCAGCAGCAGAGAGCATGCTGCAGCCCAGCTCTGAGACCAGCAGCAGGGGCCTGCATGCTGCAGCTCAGCTCTGAGACCAGCAGCAGGGACCCGAATGCTGCAGCCCAGCTCTGAGAACAGCAGCAGGGACCCTCATGCTGCAGTCCAGCTCTGAGACCAACAGCAGGGACCCGAATGCTGCAGCCCAGCTCTGAGACCAGCAGCAGGGGCCCGCATGCTGCAGCTCAGCTCTGAGAACAGCAGCAGGGACCTGAATGCTGCAGCCCAGCTCTGCCAGAGCAAGTGTAGCTCCACTTTCCAGGAAGGTAGGAACAAGGCCACAAGGTGAGCAACAATGGCCACCTTTTTGCTCACGAGAAAGAAAAGCCCAGGAAGATTTTGTTCTGGGCTGGTCTATCAGATTTGCCTTGCACCCCAACAAATTGATGCTTAATGTCCAAAGAACAAAGTCAATGCCTAGGCACTGGGAATACGTCTGGTCAAATTCTTCTCACCTCTCAGCTACACCGAGGGGATCCTTCCCAGAAGACACATTTTGTGGTCTTACTAATGCAGACACAAACCTTTCCTTCAGCTTTTATACCACTGTACCTTAACTGCATCGTAGGCTTCTAGACCACACACTAAAGAGGATCCGAACCTTCTAGACGACGGTGAGACAGAACTGGCATCCAGTAACACCCAGGGCCCTGAGCTGCAGAGAGCAAGGGGTCTCTATATCCCTACAACAAGCCAAGCCATGACCTACTAAGGGGAGCTGTTGGCTCATGAGTAAGTCACTCAGGACAAAAAGGAGGGGAACAGCTGGAGGAAGGCCACTCTAATGCTGGGACAGAAATAGCTTATGTGGCTCCTAAGACCACTGTGGAGGGGACATGCCTCCTCCCAGCTCAGATGTCTCCTTACTCTGGGTCTAATGAGATACCACACAAGCCCTGGTGACTTTCCCAGGGCCCCACTGGCAGCTAAGCCTAGGCCACAAACTTGCCCCTGAGCCAGTGGTTGCAGGACAGGGCTCCAGGGTGGAGGGGAATATCAAAGAGACATCTTGAATGGTACCTGGGCCTCATGCCATTGCCTGGATTCCCAGGGTTCAGGGTCACTCATCGCCTCTCTCACTTTCCTGATCTCTAGTTGCCTCGTAGGACTTGGCACAGCCTGGAACTCTTGCCTGGGAAAGCATTTCTTCATCTGAATTTCTGATGTCACCCACCTCCACCAAACACCTTCCCTAAGCCAAGCCTCATCTGTACACCAGCAGGATCTGGCCGCTCAAGGGCAAGAAGACCTGCTCCACGCATGTCAAGTAGGCTGTCCTCAGCACAGAGGCCACACACTCATTACTCTGGGGAAGGTAGTCCCCAGTGCCCAATGTGCAGACAGTGCCCTCAAAGGATACTCCAAGATCACCTGTAAGGCTCTAATGTAGCTTTAAAATCATTGTGATCTTGACAACAAAACAGACCTCAGGGAACACTTAACAATGCTCCACATCAACACCGAGCAATGGCTGCTGAGTACCAGGAAAGAAAATCCGATGAGATAACATAAGCATGGAAGAGACTCCAAGGCTGTCTGGAGGGACTGACTCCCAGTGGTAGTACACAAGATGAGCATCTAGGACCCTCCTAAGGATACCCAGGAGTGCAGAAGGGAAGCTTGTCTGTCTACTTGTACTCCAGGAATCAAAGGAAACCATCTCACTAAGCATGGGTTCCATCTTGGGACATGGGTCTTGGAAGTCATCTTTAATAGGTTTTTATGTAACATGATAATAGGAATCTCTGCTGATGCAGTAAGCCAGATCAAGCTGAATTGAAAAAGCAAAACAACAGGTATATTTGAGCAAAGCAACTCCCGGGTGAGTCCTCCAGCCCCAGAGATGGAAGCTGGAGAAGTCACATGGCCCAACTAAACCAGGGACCTTATATACCCTGTAGGTGAGGGAGTGATGGTGTGTCCCCACAAGCTGGGTTTGTGCTCAAGTATGGTCAAAAACTGAATGCTTTAGGTGGGGGCTTGGGCGGCTGGCAACTTCAGGGGAGGAGCCACCAAGAATGTGGAACTGGGCTTTTTGGTGCCTTTTCTTTGTTGGAGATTCTCTGAGAGGGCGGTTTGGAGAGACAGGAATGGGCTTTCTGATCAAGCAGGAATGAGCTGGAGGTTCCAGCTGAACAATCTCTAGTGCTAATTATTTGTAGAAGCAAAGCACAGACGCTGTTTAATCACTGATAAGGACATCCAGTTGTGTGCCACCAGGGGAAAATGTCAATTAAAAAACATACCAAGAAGTGAGCCACCCAAAATGGTAATGTTCAGAGACTAGTGGGCAACAGGATGTAGACTGAGCATGTGCTCAGAGAACAAATGCCTAAAATGACTAAAGAAAAGCCGGGCGGTGGTGGCCCACGCCTTTAATCCCAGCACTCAGGAGGCAGAGCCAGGCGGATCTCTGAGTTCGAGGCCAGTCTGGTCTACAGAGCAAGTTCCAGGATAGCCAGGGCTACACAGAGAAACCCTGTCTCTCAAACAAACAAACAAACAAACAAACCAACAACCCCAAACCCCTCTGTCCATTCTAATCTCTCTCCTGTGTCAAAACTCTGAATTAATTTCTATAGTGGTGTTCAGTTACCATTTCTTTCTTTTTTTTTTTTTTTTTTTTTTTTTTTGGTTTTTTGAGACAGGGTTTCTCTGTGTAGATTTGCGCCTTTCCTGGAACTCACTTGGTAGCCCAGGCTGACCTCGAACTCACAGAGATCCACCTGGCTCTGCCTCCCGAGTGCTGGGATTAAAGGTGTGCGCCACCACCGCCCGGCTCAGTTACCATTTCTATAAACAGTATAATAGTTTCTTTCTCCCTGCATCCCAGCTGGTATTTGACACTGTTCATTGTCTTGATGATAGCCATTCGTTCTGGGGTGGGGTGAGGTAGAATCTCAATGCAGTTCTGATTTATATTTTTCTGATGGCTAAGGATGTTGAACACTTTTAATCTATTTATTAGCCATTTCTATCTCTTCCTTTGAGAACTGTGTTCAATTAATTTGGTCATTTATTGATTGGATTTTTGTTTGTTTGTTTTTTCATTTTTTCCCCAGCAGGTGTTTAGTTGCCAAAGATTATTTTTCTGTTCTTCTTTACTCTTTATTTTTATTTTTACTTTTAGTCATGTGTATATGTATGTGTGTGTGTCTGTGGTTTGAGTACGTGTGTAGGACCTGTGGAGACCAGAAAAAGACATTCAATTCTTTGCATCTAGAGTTAAAGGAGATTGTGGGCCACCTGACGTAGGTGCTGGGAACTGAACCCTGGTCCTCTGCAAGAGCAGTATGCTTTCTTAACTGCTGAGGTATCTCTTCAACCCCCTCTATCCTCCTCCTTGTCCTCTTCCTTCCCCTCCTCCTCTCCTTCCTCCTCCTCTTCCTCTTCTCCTTTTTCGGTAGTGGTGGTTGAAAAAGCCAGTGGACTCTATTGCTTCTGGGGTGTAGGGCTCAGGATCTCTTGGCCGGGCAAGTCCGTTTCCTCTTCACCACTACAGGCTTCTGGCTTGGCAGGATGGCACTGGCCCTGCAGATGACTGCCATGTGCAGACCCGGGCGGTACTTGTTCTTGTGGATCATTTGTCTGATGCTGCTGAGGGTGGCCCGTGCAGGAGTGACTGGTTTTTGCTGACCTCATGACCATCATGACCCCTTTGCCCTCAGCCCTGGGCTCCACTTCCACAGTCTTGCAGTGAATCAGCCCGTTGTAGCAGAAGGAGTTGTGGGCATTCAGATTACTGGGCTCAGTGCTGTACGCCTGAGCAGTTCCAATGACCACCCATTGCAGATGCACAGACGTGGCAGCGACTCCTCTGCCGCGGGCGGCCGAAGACAGAGACTTTACTCCTTTTCTTGTTTCCTTTGCTGTGAGGGCCCGGTTGTGGTGGCTGCGGCTGTGGCGCACGCCTTTAATCCCAGCACTCGGGAGGCAGAGCCAGGTGGATCTCTGTGAGTTCGAGGCCAGCCTGGCCTACAGAGCGAGATCCAGGACAGGCTCCAAATCTACACAGAGAAACCCTGTCTCAGAAAAAAAAAAATCTTTTGCTGTGAAGAAGCGTTTTAATCTCATGCAATAATCCTACTTGTCAGTTCTGGCTATTATTTCCTGGTCGGAGTCCTTTCCAGAAAGTCTTTGCTCGTGATGATACCTTGAATGCTTTCTTTCAGCAGTTGCAGTTTTTAGTTTCTTACACTAAATTAACCTTGTTTTGAATAAACCTAATGTGATATGCCTTATCTATTCTGACCTCAGTTTACCTCCCCCAGTCCCTGAAACCTGTGCGGCCGCCCTCTCCTCAAGTCCTGCTTCCACAGTCCTTCCTGGCCATTTTATTCTCCACCAGCAGCCAGCATCCCGAACTGGCATGGCTGGACCCCACACACTAGAGTCTGGCTTATACATTCTGGAACAGTTCAGCTTCTGTCCTTGTCATGACCTTCTTAGTGCACTGTTAAAAGTCCCTTGGGACGCTGGCTCAGTGACCGTGCCCACCAGCTACTGCTGTTCTCCATACTCCTAGACCACTCCTAGTCACCCACCCCCAAATGCTCTTTCTCACTCCATGCCTGCTATTCAAGTGATACCACTGGACACTTCCTCCCCACCCCTCCATGCAGCTGAGCAGCGGGCCAGCTCTGTGTGACCTAAATCTTCTTTCTTACGCTGCTAAGAGGCCCTGGGCCCTGACGTTGAGTGGTTTCAGACATCCCTAGGAACCTGTTAAAAACTAAGACCCTTCCTGATGCCAGAACTCGACATTCAGGGCTTGGATGTTCTTAAGCGATAACATCACACCAGGAATCTTGTAGTGAGATGCATGATCTCAACAGCCAATACCACCGTGAACTCCAAGTCCCCAACTCTGAGGAACACAACACACCTAACCAAACCCCTGTGTTTCCAAGTCTCATTGCTTTTGCCTAGTTTCTCCCCAGATTCCAGTTCCTCTTCCCCTTGACTTCCATCAGAATATCCTAACATGCCCTAACACTGACCTTAACGATGATGACCCTGGTCATAACCATAAACCAATCCTCCAGTTTACTCCCAACACTTCAAAACACCCTGACCCTCACTCCAGTGCCCTCCAACTCAGGAACAAAAGCCACAGAGGTTCTCTGTCCCCATGCTGTTTCTTCTTCTATGGCAATGTCTCCTAGGAACTCTCCAAAGTCCAATTTTCCATCTCTCTTTTATTGGGGTCCTGGAACCCCATCTACAGCAGGCTGAGTAAGGCCTCAGCTGCTGGGATGCTCCCAGTTCCCATCTCAAGGCTCTGGACCCGTCCAAGGACTGGTCACTCTATGCTCACTTAAGCTTTGTGAGTGCTCCATGCTCCACACCTCGCAAGCCCCGACACTCTGTCTGTGTGTCACAGGGCCTGCCTCACCTGGCTGGCATCTGTGAGACAGTCCTGTTTTCTGACAGGTGTCCCTGTTATTTCTGCTTCTTCATCGACACCTTCAGTTAGTAGCACATTTTGCTCTATGACTGGCCAGGCTGATCTGTCACCAACTTGTGGTCACTGAAGAGCCTGCTAGCACATAGCCCTGCTCCAGACAGTAGGCAGCTACTTTTCTGCTTACATGCAGCAAGACAAGTTATGATGGATAAAACACGAGTAGGAATTCTGTGCCAACTACCCAGGAACTAAGTCCTCCCAGCACTGGGCCAACTGACCACAGCATCGTTCTCCACTTCTAAAGACACGTGGTCTCCTCTGTTGTCCAGGCCAGGCTGATGCTCTCAGGACTCAGGACTGCCTATCCAGTGGTGAGAGCTCTTCCACAGTGAGCAGCCCCTCACAGGCCACTGCTCTTTGGCTTGCTTCTGGGCAGGGCCCACCCTCCAGTCAAAAGCACTGTGGCACAGCATCCCCCTTCCCTCTACTCTCTACCATTCTAGACCTCACACAGGCGCCAGTAGAAATACAGTGCACGGGTTTTGTGCCAGAAAGCCAGGCCAATTTAACGATGCAAAGTCCTCAGTGAATTTAGCCCACAAACGCAGTAAAGGAGAAAAACTATGGCACTCTCATCAGATGTAGAAAAGCAATTCATAAAATCCGCTTCTGGTGCAGGCAAGATGGTAAAGGCTCTAGCTGCCAAACCTGAGAACATAAACTCAGTCCCCGAACCCCATGCGATGAGAGGGAACAAACTCCTAAACAACACCTGGCGTTAGTGTAACATATTTTTAAAAATCCACTTCTGCAAGCCGGGTGGTGATGGCCCGTGCCTTTAACCCCAGCCCTAGGGAAGTGGAGGCAGTCGAATCTCTGTGAATTCCAGGCAGCTAGGGCTGTTACACAGAGAAACCCTGCCTCGAAAAACAAAACAAACATGAAATCCACTTCTGCCCATGATTTAGAGAATAACTGGGAACCAGAACAGGGGGACTGTCCTTAATGGGGTACTAGAGTGTCAAAATGCACCCACAAATGTGGGGCTCAATGTTAGTGTGCCCCCTGGATGAAATTATGGCCCCAAGCAGTATAGGTAGCAAGAAGAAGGTATAGGTAGAAGAAGAAGAAGAAGAAGAAGAAGAAGAAGAAGAAGAAGAAGAAGAAGAAGAAGAAGAAGAAGAAGAAGAAGCCATCAAACTTGGAAAGGAAAAACAACAACAACAACAACAACAAACTAAAAACAAAAGATATCCCGAGTTACTGACAACACATTAATTTTACATAGAAAGCCACGAAGAATCTGAAGACAGATTAGAATTAGTAAATTTGGGCCGGGCGGTGGTGGCGCACGCCTTTAATCCCAGCACTCGGGAGGCAGAGCCAGGCAGATCTCTGTGAGTTCGAGGCCAGCCTGGACTACCAAGTGAGTCCCAGGAAAGGCGCAAAGCTACACAGAGAAACCCTGTCTCAAAAAACCAAAAAAAAAAAAAAGAATTAGTAAGTTTGACACAGATATTTTACACAAGGCCAATATTAAAAACCAATTGCGCCGGGCGGTGGTGGCGCACGCCTTTAATCCCAGCACTCGGGAGGCAGAGCCAGGCGGATCTCTGTGAGTTCGAGGCCAGCCTGGTCTACAAAGTGAGTTCCAGGAAAGGCACCAAAACTACACGGAGAAACCCTGTCTCAAAAAATTTAAAAAAAGGAAAAGAAAAAAGAAAGGAAAAAAAAAGTCACTTAATGGCATTAAAACATCAGATTTCTTGGTGGTAAACCTGGTGTAAGAAGTTTATGTACAAAGCCATAAAACATTATTAAAAAAATTAAGTGACCTGAACCACGGCCTTGTCACTGCCGTGGACTTAGCACAAGTGGAGGTGAGGCCCAGCATCCATTCCTAGGTGATGAATGAAGACTCATAATGGCACAGAACCCTATACACAGCGTCCCCAGACTGATCTCACAAAACCTGTGGGCCATCCACACAGGACAGGAAGGACATGTCCCAGCCCTGTGTGCGTGTTCACCACACGGACGATCCAGGTTAGCTGTAGACAGTGTATAAAGTATCTGGGCTGCTGGGTGGGCAGTGGCCCCTGGGATGGGAACGGGCAGGGTGAGTGGAACATGTTGTGTGGGCGTATACCCATGGGCGCCCACTGAGTTGGATTAGTTTGTTTTGTTTCCATGTTCTGTACTCAATAAAACAGGTAGGATTTTTTTTTGCTTGTTTGTTCTTTATTTTTAATTAATTAATCTTAAATTTAATTAAAATTTTTTTTGTGTATGGGTGCTTCGCCTGCATATATGTCTGTATTAGCTGATGCCTGCAGAGACCAGAGGAGGGCATTAAATCCCTGGGAACTAGAGTTTCAGATGGTTTTGGAGCCACCATGGAGGCACTGGGAATAAAGAACAGGTCCTCTGAAGAACAGTAAGTGCTCGTAAGAGCCGAGCCACCCTCCAGCCCAAAGCCCTTTATCTTCTACCCACAGGGTCTTACTATGTGCCAGGCTTTACTCTGGTCTTGACTACAGAGGTCGCCTTGTTCAGCCTCTCCCATGCTGGACTTACAGCCATGTGCCATACACATGGCTTTGGGCAGTTTTCTTTTTCTTTTTGGTTTTTGTTTTGAGACAGGGTTTGACTACGTAGACGAGGCTTGTCTTGAACTCACAGAGATCCACCTGCCTCCGCCTCCTGAGTGCTGGGATTAAAAGTGTGTACCACCATGCCTGGTCTTGAGGCAGTTTTCAAAGCAGCCTCAGGTGTACAGGGTGAAGCAGTACTGAGGACAGGGGGCGTGAAGGCCACGTGTCCGTGTCTATACCACACACTGTACGGCGGCGTACAAGCAGTGTTGAAGGTGACCAATCTTAGACTTACTTGCCTCAGTAACTGGGAGCTAGGGGCTGGAGAGACGGCTTAGTGGATAAGAAGACTGACTTCTCTTCCACAAGACCTGGGTTCAGTTCCCCACGCTGACATGGTGGCTCACAACCATCTGTAACTCCAGCCCAGGGGAGCCAATGTCCTTCTCTTCAAGCCCCCTTGTGCGCGCGCACACACACACACACACACACACACACACACACACACACACACACACAGACAAAACACCCTCACACATTGAATAAATTAGGAAAAACAAAAACAAAAACAAACAACAACAGTGACAAAACCCTGGGAACTGGGAACGACAGCAGACTTCTGCAATCTCAGCACTTGGTAAGAAGAAGTAGAATTCCTACAAGTTTGAGGTCATTATGGTTTATATGCCAGCCAGGACTATAGAGTGACACTTGTCTCAAATCAATAAAGAGCAAACAAATAAATAAATAAAAGGGTCATTTTTTTTTTAAAGTTCAATAGATTCAGCTCAACCTTTCTGGTAAGTGAGTGTGTGTGTGTGTTTTGGGGGGGTGGTGGAGCTGACCGTCCAGGTCCACAAGGCAATATCTGTGATTTTTGTTCCCTACCCTTTCCATTTCAGTGTCAGCTCTGACCTGCCCAGAGCCTTGCCCACCCCTCTCCCCATTGGGTCTCCATAGCTTTCTCTTTTTTTCTTAGTTTTCTGGTTTTTGAGACACAGTCTCTCTACGTAGCCCTGGCTGTCCTGGAACTCACTCTGTAGACCAGGCTGGCCTTGAACTCACAGAGATCCACCTGCCTCTGCCTCCCCAGTGCTGGGATTAAAGAGGTGCGCCACCACACCTAGCTCCCTAGCTTTCTAAGGGGCCTTGCTGCTTCCCTTCATACCCTGCCAACCATGGCCGGCCCAATACCTGCTGGCGGGGCCGTTGGAAAAACGTTATGAAGACAAGACAGAACAAGCTGTGCCTATTGTCTCTCCAGTGGCCCCGGCATCAAAGCTGAAGCCCATTGTATCTCTTAGGCCTTCCTCTGTCACCAGACCCTCTGGGCTACAGCCTGAAGGCACCCCTCCCCTTGATGACCTCCCAGGCTGTCACCGGAAGCTCCCTTCCCATAGTTCCCTATGGACCTAGTGAGTACTGTCCTTTCCATTGTTGAACCCCAGTGGCCATAACAGCCTTGTCCTTCTGGAGGATGTGGCCCAGTTCATGGCAAAAGTCCCCATGGTAACTTCCCTAGTGATCAGTCTCCCACGTACACACTGGAGGGACCCTAGATGCCCCAAGTGTCTCAGGCTGGAGGGGGCCGTGCATGCGGGCAGGAGTGGGTCCCTATCAGGCTGGGCACCACCAAGACACGGCCAGGGCCAGGGGTATGCTGACGCACATTGCAAACAATTGCTGCTTCCTGTTCTTATGACATAGAAAAAACAGGATGCAGAGAGGCGTTCATCTGAATGAATGAGATAAGCAAGTTCTGTGACATTCTGCAAAGCCACAAGAGGGTAGGCTCCAGGGAGTGGCTATGGCAAGCACCCCCTGGGCAGGGACACCACGTAAGAGCTCCAGAGCCGAGAAGCCAAGGGAGCACAGTGCTGACTTTGGGGGCCTTCTACCTCTCCTCTGGCTGCTTTGAGGACCTTTTATACACGCCCCCTGATGGTCTCCGGCCCCACCCCTCCCCAGACCTGGGACTAGGTCATGCCCAAGTTCACAGCTGTTGCTATAAGGACATCCTGGGCTTGCTGGCAGAAGGTCTCGCTGGCAAGTCTGGGACAGCAAGACAGATGGCCCCTGGCCAGAGCCTGACCTCTGACCCCAGGCCCTGCTTCACAGGAACACATGGTGGAGGAGGGAAAGCTACAGCCTAGAGAAACAGACTCACTGAAGTTCAGAGCAGACAAATCACAGACTCTTCAGAAGCGCCATGTCTAGTCCTGGGAACGTCCGGCGCAAGGGCCCAGTGACAATCCGTACGTGTTTAGGAGGGGTCCTGGGAACTTAGGATTGACCACTGATGTCTTCCCAGCTGTCTTCATGCTTATACTAACATGGCTCTAAGAGCTGTAAGAGAGGCCCTGAGACAGCCCACGGGAGGATGGGGCTAGGCACGGGGACATTGGGTAGTAGCCCAATGAACGCCACGTTATCCTTTAAGCTCTGAGCTGGCTCAGCCACCTACGCTTTGAGGACTTCACAAACCCAGGCAGGGACTCTTGCTGCCAGGACACCTCCCAAAGTCAACTCTATTAACATCACACAGTCAGGGTAGGTGGTAGGTGGCATGGAACCTTGTGTCTGGGAGCTTGGGTGGTGATTGTCCAGGCACTGTGGCTGAGGATGGCTGTGTTCTACTGGATGCCTGACTGCCTCAAAGGGTCCTACGGCACACAGCCTCTACAGAGCCACCCAGAGCTGGGCTCACCTCTTACCAGACTCTGCTCTCTGGGTCTGAACCAACAGCAACCAACACAGCAGTCTGTTGGCTGTTCTGCCTCACAGCAGAACCTAGCCTGGTACTCCATCATCAGGGCTGCTCGATGGACAGAGTTGATGGGAGGCATCAGGGCCCAAGAAGGGCAGTGCCATTAGCCCCCTAGAGGTCCACAACACCCACTATGATGCCTGGACCTGCCATCCCTTCAGAGAGCTACACTCTGGTATCAGCTCCCAGCCTCCCCGGACTCCGGGTACACAGGTCCTCTACCAAGGCTAGCTCTGTCTGTAGTCCAGTCCCTCTTTGGTCTCTGTTCTAGTCATGTCTACTGGCTGTAGACAAGTGTCCCCATGCTCAGGTAGGTGGCAATGTAACTGGTGAGGAGGCCAGCAGGCCGCATATGACCACCCATATGTCCCCGAGGGAGCTGCCCGATCTGAGGCCAGCGGCCAGAACTCAGCATGGCATCTGCAGCAGGAAGCCATCCTCACTTCTCAGTGCTCCGGTCCATAGCACTACTGCTGGCCACAGTCTCACTGCTCGATGCACACTACCGAACATACACTGTCATGCACTACACACTGGACACTCACCAGCCAAGGTCACACAGTGCTCGCTGTACACTGGCCGGCCATGATCACATGCCATTCACCGCATACCAGCTGGCCACAGTCACACACAGCTCACTGTGTAGTCTCTGGTCACCATCACAGTACCTACTGTACACCAGCCGACTATGACCACTTACTGTTCATCGTACACCCACTGGCCGTCACACACAGCTTGCTGCAAAACCACTGGCCACGGTCACATAACACTCAGTGTGCACCAACTTGTTTCATACCTGCTGCTGCCTGGCCCTGTCCATGGAGCCAAAAGCCTGCAACAGAGCCGGTTGACTCCAGGGGAACTCAGGTGTGGGGAGGAGACAGGGAGAGCTCAGCAAGAAGCAGGAGGAGCTAACGGGGAAAGGCATGGAGGAGGGAGGGCTGGCCAGACCCTGATGTGTGTCTGCTGGAGGCCATCCTAGCTGCAGGTGTCTCAGTTGAACTAGACATATGGGTAGGTCAGGTAGATTAAGTCCATGTCCTGTACCGGGACATGGCCTGAGGTCCTTGTCTACCTGCAGATGACCTCAGGATAGGTGAGCAGAAAAGTCAGAGGAGGCGCTGGCCCGCCACTCTTAGGCCCTGGCTGGACTCCGCATGAGACAGACGGAGGCGTGGCAGACACACAGGTTAGGGCGTCTGGGATGGTGATGTCTATCTCTCCAGGGACATTGTCTCACTGCTGCCCAAGGGCCTGGGACCCCTCTACTGGTTTTGATCTAGCCTCCTGGCCAGAGCCAACTTCCTAGATACTGTGACCTAGTTTAGAGACTGTCATGAAGAAAGTTAGGATCGGATGGCTGCCAGAGTGAATGAGGCATTCTGGGACTCCTCAAATCCGAATGTGAGATGACAGCTCCTGGCTTGATGACACCCGGGCACAGGCCTCTAGCCCTTCAGGACCCAGGCCATCCACAAGGGGCACTGGACATTGCAGGAAGTGCTTTGGTGTCAAGGCAGGGTGGGAGCAAGGAAACCAACCAGTTTTCGGTTCCCATACGCAGATCTTGGCCGGGCCCTTGTTTACAGGCATGTCTCCAAGTCCCTTCTCCTCATCCCTCTTGGCAGGATGGATAAAATGCCTTTATGTCATGTCAGAGCCGTGCAGATAAGGACTCGCTGCAGAGAGCAGTACCAGGCGCAGAAAATGTTCCCTGTACTCCCCCATCCTCAATTTCTCCAGTCTGGCTCAGACTCTATCCTGCATGGTCTTAAGGTGGACAAGTGGGGAGAAGGGAGGGATCCCAGAAGAACTGACCACCCCTCAGCTTGGAGGACAGGCCTATCATGAAGCCAAGGTACAAACACTCTTGAGCATGGCGCTGCTCGTGTCCCAGCCAGGACGGTCCTACGCACAGTAGTTCTCTTTTGAAAACTGAAGTGGTGACACCTTATGAAGAAACAGGAGGCCTGAGTACAGCTGGTGGTGTGGAGAGCCCAGCCCTCCACTGCTGAGAGCTCCTGGGCTCCCAAGGCATTGCCCACAAGAAATACAGTAACCGTCCTTTTGCCATTTCAAGCTCCAAACCGTGAGGTGGTAGGTGTGATTCTCAGCTTAGGAGGATGAAAAGGATGGCCCTTTGTCAAATTGCAGCGAACTTGTAAGAATACCATGGAATTCCTAAGAAACCTGTGAGCTCCTTGAATCTGCTGGAGGTGGGCATTGCTCTGCCCCCAAGACAGGCATCAGTGCCTTGCCTGGGCACAGTGAGAACCTCAGCCCTCATGTCCCAACTAGAAGAAGCTGAACCTTGTTGCCAAGACTGTCCTTGAGTAGATCTGTCTACACACAGAGCCATCTGATCTGTGGCTCAAGGATGCAGCCTTTCCTGAGGCCCGAGATGACCCCAGTCATAGGAGTCCTGGACCTCCTAGTCTCACAGGAGCCTAGGCTGTCATTACTGAGGAGAGGTCCTCAGGTAGGAGCCTACGGGGACCCAGGGAAACCCCTTACCACCCTTGTGCAGAGACAAGGCATTACCATACTGACCCCCTCACACCTCTACTAAACACATTCAGCTGGACTTGGGCATCTTAGGGCATAGGCTCATCTGCAGAGCAGCGTGTGCCAACAGAGGGAACACCAAGGGGACATTAGCAGCAGGGCCTTTAGTAGCAGGCTCCCCAGCAGCAGTGAGCATTTCAGACTCTCCAGCAGTGGGGTCTTCGGAAGTGGTATCTCTGGCAATGGGGCCTCCTGGGTCCATCCCGGCAGGGTTGAGGTTGGAGGCACTCAGCTGGAGAAATGAGAAACTAGGAGAAGAGGGCAATAATGTCCTTGGTTCCATAAAGGCTGGGGAATCTGTCTTGCAGCCCTGGGAGGTGGCAGAAGGGCTCTGGAACTTCCTAGCATAAAGGAGCAGGGACCTAACTAGACCACGAGCACAGGTGATCAGGGCAGTGACGGGAGAGACAGAAGAACTGCCCCTGCCACAAACAGTGTCTCAAGCCCAGGAGGAGGGTTCAGGGGCTGAGAAAAGATGCAGCTGGCTAGCAGCCATTGTGACCCTCTACCTCCAGCATCCGTAGCGATGTTGCTCCTCAGGGAAGAAGCCCCTCCATTAGATGCTAAGCCACTACTATCACAAGCTGTCACCCTGGACTGCTGGCTTTACCTTTGAGGGCCTTGGTTTCCTTTGGGACACTTGAGGGGCCCACTCTAAACCCAGCTCTAAGCCCAGGCTGGCTACAACCACAGCATTCCCAGGGCAGGGAATGCAGGAGCGCTGTAAATGGTTTCACTTAAGACGCTTTTCCGTCTGTTCCACAAGACTGTAAAGAAGATGTTCTCTCTAACTGCAGCTCCAGTCTGCCTTCCACAAAGTCGATTGCGGCCGCCGGCGTTCTGGATCCTGACTAAAGCGTGTAGCAGGGAGCTAGCTGCTTCTCCTAGTCCCCACTTGAGGCAAGTGCTGCTGCCGCCGCCGCCGCCGCAGTGACATCAGACACTGTGCTGCTTGATCAGTAGGGGCGTTCCAAGCCCCTCGTAGCGGTCTGAAACTGCAGCCAGTACTGAGCTCACAAATCTAACTCCTTTTCCGTCTAAGCGCATATGCCCTGTGGCGCCCTGTGGCTGTAACTTTTGTAGTGTGAAGTTGGACGGCAGAACTAGCCTAGACTTCGTTCACAGTTTTACGGAAAGGGAGTTCTTAGCGTTGCTCTTGGCTACCTCGAGACTTTTATTTAGTGTAATCTCCTGCCTTTTCACTTAAAGGAAGCACTTTATGCTTCTCTGGCATTTTGTAAAGGTCAGATTACCATCCTCATACTTTGGGGACACGACTGAATAGAATAAAGGTTATTGAATGCAAATTATGATCAGTATGAAAACTTAGCTGGCTAGTGAGAGCCAACAAGCAGGTAGCAGGTCCTGTGTGGACACACTGCACAAAAGGGTGGGCTGTACCCCAGTGGAGATGTGGATTTCTTCAGCTAACTCAGAATGGCATCTAACTTAAAAGCGGTCAACTGTTAATTTGTGGAATTTTCCATTTCCAGTGTTTTGGCCAAGGAGACCACCAAAACTGCAGGAAGCAGAGCTTGAGATAAAAGGGTGCTGGATTTACACTCATGTTTCTAAATTATCCACTCACATGGTTATTTCTTGGGTTTCTAGTTTACGTGTTATCGACTACTTCACTTGTCATTGTATTGGCTGACTTGAAGTCACTGCCTGAAAGGGCTCTCTAAAGACCTGCTGCCACTCCCCACCCATTGTGACAAAGCACATCCTGGAGCATGGCTCTCAGCTCAGCTGCCGGTGCAACAAGGTTTCTCCATATCTCTGCTCTGGCCAGGATGGCCCTTCCACAGCTTAATGCTGGACATTGTACTGGAGGCCAGCAATTCCTGGAGAAGAAACAGTGCAGGACCTTGCTTCCTGATGGCATTCTCAACGAGGTCATAGATACTGTCTGTGTGTGAGTCATCTCCAACCCAAAAGCCAAGCAGGTCGTGCATCTAAGAGCAGTGCTCTGTAGAAGGGCCCACAGGGAGCCCTCGTGGGCTTAAGACAAGACTTCTAAGTCTCCCGGGAGAAGCTATGTATAAAGGACAGCCTAGAGTCCAGCTCAGTCAAGAGGAAGGTTCTTGACTAACAACAGAATGGCCAGAAAACCAGCTAGAAAGGGAATTGTCTTCTAGAGTAAGTCAGTGCCCTTCACAGGATGATAGTAGAATCCAGAGTAAGGTTTAATTAAAGATAATGAGTTCAGCCAGGTGTGGTGGTTCATGCTTTTAATGCCAGGACTTGGGAGGTAGAGAAAGGTAGATCTATGTGAGTTCAATGCCAGCCTGGTCTACAAAGTGAGTTCTAGGCCACCCAGGATTACACAGTGAGACCTTGTCTGAAACAAAACAAGAAGGAAGAGGAGGAGGAGAAGTTTGCCTCAGTCTGGTGTGGTGGCACATGCTTTTAATCCCAGAGGTGGAGGTAGAGGTGGTATCACACACTTTTAATCCCAGAGTTTGAGGCCAGCATGGCCTACAGAGCAAGTTTCAGGATAGCCGGGGCTGCATAGAGAAACCCTGTCTCAAAAAACAAACAAGAAGATCAACTAAACATAAAAAAAAATCAGGAGATCTAGAAATAAGTAGGAAAATATGTCTTTTAACAGGCAAGATAGATCACAGAACAAAGTTCTGACATGAATTAGCAAAGACCTGAGCATAGCTGTATACATGTTTAAAGATGAACCGAAAATATACTCAAAAAATCAAAGGAAAATATGGCCTCAATGAGCACAGAGGGAGAAATGGAAATTATATGAAATTATATGAAAAACTAAATGGGAATTCTCAAAAAAAGAAAGAGAGAGAGAGAAAGGAAGGAAGGAGGGAAGGAAGAAAGAAAGGAAGAAAGAAAGAGAAAGAAAGAAAGAAAGAAAGAAAGAAAGAAAGAAAGAAAGAAAGAAAGAAAGAAAGAAAGTATTACCAGGGCCTGGGGAGGTGGCCCAGTGAGCAAATGCCTGCTGTCAATCATGAGGATCTGAGTTTAGGTCCCCAGAATTCATGTAAAAGCTAGGTGTGATGTCATGCGTCTGTGACCCTAGGGCTGAAGGGGCCAAGACAGGTAGAACCAGAACCAACAAGCCCGGCCAGGTGGTGACTCCAGCTTCAGTGAAGACCCTGTCTCAAACAATAATTTGGAGGGCCAATGAGACGGCCCAGCTTACAAATAAAGACTCTTGCCGACAGGGCCAACAACCTGAGCTTGAGCTCTGAGACCCACATGGTGGACAGAGAGAAGTGCCTGGGCAGGGCACTCCCTCTTATTCAGAAATTAGTAACCTAGAATACAATGTCCAGTGTTGAGATGTAGGAGGGCCAGCCTGGCGTTGATCAGTCATCTCCATGGCCAGAGCAGAGACGTGGAGAAACCTTTGGCACATTAGCAGTTCAGCTGAGAACTCCAGAATACACATGACAGCTAAGACAAGGTGTGGCAGTCTGAATGAAACTGGCCTCCATAAACTCATAGGGAGTGGCACTGCTAGGAGTTGTGGCTTTGTTGGAGTAGGTATGGCCTTGTTGAAGGAAGTGTGCCACTGTTGGGGGCAGGCTTTGAGGTTTGCTGTGCTTAGGATACTGCCCAATGTCTCAGTTGACTTCCTATTGCCTGCAAGACATAGAACTCTCAGCTACGTCTCCAGCACCATGTTTGCCTGCATGCAGCCGTGCTTCCTGCATGATGATAACAGACTGAACCTCTGAAACTATAAGTGAGCCCCCCCATTAAATGTTTTTCTTTATAAGAGTTTCTGTGGTCATGGTGTTTCTTCACAGAAATAGAAACTCTAACTAAGACACAAGGTGTCCTCTGACCGCCCCAACTCATACACAAATAAATATAATAAAAATATTTTAAAAATGAGGTAGAGAGAGCATGAGAGGAAAGACCCCCAAAGTTGAGCACTGGCAAAAGCATACACAAACACGTACACCCACATGCACCTATGAGTGTGCGCGCACACACACACACACACATACACACACACACATACACACACACACACACACACACACACACACACACACACACACACACACCTCCACCAACCCTCCCACAAAATTTAAAAAATGCATTATTGCCAGGCAGTGTTGACACACACCTTGCACTCAGGAGGCAGAGGTAGGTGGATCTCTGTGAGTTCGAGGCCAGCCTGATCTACAAAGTGAGTTCCAGGACAGCCAAAGCTACACAGAGAAACCCTGTCTCGAAAACAAAAAATTCAAAACAAACAAAACAAAAAGCATTGTGACTGAAAAGTTCAGTGACAGCTCAACATTCAGTTGGAGATGGCAGGAGTCAGTGAATCTGAAGGCAGATGAACAGACCTAAGGTCTCAGCGGAGAGTGAAGGAAGACTACCACCAGATCCCCACAGCCAGTCTGCACACCTGTCACTTTTGGTACTCTGCCAGCATCACATCTCTCCTAACACATTCACACAGTTGCACACCTCTTGTCAACTTTTGCACAAACAGTCTCATGCTCTGTCCTACAGCAATCTGGACAGCTACTGCCTAGGTCTGCTATGCACATTAAAAACTCATGCACACACACCAATGATTAACAAAAAAACAGCAGAGAACCACAGGCTTCTCTTGCAATCAGGGGTAGAACCAGGGACGAGTGTAACAATGTACAGGAGAACCTAATCCGGTGTGGTTACACTTCCTGAGAGTTCCAGAGCCAAGGCCATCCTCAGAACTTCCCTCAGGGGCCTCTCAAGAGATCATGTTGGGCAAAGGGGGAGTGGGACATAGCCCCTGGTCTCTCATGGGTTGGAGGACTCTAAAGCCACCCTAGAAAACTCACTACTAATACAGCCCCATACCAACAGCACAGTCTTTCTATGCAAAGGCCATAGACAGCCATTAGAAGCTGGTCTCTGGGCCCCTCTGCTGGCCAAGCCCAGTGTTTCCTCCCGGTCACTCTACCTCAGCAGAATCACAATGTTCAGAGGCTCGGCTGGCTGAAAGTTACTGTCACCCCAGAGCACTTTCCTGTCTGTACACCCAGGCAACTCTCTACACCAGGCGGGTCCTGCCCTCAGCTAGTTACTGTGATAACATACAGCAGAGCATGGGAACAACAACCCAGGGCCCAGTTCATCTGTCCATCCTAACTGAGGCAGAATCTGGCCTCCCAGGGTCCACTGAGAACAGTGCCCTGCCCAGTATCTCTCTGTTCCTTCTCTTTGCACCCTTAGGGCCACCTTGGGCTGGCTCTGTTTGGAAGAGGCATCACTGGCAGATAAGGTGGATTCCTCCTGTCCTCCTGCTGGGTCTGGTATGGGGCATGACCATGGGGTGAGGTGTGGGAGACCCCTGGTTCAGAGTCTAGAGACCTGGCTTTGGGTTCCCAGATCCCTCTGTATTCTGACTTGCAGCAGGCATGGGGTTGGATCTGATCTCAGGTTGTCTCCAGGTCCTTCAGCCCCTAACACCAGGATTACATGTGACTCTGGACTTGCTACATAGCCTGGGGGACAAGGGGAAGGAAGAGCGGCAGAGGAAACCTCAGGACCCTGGCTTTCTCTCCCCTTCAGAGAGAAGGTAAAGGCACAGTCCCAGGGCCCCAGGCTACGCCTACTCAGAGGAACGGGGATGCTTAGGCAGTGACCTCTCAGACCTGGCTCTAAACCCAGAAGACCTCACTCCTACCTGGGCAGAGAGATCAGTTGCTTCCCAGGGAACTTCTGGAGCCACTAGACTGTACAGGTGACTAACTGGTGCTCCTCTCCCAAGGTGGGGCCACACTGGGGAACTCAGGGTGTCTCCTCACTCCAAGCTGCCCTTAAAATGCAGGAGCCAAAGCCAGTCATGGGGGACGAACCTTTAATTTCAGTACTCAAGAGTTAGAGGCAGTACTACAAATTAGAGGCCAGCCTAGTCTACATAGCAAGTTCTAGACCAGCCAAGGCTACACAGTAATACCTTGTCTCCAAACCCCAAACCCCAAACCCCAGCAACCAAACAATAAACATACAAAAACATCTGGCCTCCAGCTCCCGAAGCTATACATTAAAGATGAGAAGGCCAGAGGGCACCCTTTGTACACAGGGTACAGTGGTGGCTTTTCTCTCCCCTGATGTGAGCAGCTGAAGGAAAGCTCTGAAACAGGGAACCCCACAGTCGGGAGAGATGCCAGCTGCCACCAAAGGAGCAACAAGATGCCAGAATACTGGTAACGCCACGGCCATGTGGCAACATACAGATTAATAGGAATGGGATGCGTTAAGTTACAAGACCTGGCTAGCAAGAAGCTGAAGCCACAGGCCGTACAGTTTGTAATAATATAAGCCTCTGAGTGATCATTTTATGAGCGGCTGTGGGACAGAGTGTGGGAGAGATTCTTCCAGGCCACAGAGACTGAGAAACTTTCAACCACACTGGCTCATCTTCCAGGTGCAGCCTGAAGGCTGGTAGATGTGGCAGGTGGGGCTAGAGGAGGCAGATGGGTGGGCTTCAGGGCACCTTCCATATTTCTGGGTTCAGTTGGGGTGACAGCAGGGTGATGACCAAAACGTGGGCCCCGTGAACAGGCTCTGACCCCACCTTCCGGCTTAACTCATCTCCTCTCCTCTAGACCCCAGAGGTTGGCGTGGGATATGAGGCAGGTAGGTTGGGCAACACAGATGTCAGCACCCCAGAAAGCCTTGTCTCCCTCCACAGGAAAGACTTTAAGGCTGACACTAAGCCCCCCAACACCCAGCACGTTGCTCTCTCTGTGCCACGACAAGAACAGAATAAGAGAACACATAGGTGACGTTCTTATGTCATTTGCATGTGGGAATATTTTGGGTAATTTGGAGTCAGAACATACTATTAAAATTAATTTTGGAGCTAGAAAGATGATTTCCCAGTTAACTGTTTTCCGGAGGAACTGAGTTTGGTTCCCAGCACCTACTGAGTGACTCATGACTTCTTATAACTCCAACGAGGGGATCTGGGTTCTCTTGTGGTCTCTGCAAGGACCTGCACCCATGTGTGCATACACACATATACACACAATTAAAAAGAAATTAATTTCATTCATTTCTCTCTTTTTTTAGTGTATGTCTTAGTTAGGGTTTCTATTGCTGTGAAGAAACACCATGACCACAGCAACTCTTGTAAAGGAAAACATTTAATTGGGGTGGCTCCCTTACAGCTCAGAGATTCAGTCCATTATTATCATGGTGGGACATGGGTGTGCAGCCAGACATGGTGCTGGAGAAGGAGCTGAGAGTTCTATCTACATCTTGCAGGGAACAGGACGTGAACTGTCTCAGTGGATGTAGCTTGAGCATATATGAGCCCTGCCTCCACAGTGACACACTTCTTCCAACAAGGCCATACCTACTCCAACAAGGCCATACCTCTCATTAGTGCCACTCCTTTTGGGGACCATTTTCTTTCAAACCACCAGTATATACTATTAGAAAATCTGGAATCACACATGTGTTGTGCCCAGAGTCTGGACCCCCAAAGACCATCAAGAAACCAATTCCAGTTCCAGGGAATCTGACACCCTCATACAGATATACGTGTAGGGAAAACTTCAAAGTACATTAAATAAATCTTTAAAGAGAGAGAGAGAGAGAGAGAGAGAGAGAGAGAGAGAGAGAGAGAGAGAGAGAGAGAGAGACCAAATCCAATGCAAAAGCAAAGTGTCTTTGATTGTGAGTTAACTTGGGCCTCTCAGTCCGTCTGACACAGAAGCAGACCAGGAGAGACCCGGAGTAGCAAAAGGGCAGGGTTTTTATAGGGGGCAAAGTAAGGGGTGAGGGATCTTGGGGTCTACAGACTACATAGGAACAGACTCAGGATTGGTTCATGCAAATGGCAATCATGTTAGTAACTTTTAATTGGCTAGGGTTAGTTGGGGGTTTGTCAGAGCTACAGTTTTCCGTTTTGGGGGCAGGCCTGGGTAAGTCCCAGGCTTGTCCTTGAGCGGCTGTGGAGGCCGCATAGCCTAGGCTGCACTGACTGTGGGGGCTGGCTCAGCGGCCCAGGTATGGTGTGTCCTATCTCCCTTGTCCCTGTGGTCAGGGGCACCAGAGATGAATTGCCTTTTGTTCTTAGCTCTCCCAGAAACTGCTTGCTCAGTCCCAGGAAACTGAAATTAAGACCTGATCTCTGAGAGAAGACTGAGCAGCCTGTTATGGCGTCTGGTTGGTGCTCTCAACATGTAGTTCAATTATTCCTAGTAGATGTGCCAGTTTTGTCTGAGGAATATGGTGCCACGGCTGGCTGCCTCCTACTGAAGGTCCAGTGCCTTTTCCTCATAACAAAACCCTATGTGGCCACCAACCCTCTCAGTACCACAGAGGAAAGTGACAGATCGCTGTATCTCCGGATTCCAGCGGACAGTGTTGATATCCAGAGCCTACTAGGAACAGCACCCACCAACCCTCAGACTCCAGAGGCACCAGGGCAGCCAGGCCAAGGTAGCTATTGAGGAGACTGGCTGGCACAGCTGGGCCTCTGCAGCCAGGCTGGCTCAGGCCTCCTCTGTGAACAACACTACTTACTTACAAACTCTCACCCTGTTCCTGCATGCATCTCAGAAACTTCCTGCAGTTTATCAACATAATTTACAGTAGAGTTTCCCTTCTGAAAGTGCATGCTCAGTACACGATTCAACTAAAGAACATTTCCTCACCTGCCAGAGACCACCCCATACCCATCAGCAATGCATCTTCTCCCTCATCTTCTAGCTACGTCGGATATCTACGAATTTACTTATTCTGGATATTTTCCACGAACAGGATCATAGAGTATCTGTGTTTTTATGAGTGACTTATCTCCTCAAAGTCCACTCATGCTATGTCAGAATCTCATGCCTTTTGATAGTTAAATAATAGATAATTATATGGATGGACCATGCATTTATCATTCAGTTATCAGACATTTGGGTTGTTTCTTTTTTTTTTCTATTATAAACACTGTCACTATGAACACTTGTATATATGTTTTGTTTGCTTCCTTGTTTTTATTTTTATTTCTTTGAGACAGTGTCTTGCTGTGTAGCTGAGGCTGGCCTGTGATTCACTATCCTCCTGTATCAGTCTCCCCAGTGCTAAGACGATGCCCTGCTTGTCTCCCAGTTTTGTGTGGATACATTTCCATTTATCTGAGGAATCGCTAGATTTGTGTGTGTGTGTGTGTGTGTGTGTGTGTGTGTGTGTGTGTGTGTATACATTTCCATTTATCTGAGGAATCACAAGACTAGTTTTCACTGTGATGGCGGTATCCTTTTAGACTTCCATTTGCAGTACACAGGGCCCACTTCCCCACAGCCTCACCCACACTTGTTAATGTCTTTCTGTGAGATTCCCAAGCTCAAGGATCAAGAGCTGAGGTCTCCTCTTCAGTGAAGGCCCTTGTTCCTCCGGGCTGTAGCTGCATTGCACCAGGCCTGGCCCTCAGTGAGTACACTGGAAACGGGTGACATCAGTGCTGCCTGGGACAGAGTTGTCTCATGTACACAAAGGAGACACTAGAGGTGCCCTTCCACTGCTTACTCCATCTGCACTCTAGACCCTGCAAGGCCAGAGGAGGAGAGGCTAAATGACCCCAGACCCTGTTCACCTCCTAAAGGGAAACTGAGGCTTGGCCTCTGATATGGGCTTTCTTAAAAAATTATTTATTTGTATTTTATGTACATTGGTATTTTGCCTGCATATATGATGACTGTGTAAGGGTGTCAGATCTCCTGGAACAGGAGTTACAGACAGCTGTGATCTGCCATGTGGGTGCTGGGAATTGAACCTGGGTCCTCTGGAAGAGCAGCCAGTGCTCTTAACTATTGAGCCATCTCTCCAGCCCCAAGACATGGGATTTTGAAGCTGCTATAGCAGTTCCCTTGGACTCCTCAGCAAACATGGAGACAAGGGCCTGCATCCCACTGGGCTTCTATAATCCACACTCCTTCTTCAAGATTTATGAGTGAATTTGAAATCATTCCCAGAGGATGCCCTGACACACAAGGACTAAGGACCCACACAGAGTCAAAACTCATGTGTCTGTCTAACTGGAATGCCTCTGGACAGGACATCATGACTACAGTTACCCAACAGGGGCCCTGTCCACTTAAACATAAGCTACCTGGCCACTATATTGATCCATGTGAACTGTATGGAGAGCACATCATACATGCTCAGGAGGAAGTCACTGTAACTGACATTGGGGGTGCATCAGAGAACAGGAGGAAACCCTTGTAGAACTTGGAACAACCATGCCACATAAGAAAGTGGGCTGTCGGGGCTGGAGAGATGGCTCAGCAGTTAAGAGCACTGGCTGCTCTTCCAGAGGTCTTGAGTTCAATTCCCAGCACCCACATGGTGGCTCACAACCATCTGTAATGGGATCAGACGCCTTCTTCTCTCTGATGCTCTCTTCTGTCATACAGGCACTACATGCAGGTCGAGTACTCATACACACAAATAAATAAATCTTAAAGAAAAAGAAAGTGGGCTGTCTTAATTTTCCTACTGCTGTGCAGACACCATGACCAAGGCAACTTATAGAAGAAAGAATTTACTTGGGGCTTACAGTTCTAAGGATGAGTCCATGACCACCAGGACAGGAGTATGGTGGCAGGTAGGCAGACATGGCACTAGGAGCAGTATTCGGGAACTTGACCCACAAGCATGAGGCAGGGTGAGAGCTAACTGGGAATGGTGCAGGCTTTTTGAAACCTCAAAGCCCAATCCCCAGTTACACACCTCCTCCAATGAGGCCACACCTCCTGGTCCTTCCCAAACAGTTCCACCAACTGGGGACTAAGCATTCAAACATGCGTCTATGGGGGTCATTCTCATTCAAACCACCACATGAGCTATGGACCACTCTAGGAAGTGTGTGATCTTTGGAAAAGAAAATGGGCAGGTGGGTGAGAAGGCAGGGATGGAGGTTAAGATGGCCTTCAGGAAGGGACGGACACTAAGTAACAAAAGGGAACAGAGCCCACAAGGGAGAGTGCCAGCCTGCTCAGGGACAGTACAGGGTCTGGGGACTGGGGCACATGGCTGTACCAGAACCTAAAGAAGGCAGGTTAGGCCAGGAACTGAGGCACACACCTTTAATCCCAGCATTTCAGAGGAAGACATAGGTGGATCTCTGTGAGTTCAAGGCCAGCCTGATCCTCAGAGCAAGTTCTAGGACAGCCAGGGCTACACACAGAGAAGCCCTGTTTAGAAAAACCATAAAGGAGGAGGAGGAGGAGGCAGGTTAGCAACCACCCACTCCAGACAGTAAGTTTAGGGAAACTCAGCCCACAGAGGAAGGCCAAGGGACACAAATCCTGAGATTACAAACTCTGCTAAGCATCACTAGCTGGCTGACACCATCCACGTGACCTCATTCAGTTCTCATAAAGGCCTTCCCAGCACAGAATTGATCACTACTATTGTTACACATAAGGATGAAGCGGACGAAAAGTTAGGTAGCTGTTCCAGGGTCACACAGGAAGGAGAACCAGCTGTAAATCTGAGCAAAGGAGACCAACAACCAGGCAAGGAAGGCGAATGGGCCCTGAATCTAGTTACTTGGGTTGGGCGCTGTGGTGCTTAATCTTGTGAGTCAACCTGGCTAAGCCACGGTGCTCCAACACATGGTCAAGGAGAAAATTTCAGGAGAGATTTGTATCAGCAGCTTTGGGGAAGGCAGGTGACCCCCAATACCGTGGGTGGGCTTCATCCAAGCAGAATGATTGAAGGTAGACATCAACCTCCATGTGTCCTGCAGAGTCCATATTGGGCCGCCCCACCTGTTCAACTGGTAATTTTTCTGGGCAGCTGTGATCACACAGGGCAAAAGGCACGTGGAAGAAGATCCAGTCCCGACGGCCACACTCGCAAGGGGTAGGAGCAGCCAGGCCAGCGCCCACTACCGGAGAAAGGCCTTGCGGCCTGCACCACCATTGACCAATAGGCCTACGCCAGACTCCGAGGCCCCAGCCCGGCTTCCGAGGGCCCTGGCTAGTCACACTGCAGCCAGTCCCGCCTAGCCTGTCGCTCCCGGGGCCGTCAGGCCCGTGCGGTCACTTCCGAAGGACACGCACTGGGCGGGGCTCTGCCAATCCTGGGCTGCTCTATCCGTCAGGCCGCCCACCTGGCCTGAAGTCCTAGACCTGTGAGTAGGCAGCTCTGCCGGGCACGGTCCACGCTTGTCCCAGGAATCTTGGCCCAACCGCTGCAGCGCTTCCGGATGACTTTCCCCTAAACACCCTGCTGGCTGACTGGAGTAAAGTAGAGAGCCCAGGGCCCATTGAAGTTCTGAGCTTGCAGTGAAAAAGATGGGGTGGGCCCGGCTTGAGTAAGGGGCGCGGTCACATCGGGCAGGGGGGGCAAGAACTGGGAGGCGGAGTGGGTGAGAGGGCGTGTCCATCTGGAGATGGGCGTGGTCTTATTGGCGCTGAGCTGGGCCGGGGAGTGGATAGACAGGCCTGGAGGATGAAGGGGCGTGGCTATGCGGCTGGAGACTGGGTCCTCTGTGCAGGAAACTGAGGTTGGGTGGTTCAAGGCGGGGCCTCAGGAGGGGCCTGGGGCGGGGGCGGGACATCGGGCCGCCTGGTTAGTCTCCACCACGTTGTGTCTCAACTCCAATTGTCTTGCGCGCCCATTAGTCGGGTCTCACCAGGTGCTTCTCTCTGCTGTCCTCGCCCCAAGACCTTGCCCCCGGCCCACCGCCCCCCAGTTTCTGTGGGACACCCTCCTCCCGCCCTGCGCTCTCTGACTAGAGTCGCTAACTTCCTGCGTGGCAGAGCAGGTGTTCCCAGATCCATGAGCTCTCTAGGGGATCAGGTACGGGACTGGCATCAGGGCGTACTGGCCGTGGCACGAGAAGACTGGGACCGTGCGCTATGCCTCTTCTCAGACGTTCGGGAGCCGTCGGCCAAGATCTACTTCAACATGGGCTGCGTGCATCTGATGGCCGGGAATCTCGAGGCTGCATTGCAGGTGAGAGCCCCGGGACTGGTGACAGGGACCCCCGCCCCCATCCCTGGTGGAGGACAATAGGGGAATGCAAATGAAGACGTGACTATGGGCATGAATCCTTATGTTCCAATGAACACCCTAGAAAAGGACGCTCTTCTCCACCTCATAGCCACCTGGAAGGGGGAGGGGAGTCCTGCTCCTTTACCTTGTTGTTTCCCTGGAGACTGTTCCACTAATGCTCCCTCTTAGTGACTGCCTGAAGCAGGTAGGAGCTTCGTGGTTGGGAGATCCCTCTCTTAGTTGAGGCCACAATGGGGTACAGGGCACATAGTCACATGGGCCAAATGCATCAGTCCTGTACCAGGCCAGGCCATCTGGACAGAGGAGGGAGGGACATACCTGAAGGCGGGCTGGAGGCAGCGAGCTGGGGCTCTGCCTGTCCCCCGAAGGTACACGCGTGGCGAAATGGATTTCAGCAGATGTCTGTGGTGACGGTGGCACACGCAGTCTGCCTTCCCAGTTCGGAGTGCTCACATGTCTCCCCACCTGCTTCTCCAAGCAGAACTACTCAGGGATGCACACTGTAGAGGAGGCAGTCAGGGCGTTCCCTGCTTCATGTTCATCAAAGTGGCAGCTCCTCCTGGGTGTGTGATCTAAGCCCTCAGCACTCCGCCTCCAGCTCAGGCGTCCTGTCCTTCACATGGTGGTGATCACATGGAGGACTGGGCTGTGCACAGATGGCGTCTTCTAATTTCTTTCTTGAAATTATTATTATTCACTTACCCGTGTGTGTAAGTCAGGAGACAGCTTGTGGGAGTCAGTTCTCTCCTTCTGCCATGTGGGACCTGGTGACCAAACTCGGGTCATCAGGCATGGTGGCAGGTGTCTTTACCCACTGAGCCATCTTGCCAGCTCTTTTCTATTATTTCCTACATATGCATCTGCACCTACAATTACTTCAGAATTGTTTCTTCATTAAAAGGTTGTTATTCAGCCGGGCAGTGGTGGCACATGCCTTTAATCCCAGCACTTGGGAGGCAGAGCCAGGTGGATCTCTGTGAGTTCAAGGCTAGCCTGGTCTACAGAGTGAGTTCCAGGAAGGCGCAAAGCTACACAGAGAAACCCTGTCTCGAAAAACCAAAAAAAAAAAAAAAAAAAAAGGTTGTTATTCGAGCCAGGCATGGTGGTGCCCGCCTTTAATTCCAGCACTAGGAAAGCAGAGGCAAGCAGATCTGAGTTCGAGGCCAGGCTGGTTTACAAAGCAAGATCCAGGACAGCCAGGGTTACACAGAGAAACCCAGTATCAAAAAACAAAAACAACAGCAACAACAAAAAAACACAAAACAAACAAAAAATGAAACAAGAGGGTTATTGTTCAGGAGAGGAAATGTAGTGATCTGTTACCAGGAGGCTCAACATTGAGTCACATGTTAGGTCACTCCAGTGCTCACCTCCTCACACTGTAACTGGAGAGGGGTTTGAAGTTCTCTGCCGTGAGAAGAAGAATGGGCACTGCCTTAAGTCAATAAAACGAATATGTGCACAAGCCTAGGCGTTTCAGTTAGACCCGGAAACTCGAGGAAGCAGGTGGTACAGCTGCAATAAGGGAAACCAAGGGTGCAGGTCTGGTGTGGTCGCAGCTTCAACCTGTCAGTGGGAGACGTGTAACGTTGGATGTAGCACCAGGCAGCCCGCCCAGATCCAGTTCAACTGTCAGTCCACCTGGCTGGTTTCGGTATCAGGAAACTGCACCAGGTTTACTGATGGCTGCTTTCCCTGCTGGGGACACACATTTCTGCGTCTGGTTTAAGGAGCTGTGCTGCCCATGCACAGAAGACTTCGATGTTCTGATTCTAATAGATATCTAGTGTGCCATTTTGTGTGAACTACCAAAAAAGATTTTAAAAGATTTATGTATTTTATGTCTGTGAGTGTTCTGTCTGCATGTATGCCTCCACACCAGAAGAGGGCATTGGATCCCATTATAGATGGTTGTGAGACACCATGTGGTTGCTGGGAATTGAACTCAGGACCTCTGGAAGAGCAACCCTCTCCAGCCCCTGAAAAGAGATTTTAAAAAGCCAAAAGTCTTACACAATCCTGTCTCCCGGAGATAACTGGTACTGACGTTTTGGAGCATTTTATTTTAGCTCTGTGCTCACTATAGATAGAATGGGTTTCTATGCCATAGGGATATTGCCCCGAGCTTATCGAGAGGTGTTTGAGGCAGCTGAGAAGTCTATGCAGTAACACATCTGTCCAGGCTCTAGCTTGGCAGGCATCTGCTGCAAGGAGCCCTCATCAGTTGACAGATTTCCATGTGCATTTGTGGCACTGGGTTCTTGGGTTACTGAGTTTGCTGTACCACGAGCATTTTTGTCCCTAGGCATTTGACCAAGCGGTGACCAAGGACACCTGCATGGCTGTTGGCTTCTTCCAGCGGGGAGTGGCCAATTTCCAGCTGGAGAGGTGAGCACAGCAGGATCCTGTTCCTTATTGGATGGTTCTTTGTCTCTGCAAACCAATGCTTGCACCCACTTCCTTCTCTCTCCTCTGGATCCCCTCCAGCCTGGATGAGGATGTGCTCTGGCTAGGATGGGGTGCACACAGAGTCCTGTCTCTGTCAAGATTCACAGTTCTTTCTCAACATCCCTGCTTTCCTCCTCCTGTCTGTAGTAGTGAGAATAATGTTTGTAACCAATTTGCAGATGTGAAAACCAGGGCTTATCCTAGGATGTGGATGGCCTCCCAGCTTTCTAAGAGGAGGAAGGGAGGAAGGGTATTTATTCAGGGCTGTAGGCTCCAATCAGCCCAGGAGGGCTGGCTGAGAGAAGTGGAGAATCTAGTGGGGGACGGAGATTCCACCCAGAGTTAGAAGCTCAGAGATTAGAGGAGGCCCCATAAGGTTGGGCCCGAGAGGCAGAAAAGGAGAGCCCAGGATGGTAGGAAGAAGGTATGGAGTGTAAGCAGGGCCCCTGTCAGGCAAAGAGAGCAGATGCTCAGGAGGCTAAGCAGAATTGGACGGTAAACTCCCATTAAGCACACTGGTCTGGACTTGAGTACCCATGAAGTGCTCATACCTAGGTGATCACGCTTGCCTTCAGGCATCCCAGAGCTGACGCAGAGAGAAGGCTGGGTGGGGTACCCAAAGCCGCCCTTCTCAGCTTAGCTCCTCCAGTGCAGCTGTTGAGAGGCCCCTGGTGCTCACAGGTCCCAGGAGGCTGTGTCTGACTTCCAGCTGGCCCTGGCACAGCTGAGGGGCAATGCTGCCATTGACTACACCCAACTGGGTCTGCACTTCAAACTGCAAGCCTGGGAGGTGAGTGGGCATCTCCCGTGTGCAGAGTTTGGACACCAAGCAGTGTCACCGGGGATTGGAGGCACTCTCTGCGGCCCTGGGGTTCTGTTGGGGGAATCTAGGGTTCTTGGGAGTTCTAAGGTTCTGCCATGGCCTTGGGATGCAATAGGGGTCCTATCATGTAGTCTGCGGTCCTGGCCGGAGTGCTAGGGTAAAATCTGGAGTGTTGCCAGGGGCTGTCACCTTTGTGTCGGTGTCACGGTCATGGTCACTCCAAGTGGAACGAGATGTCCTGTCCAGCCAAAGACTTTTGGAGCCCTGACATCCCCCAGCTCCTTGATTGCCCAAGGAGGCTGGAGTGGCAGTGGAGGGAGAGGACTACTCACACACTTGGGAGCCAGCCAGCATGGGCTCATGTGGGAGAAAAGCAGGACAGGATTGAAGATCATGACAAGGTGACAGATCGGTTTGGGGGAAGGTGGGGGGGGGTTGGCTCAGCAGTCCCTGCAGCTGAGCCAGAGGAAACAGTAGGAACAGGGGCCATAGGGAGAGTGGGTGTGTTTCTCTCCTTGCAGCAAAGTTGGGCTTCTGTGTGCCTACCTCTCCAGGATGAAGGGAAGATGGGCTCCAGCATTGTGTGAGTTCATGTCACTGGAGCTGTAAGGATAGCCTTAACTCAGACCACCTTGCCCATGAGAATGCTCTGAATGCGCGGTTCTGAACATCCCTGCCAATGGGAACCCTTAGGCATACTCTAGACTCAGGGGTACAGGGAGCAGTTAATGGGGGGTGGCAGGGTATAGAATGAGGAAGGTGTTGGCCAAGGGAATACTTTGTGAGCCACCATGTTAGAGTTGGGAGTCTAATCCAAGTCCTCTGGAAGAGAAACAAGTACGCTTAACCACTGAGCTGTCTTTCCAACTCCCCCACCCCCTGGCACAGGGGACACTTGAAAAGGCAGAGCTACTTCTGCTGTTTGAAGCAGAAAAGTCCAAAGCAAAACATGGCCCTGTAAGGACTAAACAGATACAGGGAATGACCACTTGGCATCTGACAGCTGAGCCAGGCAGGCAGCAGGTGGCCTGGTCCCTACTTATAGCCCCCCTGTGACAGCTGAATATACAGAAGAACCGCCAGCTACTGTGACTGGGGAGTTGAGATGAGGACCATCTGGGGGGGGGGGGCTAGTCCCTGCTGTCATGTCTGCCCTTGTTCCTAGGTCCTATACAACATGGCATCAGCACAGTGCCAGGCAGGGCTCTGGACCAAGGCTGCCAATACTCTAGTGGAGGCAATCTCCAAATGGCCAGAGGGAGCCCAAGATGCCCTGGACACTGCCCTGGACCAAGTGCAGGTGAGGTGGGCAGGTGACAGTCACACTGGTTTGGAGCCAGGTTCTATAGCTTATCCCCTCAATCCTAACTATAGGACATGGAGAGAGGTAGCCTGGGTACCCCATACTTCCTGTAGCCTGTCACACATGATGAGAGCCCAAGCAGCCCCTCTGCTTCAAGGCTCAGGGCTCGTACAGTTGTGGCCACCCAGGTTTACATGCTGTATCCCAGAAACAGGTACCCCTGCAGCTGCTGCAAGTCCCCAAGGGTGAGGTCTTCCAGCCTCCCAGGCAATACCTACAGCATCTGGAGCCCATGGATTTCCTCGGCAAGGCTAAGGTAAAGCACTAGGGTGTTTTCCAGCTTGGGTACCCAGATGCCAAAATGGCAGTTGTAGCCTATGCCAAGCTCACGGTGTGGTGGCTCCTGCACTGGGCATCCAGTGTGTTTATGAGGACAGTTGGGTCTAGGCCACTTGAAAGTCAGACAGGTAGTAAGTGGGTCCAAGGTGCCTAGGGTTGGGGTGAGTGTTCATACATGAGACTGTAGACCCAGAGGCAGAACTTACCAGAAGTCAGCTTTAAAGGAGGAGGCTCCAGCCTTTTGATGGGAATCCCCAGTGGTGCCCCTCCTTCACCCCCACACTCTTGTCCCAGGCGCTTCCAATATCTGTGCATCTTCATGTATTTCTGTTTCTGCATCTCTGCCACAGACAGCAAAGTCCCAGAAGGGATGTGCATGGCCAGTTTGGGCCATATCAGGCCCCCTAAACCACAGGCTGTGGTGGAGTATCTCACCTCCAAATATAAGAGAGGAACTCAAGATAATAGTCATTTGCAGTGTCTCAAAGAAGGGCCAACTTGGTGTTGCATTGATGGCCCCTGGGCTGGCCATACACCTATGGTCATTTGCAACAGCAGTGTGCTGGACCTACCAACACCATGTGACCCTGTGTAGCTGCCTGAGATGCACACTGCCTGTAAATGTCCCCTGGGGTGGACTGATATAGATGGAGAAGAGATGTACTTGTACATCTATCAGAGTTCACTTAGACGATCGTTACAAGAAAATTAAGTTCGTATTATTAGTACATGTTTCTCTTGGTCATACTTTTTCCTTTTTAAGCTGTAGTGGTCCAGCAGTCTTGAACTAGGTATAAGCAGCCCACACCTTGCAGATTACAGCCACAGAGGTGCTGGGAATTGGGGACCTGGAGGAACAGACTCAATGGGGTCCTAATCCAGCTGTATTCCTGCCCCCACTAGGTGGTGGCTTCTGTCATCCCTGACAACAACTCAGATGGCTGGCCTCAGCAGGTAGGTGGGTGGGCACTGAGCAGACCCGGGCCTGTCTGTGCTTGGTTTTGCAGAACTGTGCACTGATAAGGAAAATGAGGCTTAGGCAGGCTGGCCCAAGGGCTTGAGCCGCATGCTGGGAGAGCGTTGAGAGTGAGGGTACCCCCTCCTCCTATGTACGGGCTGAAACCTAGAGCTTCAGAGTTGGCGTCCCCCACATTCTCACTCTTCCTGCTGGACAGCTCTCACCTGGCAGAGAAGGCTGGTCCCTTCCATTCATTCACCTGTCGTGACCCAAAGAGTAAGCATAAGCTTCTAGGAGGGCAGGCCGCCTCCTTGACAACCCGGCCAGGGGTATGGTAGGAGTCAGCCATAGTGACCTGACGTCAGGGGATGGGCTAGGAGGACCATCTCACTGGCACACACTCAATCCCACCACCGGGACCAGATGGGGGCTGTCAACAGAAGGCTGGAGCCTCTGTTGGACATACAGTGATCAAATCACATGACAGCCTAGGAAAAGACAGGTCAGAGGCCCAAACAATGCCAGCCTCCGTCCTGGCCATTGCAAAACTTCAGAGCCCCTTGTACCTGGGTGAGGAGTGGTTAGAAACCCTTGCTACCCTGCTGTAGCCCTAAGAGCCAGTGGTGAGAACTTTAGGAGAAGGTTTGACATGGACTTCTTATAGGACACAGGACAGTCACCTCCACTTTGTCTCCAGTATTTGGTTCATCCCAATCCAACGGTTCAATGTCCTTAAGAGCAACTATATCCTTTACAGCTTTGCTCAAAATCCCCAGGTGCTTAAACCTGCATCTACCAGCTCCTGTAATGGGCTGTAAACCTCACAAGGGCCAAACATTGCTTTTCCATAGTCTCCCTTCAAAACAGGTTCACAGCCAGGCAGTGGTGGCGCATGCCTTTAATCCCAGCACTCAGGAGGCAGAGGCAGGTGGATCTCTGTAGCTAGAGTTTTCCTGCCTGGCCCACAGTCAGGACAAATCTCTCTCACCTGCCAGTCCCACAGCCGCTCAGACCCGACCAAGTAAACACAGAGACTTATATTGCTTACAAACTGTATGACCATGGCAGGCTTCTTGCTAACTGTTCTTACAGCTTAAATTAATCCATTTCTATAAATCTATACCTTGCTATGTGGCTTGTGGCTTACTGGCATCTTCACATGCTGTTTGTCATCTTGGCAGCTGGCAGTGTCTCTCTGACTCAGCCTTCCACTTCCCAGCTTTATTCTCCTCCTTGTCCCGCCTATACTTCCTGCCTAGCCAATGGCCAATCAGTATTTTATTTATTGACCAATCAGCAACACATTTGCCATACAGAACATCCCACAGCAGATCTCTGAGTTTGAGGCCAGCCTGGTCTACAGAGTTCCAGGCTAGCCAGGGCTACACAGAGAAACCCTGTCTTGAAATGTGCTCCCCCCACAAAAAAAGCTCACACACACACGCACACATACACACACACACAAACAGTTCACAAGCCACACCCAGAGGTGCTCAACAGAGGTTTCCACCTCCTTGCCAACTCAGGGCACTTGAGGCGGGCACTTCCTTATCATCCGTTCCGGGCTTCTCGGAGTCATTGGAGGAGCCACCAAACTGGAGTTGGGGATGCAGAGAAGGCCTGGGAAGCAGGCTGACTCCCAATGGTGCTAGGCAAGCTGTTTGTGAACACAGGTTGAGGACTCAACCCTGTCCCTAAGTGTGCCTAGGGTCTGGGCCTACCATGCTTCACTCTCAAACTTCCTGCTAACTGCTGGCCAAGCTCCCAGACTACACCCTTAACCACTGGCGGTACCAGGACAGAGCCCAGGGAGTTTCTTCCTGGGAGCCAGACCCACCACCTCAAGACCCCTATACTCTAGGTCCTATTCTAGGGCCACACTCTCTTTTGGGGGGGTTGTACAATTGTTTATACAAATCCAACAAAGGTAAAACAGCATCAGGGAACGTCTAGGAAATTGGCATTTATGGATGCAGAACTTGGCAACTAGAAAACAGCCAAGTTACCAGCTTCGATGAGAACCGAACACTTCAGAGGAGGTGGGGGAGGAAAGGAAGACACATCGCTTCTCCTTGACTCATGGTGTAAATTAGATCTGTGGAGATAGAATACAAGAGCTCATGCTTGGAGCCAAACCCTCCTGAGTGTAAAGGCTGAAATCTGAATTGTAAAATTGTGAGGAAAAGGTGAGCTCTCTGTTGAAACTTGGCAAGAGTTTTGCCCGGACTATACTTTACTCCTAGCCACAACCTGCTCGTGTAGCTTCTTGATGTAGAAAGTAGGCTCTCAACATCCAGTTAAATGTGCTTTTAAGTGGAAGGCCATAACCCCCTGTCACACCTGGGCACATCTGTAGATGGGCTCTTTATGTTGACTAAGTCCAGGTTAAGTTCCCGCCTACCTGAAGGAAAGTTGGCAACCTAAATAATAAAAACACTGGTATGCATTCAAATCTTGCATAAATAAATTTTAAACAATTTATACAAAAATAGTTCTGCATAATATAACATGTAACAAAACCAACGAAACAAAATGTGCCGGACAGCCGCAGCTGGCGTGTGTGAGGACCCACACGGTTGGGGTCCTGCCACCTTTATCTTTTGTTGCAGAGGTCCCTCGTGGAGCAAACTGGCCATCAGTCTCCTCCGTCCGTGGATAAGAGGATCCTGAGCAATAGTGGTAGGAAGAGCTGCCTCAGGAGAGCTGGGACTTGTCCCTTAAAGGGAGTTTGGGACAGGGGACAGCTACCTGCCAGTCATTCATCTGCTTCAAAGTGTCTCTTTTGTGGAAAGGTGGTCACATGAGCCGTGGTCTATGCTACAGTTTGCTGGCATCTGGAGGGCCTGACCCAGGCCCCTCTAAAAACTCCTCAGGAGCTGGGGTAAGAACTCTCCTGCTCTCCCATCCCTCCTCATCAGCCACTTGAGGCAGGGAAGGCCTTAGCTCGGATTCTATCTTCCTACTTTCAGCCCAGCCTCTACTCTGACCCCCTTGAGTCCGAGGACCACCCTGCCTTCAAGGGCTATGTAACCCTGTTTCTGACCTCAGGGAGCAGCTGCAGAAGGCCCTGCATCCTTGGTGACTGTCACTGTGCAGTGCCACTTTACTGTGCCCCTGGAGGCTCCAAGAGGCGCTGACCTGTCCAGTCTCCGAGCACTGCTGGCTCAAGCCCTCCTTCACCAGGCCCAGATGGGGCAGCTCAGGTGAGTCAGAAAGCTGTGGGGGAGGGCTGCCGGAGAAAAGGGTGGGTCTGAGCTACAAGGAAGTGAGGGTTGTCCTGAACTGGAGAGAAGGGTTTTGTTATTGCTTTTTTGCTCGGAACTGGTCACTTCTCAGGTCCCGGAAGGGACCAAAGCTGAGGCCTCCTTAGCTCTATGCCTAAGATCCTAGGCAGCCACTGGAAGTAATAGCCGGGACTGGAGAGGGACCGAGGTTAACTTCCTTTAGGGGAAGTCCACACCAGGCACTCCCCTACATCCTGTAGCTCACACTCAGGACTCCCTTTGCAGTTACCAAGCCCCAGGAAAGGAGAAGTTCTGGATCCCCATCCCCACGGAGGAATCACTGCAGAGTGTGTGGAAGAATGTGGCCAGGGGCCCAAACGGGTTGCAGCTCCAGTGCCGGGTGAGCCGGGGGAAAGACTGTGAGGCCCGCTGTTGGCACCCAGGCGGGTGGAGGGGAAGCCCTTCTCTTGTGCCACCCCGGCAGCCCACCCTTCTGCCACAGGGAGCCTGGGGCCGACCGGTGCTCTACCAGGTAGTCGCTCAGCACGATTACTCAGCCCAAAGGCCTGAGGATTTGGACTTCCACCAAGGGGACACAGTGGATGTTCTGTGTGAAGGTAGAACAAGGCTGCCCTTCCCCAACATGGCTGGCTTTGCCCAGGCCCGGTGGGGGCTTTGTTCTCTAGGGCTCGGTCTTTGCTGTAAGCAGACGCACCATCCACCATGTCTCCACAGTGGACGAAGCTTGGCTGGAGGGTCACCGAGACGGCTGCATTGGCATTTTCCCAAAGTGCTTTGTGGTCCCAGCTGGTGCCTGTGTGAAAGTCCCACCTGTTCCGAAACCCAAGTCAGAAGACCAGCGCTAGCAATACATATTGTGACAAGACCAGTTTTAATTTAAACAAACAAACAAACAAACAAAAACTACCCCCCATATGGTCTGTCTTCTAGGATTGATGATAAAGGGGATCCAACCAAAAGTTCTTGGGAGAGGGGAGCTGGACTGGCCCCCAGACCTGGATTCTGACTGTCTGTCTCAGTCTGGTTATAGTGAGGAAGCAGGGGTCTCTGCTGGGCTGGTCACAGCCTTCGGAGGTAGCCCTAGTTCCACAGCTGCCCCTCAGCCCCTCCTCTTTCCACCCCTTGGAAGACTACAGACCCCATAGCCAGTGCCACCCTGAGGGCAGACGGGAGTCAGACCAGGAATTGGTCTGCTCAATGGACTGGAGCCCTTGAGGGTCAGGGGTTCATGAGGGCAGACATCCAGGATGTGCCCAGCAGGTCCTGTGTGCCAATGGCTTTCTTTCCTAAGGACAGTTGATAGTAGCTTACAATGTGGACAACACAAACAGTTATGTTGTTGCTGTTGAATCCCAACATGGTCCCTGCTTTAGATGCATTGTGGTCCGTGATCTATTTCAGCTTGGCTTTACCTAGTCCTGGGTCCAGAAGAGCTGGACAGCGGCTGCTGCTAGAATGGCCACGAGAGTCAGCACTGCGAATACTACTCCAGCCATCCAGATGCTGTAGCTCTGAGCCCGCCACTGGGTCAGTGCCTCAGCTGGAATCATGCCTGTAAGGTTCAGCATGTAGCCCAGGGTCCAGCCAATGTCCACGCCACCTGCCTGTGAGACACACGACTGTTGAGGGCTGCTGGGTGGCTGTCCTAGGTCCCATCCCATTCTCACCCTGCACCAGATGTGCTGAGGCTCTAGGAAGCAGTCACCTGCTTCTGGAACTGGATGCTGGGCCAGGTCTCCTCGCTGAATTTGTAGCCCTCCAGCAGCAATACAAGGATGTACATGCCTGAGGCACAGTAGTCCCGGAGCCAGCGCTCCTGCCCGGGGTAGCTGGCTTCCACCTTAGGTTCCAGAAGCCGATGAGTAAGTGAGGCCCCAAGACCTCTGAGCACTTCTCTTCCCAGCTATAATGTGATCTCCACACATCCAAACAGACTCCAGACAGCAGGAAAGTGTTAAATGATTTTAAAAGCCCTTCCCTAATTCCCCGGGGAGACCATCCTCCGGCTAGGAGGGCGTGAGGTGGCCAACCTCATGACAACCAGAAGCTGATCCCATCAGGGCTCTGGACCTCTTTCTGCCCAAAGCAAGCCACTCCCCCTACCACAGTGTTTTCCTTCCCAATCCTGGTACCCAAACAGCTTGACCACGAGTCTCTGTCCAGGAAAACCCAGTAAGATCCCAGAGGCCCTGCTTGCCTATGGTGCAGTATGGAGAGGGGGCCAGGGCCGTTATCCAGAGTCACCTACCAGTTTCCAGGGTTTCTGACAGAACTTCCAGACAGTATCATTGACAATGTGCAGCGGCTGCCTGGAGGTGAGGTTCAGAAAGTCGAAAGTGTAGTAAAAGTTGGAAAATGCCTGGGGGACGTAAAGAAGGCTGTGTCAGCCTGAAGGAGGCCCAGGACTCTTCAGTCAGGTATTTCCTCTGGTGTCGGAGTCCCAGCCAGGGCACCTCCTGTTCCACTTGTCCTTGGAGCCCCTGGGGTCAGAAGGTCACCTGGGGCCCCAGAAGGAAGCCAGGGCTTGGGGGGCGGTGCTTACATAGAACTGGCCATGCACAGGAGGCTGGTATACTCCATTGAAAGCACAGTCTTCTTGGTCCTTACAGCTGGAGAAGTTGAAGAGACTTCGGAGGGCTGCCACACATTCCCCAGGGTTGCCGATCCCTTCAACTGTGAGGTTCTGGGTGAGGTTCAGGGAATCTGTAGTGTGGACACAGGGCGACTCATGCAGAGGAGCCAGTGGCAGTGTGGCCTGGTAGCCGCTATGGTAGCATGGGTGTCTGACCAGGGCTACCGAGCTGTTCTGCAGGGAGAGGAAAGGGCATGAACTCTAAGCTCTGATACACTTCCCCACTCTACCCCATGCCATCCCACTTCGCCACCCTTCAAATACCAGCCTAACCTGTGCCAGCTCAGCCAGGAGCCTTATCAGGACCTGGTCCCGCCCGAAGCAGAGGTAGCTGTGAGTATAGATGCTGTAGTTGGCACCGTACAGACGGAAGGTAGCCTGGGTGCTCTGGTCCAGGATGGGGCCCTGAGGCACGAAGCTGATCTGGGTGGAGGCCCCACCCAGATCCAGAGCACCAACCAGTGTCCTCTCTTCAGGCAGGATCCACTGTCCAGAGGAATACTGACCACAGAGGAAGTGCTTAGCTCTGGGCAGCCACGCTGGCCCCAGCTGCTGGCTGGCCCCGTGGACTGGCCTCTCAGACCAACCCCTCACCCTTGGGCTACCCCTGCACCTTGAGAAGCATTCCCAGGACATAGTTGATGGTGATCCAACCAAAGGCACCTTCATCTTGCCCAGCCAGGATCTTGGCACCCCAAAAATCCACAGGAGAGTTGCTCAGTGTCTGGGAGACTGCAGCTAGGATGTCTCTCGCCTGAGAGCTGTTCTTCCGGCTGGGTAGAGAGGAAAGAAAGCCTCACCCCAACCTCCACTGTACCTCGTTCCAGGCTCCACTGCACTTCACCCCAGGGTATTCAAGCCTGGCTTTCGGGGGTGACCCTAACAGATGCAATCTGCTCCTGTCTCACCTGAGCAGCCTCATTCCTGCTGTGGCCCCCAAGAATGTGGGCGTCTCTTGGTGCTGGGTCTGTGGGATCAAAGCCAGTGCCTCTTCCAGGCAGCTCTTCAGGCTTTCCCCAGCCTGCGTTGGGTCAGAGGTGTAGGAAGCGATCCCAGGTCCTGAAACACAGTACCCTAGGAAAAGACTCCAGACCTGACGGTTGGGACTCAGTGGTGGTCCCCAAAGATGTGGTCGAATCCTAATGTTTGGAACCTGTGAATGTGACCTTTTTTTGGAAGAAGGAAGTTCCCAGGTTTCATTAAGGGTTTTTGAATGGGGCATGATGGTGATTGCCTATCATCATAGTCCTCAGGAGGTTGAGGCAGGGGATTAGAGGGATCAAGGTCAGTCTGGGCTACACTGCAAGACTCGCTCAAATAACAACAAAGGAAACCTAGAGATAAGGCTGGTTTGGTCGCATAGCGGACCACAAGTCCAGTGATTAGAATCCTTACAGGGAAAGGTAGGAAACCCAGAGTTTCTCCCACTTTGGGGCTTCTGGAGAGTGTGGCTCTGTCACCCCTGGGCCTCAGGCTTTTTATCTCTAGAATTGAGAGCAACCCTGGGAAATTAACTCAGGGCCTAGCACTCGGTAGCTTCTGCCATCAGAGTGGTGTGGTACCTAGATGAGACGCTCCAGCCCCTGGAGAGATGACGCAGTGGTTAAAAGCATTGGCTATTCTTACAGAGGTCCTGAGTTCAATTCCCAGCAACCACATGGTGGTTCCCAACCATCTGTAATGAGATCTGGTGCCCTCTTCTGGCCTGCAGGCAGAACGCTGTATACATAATGAATGAATCTTTGTTAAAAAAAAAAAGAGAGAGAGAGAGAGAGAGAGAGAGAGAGAGAGAGAGAGAAACTCCAGGATACCAGAGAAGGCAGATGTGGCATCAGACAGGGAGATGTTAGTCACAGAACCTGAGGGAAGATCTGTGTGTGTATTCTCATCAGAGCCAGCCCAACTGTGTGACCTTGGTCTCTCACACTGGGAGTCCAAGCCAGGTCACAATGACCTACCATGGGACTACCCACTGACCTTCTATCTGGCAAGTCAGGGCCTGGCTGACCACTCCTGTGTCCTTCTCCTTGTTTGCTGGCCACTGGTACACAAACAGGGATGTGTGGGAGGAGCCGGCGTCAAACACGATCCCAAACTAAGGACAACATTGTGATCAGAAAGGTGTGGAGGCCAATATCCTGGTCACCCAGCCCCATAGCCTCATCAGGTCTCTGAGCCAAACCTTGGTGTCTGCAGGCAGGAAGACATCGGTTGCCTTCACCAGGATGAGGATGAGCATGGTGAGGCCAGAGGCTGCTGCAATCCCCAAGAGGGCTATGAAGACCCGTTCCTTCCAGGAGCGTCCCATGGCAGGAGGAGCAGAGCTGCAAGGGTTAGGTGGGCAGCAGAGGACATTCAGATTCCACCTGCTGTCCCAACCCCAGCCTTCTAAAGGAAGGGTCTTAACACATCCCAACTTTCCTCAGATGTTGTCAAATGTGGGACTCAGACAGCCCCCCTTGGCCAGGCCAGTAGCCAGGACAGCCACAGTAAAAAAGGCAACATGCAGTGTCCAGAGTCCAGCCGGTCAGGCCCAATATTGTCACAGAGCCTGGGGGTCAGTGCATGAGGTACTGTCTGAGGACTCCGGTAGAGAAAGGACAGTCATTTTTGATGTCACTATCAAGGGTTAATGGAGCCCCACGTGAACCCCTTAGATAGGCCTTGCCCTCCCTCTTCTTCTGGGCCCCTGCTTTCTTGATTCTCCCATGAGGAGCCCCCGCTCGGGACTGAACTCAGGGCTTCATGCCAGGGTCTCTCAGTGCAGGACTTCTCTCTGGGAGCCTCAAGGCCAGGCCCACGCCATTTGGCGTCCAGGAGCCAGGTGTGGGCCCTTCACAAGGCCAGTTAGCATTCTATGCTCCTTAACAAAGACATCTGTTTCTTTTGGAAATCCTAAACTTGGGTTTCTCTGATGGGGATCTGAGAGATTTTAGCTGACCCCAGATGAACCTGGGCAGCTGACCAAGGCTGACCAAGGAATGCCATTATCCTTGGTCCCCAGGACAGCGACACTTTATCTACCCTGGAGCCCAGCAGGCGTTCTGAGCCCTTACCCACCCCAGCCCACCAATGTACAGAGAGGTCACTATGCAGCCTGCTTCACGGCAAGCCTCACAATGGATGGTGTTGCTCACTGGACTAGTCCACGGCCAGAGTGTTCCCTGAGCCTCCAGCAGTTTGAAATTCTGTGACTTTGTATCTCATGGCATACCCCCAAGAAAGAAGACACTCCCAGTGTCTCATGAGAGACTAACAGAGGTTAGGACCCTGAGAAGAGGCTAAGTGAGGCACAAGCCCATCCGAAGGGAGGAAGACTGAGGAAGGAAAGACAAATGACCTAACCAGCAGCACCCAAGGCACAGCGATAAACAGGTCACAGGTAGGAACCAAGAAGACACAGACCCGCACCTCAGGGAATGTAGCTCCGGAAGCTAGGTAGTCATAAAAGGAGGGCAAGGCAGGTTCCCCTCACCCAGGACAGACAGTACCTTACCAAAGCCAGCCCACAGACCAGGACAGCCCCTTGGGTCCCTTACCTGAGCTGGAAGCCAGCCTTCAAGGGTAGCTGGAGGAAGTCCTATTCCTGGGTGCAACCGACCTGCGCACCTGCTGTCCTCCACACCCTGTCTCCACCCACTTGAACCTGGGGCTGTGGTGGGAGGAGCAGGCCTGCTCTCTATCTGCCGCTCAGGGACTGCGTCTACCACCTTTATTCTGCATCATCAATCCCGGGCTTACATCTTGCTCCTGGGGAGGGAGGAAGGGCAGTGCCCCTAGTGCTCAGGGTGAACTTTGGAACTGTCCTGGGAATGAGAGAGAAGGCAGGGCTGTGGAACCCCCTCCCCCCGTACTGTGGACCTTGCCATCTGTCCTACTCACTCGGACCAGGTCAGAGCGGAGTCAGCTAACAGGTGACTGAGAATCCAGGGCTAGAAGGCTAGATGCTGCAAAGCTGCAAAGGTAGGGGGGCCGGATGAAGCCATTCTCCTTCAGACCTGTTGGGTTTTTTAAAACGTAAGGTACAGGGCCTGGATATAGCTCAGTTGGTAGAATTATTTACCTAGCATGCACAAAGCCTGGTGTTCAAGCCCCAGCCCCACATAAAGCCACAAGGTGGCAATCCTAGCACTCAGGCAGGCAGGCAGGCAGATAGATGCTGTCCTAGTTAGGACTTCTATTGCTGTGATAAAACACTGTGACCAAAAGCAACTCAGGGCAGAAAAGGCTTATTTTGCTTACACCTCCAGGTAATAGTTCATCACTGAGGGAGGTCAGGACAGGAAGTCAAGCCGAACAGGAATCTGGAGACAGGTGCTGATGCAGAGGCCATGGAGAAGTGCTGCTTACTGGCTTGCTCTTCCAAGCTTGCTCAGCCTGCTTTCTTATACAACCCAGGATCACCAGTCCAGGGCTAACACCGCCCACAGTGGGCTGGCCCTCTCACGTCAATCATTAATCAAGAAAATGCTCTGCAGTCTTTCCCACAGGCCAAGCTGGTAGGGACACTTTCTTTTCTTTTCCTTTCTTTCTTTCTTTCTTTCTTTCTTTCTTTCTTTCTTTCTTTCTTTCTTTCTTTCTTTCTTTCTTTCTTTCTTTCTTTTTCTCTCTCCTTCCTTCCTTCCTTCCTTCCTTCCTTCCTTTCTTTCTTTCTTCCTTCCTTTCTTTCTTTCTTTCTCTTTCTTTCTTTCTTTCTTTCTTTCTTTCTTTCTTTCTTTCTTTCTTTCTCTTCTTTCTCTCCTTCCTTCCTTCCTTCCTTCCTTCCTTCCTTCCTTCCTTTCTTTCTTTCTTTCTTTCTTTCTTTCTTTCTTTCTTTTTTTTTGAGACAGGGTTTCTCCATGTAACCTTGGCTGTCCTGAAACTCGCTCTGTAGACCAGACCAGCCTTGAACTCACAGAGATCCGCCTGCCTCTGCCTCCTGAGTGCTGGGATTAAAGGCATGTGACAGCACTGCCGGACAATAGGGGCATTTTCTAAGTTGAGGTTCCCACATCCAAAATGACTCTAGCTTGTGTCAAATTGACAAAAAAAGTAACCAGGACAATTAATCCCTTGTCATCTTGAGATACACATAACTGTCAAATCATACCTTCCTTTCTAGTTCATCCCAAGATCTCATATTAATAATATCACAGTATAAAACATTTCAACTTTTGCCGGGCAGTGGTGGTACATGCCTTTAATCCCAGCACTCGTGGGGCAGAGCCAGGCAGATCTCTGTGGGTCTGAGGCCGGCCTGGTCTATAGAGCGAGATTCAGGACAGGAACCAAAACTACACCGAGAAACCTTGTCTCGAAAAAACAAAAAAAAAAAAACCCAAAAAAGTTCAGTGCTTAGCCAGGCAGTGGTGATGCACATCTTTAATCCCAGCACTCAGGAGGCAGAGGCAGGCCAGTCTCTGTACGGTCAAGGCCAGTCTGGTCTACAGAGTGAGATACAGGACAGCCAGTACTACATGGAGAAACCCTGTCTCTAAAAGCCAATAAAACAAAAACCAAAGTTCCGCACTTGACATCCGGGACCTCTGGTCCTCCGGGCTCTGCAAGACCCAGCATCAAGCTCACATTTCAGGCCTACCATCTGCAGCATACACAACTTGTCCAGTAGGCTCAGATCAGCTCCACTGCGTGGCTACTGCTGTCCTCGGCACTCATCCGTGGTCCTGGCATCTCCAAAAACACTGAGGTCTCCGCAACTGGGCTGCACCTTCGTCAGGAACCTTTTCTAGGCTCTCGTCTAGGACTCCGACTGCCGTGGAGTGCCAAGCCTCGACTTCTCTCCATCCCTTCAGTCCTGCGGCTTTGACTGCCACTGAGGACACATCTTCACCAATGGCCTCCTCTGGCATGTCTTCAGAACTTCAGCCCTGCCACTCAGTGCCAAGCCTCAGCTGCTCTCCATGACCCCTTCATGCCTTCAAAGCCAGTACCTCCTGGGTGAATCTTACCGTACCAAATTTGGCTGCCATCGGGAAGTTCAGCCTTGGCTGCCTCCGGAGTGCAGCCTGTGTGTCCTGACCCTGAGGAAAAACTTCCCAGAAAAGTCCGCCTCATGGAGGCCAGTCTCCCTCCTCTTTGGTTTTCTTTGTTTTTGCTTGTTTGTTTGTTGACTTGTTTGTTAGTTTGTTTGGTTTTTTTTTTTTTTTTGGTTTTTCGAGACAGGGTTTCTCTGTGTAGCTTTGCGCCTTTCCTGGAACTCGCTTTGGAGACCAGGCTGGCCTTGAACTCACAGAGATCCGCCTGGCTCTGCCTCTGTTTGTTTGGTTTTTTGAGGGTTTCTCTGTGTATCCCTGGCTGGCCTGGAACTTCGAAGACCAGACTGGCCTTAAACTCACAGAGATCCGCCTGCCTCTGCCTTCTGATTGTTGGAATTAAAAATGTGCACCATCACTGCCCAGCACTTTAGTGGTTCTTAATTCAAAATATCACATGAATGGGCTTCCTAAAGTGCAGAGAGGAATGGGATGCTGAGATGAAGCCACCCACAAGCCGAGAAGAATGGACAGCCGAATTCCAAAAACACCAACAATTTCTAGAGTTTAAAATCCTGAATCATGACAGGACACTGGTGGAATTCAGGTTTATCTGGTACATGGAATACTCTCACCGAATGTGAGATTGAACTGTAGACCTTGTGTAAATTCTACTTCACAATTGAATCAGATACGCTAAGCCTGACTTCAGATAGGCTGAAGACGATGCCCCAATGTTGTGGAGAAACCTCAAGTGACTGTCCAGGCAGCTGGCTGTTTCTGTCAACTCACATTTTTTTTTTTGAAGCCACTTGTTTGTACTTCCTGTTTTACTAGGTAATATTATTTCCTTCTTGGGTCTCTAAGGGAGTTGAAGATTAGATAGTTATAGTTAGTTGAAGATTAAATAGTTATAGTTAGTTGAAGTTAGATACTTATAGTTAGTTGAAGATTACATAGTTATAGTTTTCCTTGTTAAGAAAATGTGGTGATATTTTATTTGTGCTGAAATGTGATATTTTATTTGTATGTTAATAAAGTTTGCCTAGAGATCAGAGGTCACAGTCAGCCATAAACAGAAGTCAGGTGGTGGTAGCACACGCCCTTAATCCCTATCACATGGCAGGCAGAGTCTCTGTGTGTTCAAGGACACAGCCAAACATGGTGACACACGCCTTTAATCCCAGTACCAACAATAGAGACCCGGAGGTCTGTATAGACAGGCAGTGACGAGGAAGTCATGTGGCTGGGCTTAGAGTCAATGAGAAGGCAGAAGAGGAAGGCAATAAAGGCATAGTTTAGACAGGAAGAGGCTCTCTTGAGTAGCTATGGCAAGGTGGTAAGCTAAGGTTAGTTGGTGGCTTTACTCTGATCTCTATGGCTTGCACCTCTGTATTTGGCTCTGCGTTTCTTATTTAATAAGACTGTTTAGAAATTCATCTACACTAAAGTCTCTAAGGGACTCTCAAACTTCCTATTAAATTTTACATGGCTTCCGTTGTCTAAATGTCTCCCAACACTCTTATCTTCCAAGCTAATAGAAAAATCCACTGATTCAACAATCTATGAAACCTGAGCACTCATTGGCTTTTCCCCCCAGAAGTTCAAATGTTACCACAAGCCTCCCCAAAACACACGGTCAAGTCTGTCAATACCTCACTCCTAGAACTGCTTCCTCCCTTAGTGTAATGATGTGGCCCGCCCGGAGGCCTTGGCAGGTTCTGGAACAAGGTGCCCCAAGGCTCCTGAGACATACCATGTGGGCACCGTGGACAGTGGAAAGTTACTCACACTGCAGACACAACGTCCACGTGGCAAGTTTATTTTTAAGGGGAGGGGGCAGGGAAGGAAGGGAAAGTGGGCAGGGGCTAAAAGAAGGAGAAGAAGAGAAAGAGGAAAGGAAAGAAAGACACAGAGGAGGTGTACCCTACCTCTGGCGAGAGGGGGAAGAGAGAGCAAAAGGAGAGGAGTTTTTTTCTTGAAGGGACGGTAGGACGTCAGGAGGATGCCGGATGGGTCCCCAAGGGGCGGGTCAGAATACTAACATTCCTCTGTTTTGATTATTATGAAAAGGTGAGTTATGGACAGCAAGCAGGATAGGTGGGTGGGGAATCAGGGCCCAAATTCTCAAGACTGCTCCCTGCTGATCTGGGGACCAAGTGGGGAGGAGGAAGTTGGGAGGTGTGAGTGAAGAAGCAGTCACGCCAAGTCAGGGATACAGGAACCATCGCCTCTGCTGTTTCTCTGGAGGTGGAAATGCCTCTATCCATCCTGTAAAAAGTGTCATCGAATTAGGAGATAACAGATTTTATGAGTGGGCATGTGGGTGAAGTTAACCTGTCAAGATTCACCTGGTTGGCATCCTCAGTTGGTGGTTGGCATCCTTGGAGCTGATGCAGGGGTTGGTGGTGTATCTGAAGAGCCCCTGGCAGGAGGGGTGGACCTATGCAGAAGCCTGTAAGTGTATAAAACAACTAAACAGATTCACATCTTGGTGCCATAACAAAAGCTATGGCTTTGGGTTAAAAGGTACCCATTTCCTGGCTTCAGCTCAGTGAAACATAACCAGAGGAAATTTAATGAATGGAAGTGGTTGAGTGAGTGAAGGAGGAGGGAGGCTTCCCTAAACACCATCAGATCTGAGAAGGATGTGTAAAAAGTTACACTGAAATCTGTTTTGTGAGTTTATCTGATCTGGTAACAAGGTAAATTGTGTCTAGACCTAGTAGTAGCCCTGGGAGAGGGAGACCTGTGAATTTTACATAGAGAATGAGAAGGCAGCTGAAGCAGAGCCTGGTCATCAAATGGAATCAGAGATCTGAGAAGGATGAATCATATCTGAGTGCAGACCAAGAAGCTTTTGGATCTATTAAAAATGACAGGGACCAGTCCATACCCAGGTCTCCATATCATTGGAGGCAGAAGCATCAGAACAGCATCAATCTTCAGCCACCAGGTCCATAAGGTGGGGGTTTTCCCCATGGAAGAGGGACATAGGGAAGATTGATCTTAGGCAAAATGGGTGCAATCAATTCTCCGATGTCCTGCTGTTTGTCCACAGTCTGGCTGGGTCCTGGAGGCAGGTGTCATATTGGGGCATTTTGCCCAGAGTTCAGTTTTGCCATCATCCAGGTGGAGACATTATGGTGCCCTGTAATCTTCTTCGGAGACCTTGGGTCACTGTTAGGATCTGGGAGTCTCTGTCTGATACAATAAGCTTTATGATCAACATTTTAAATGCCATATTCTGCAGATCTCTAAGCATTTGAGGACTGCCTGCCTATTAGGTATGTATGGCTGACTATCAGCTAGTATTCCTTAAGTCCCCACTATCTTAGCAGCTTCCATAAGGCTAGGATTTACTGTCTCCTGAGAAGGGAAGATAAAGAAGGGTGACAGGGGAAAGATCTGAGGGCTGAATGGGAACAGGAGACAAGGGTCTTGTGAGTCAGGGCGTGACCCAGCTCTGAGAAAAGGACCCTCTTGAGGGACCAGAAACCCCATCATAGGATATATATCTTGTTTATCAAATACCTTATTTATATTCTCAGATCTTTAAAGGTGTTTGAGGACTGGGGGAACAAAAGCTGTTGGCTATTGGCTTAACTTTAAGAGCATATATAAGTTAAATCTGGATATACAATTTTTCCAATTAGTTACAGCTTACCAATCATAACAAAAGCAAGAAGATTTAGTCTCTAGTTTTCAGCTGTGGTTCTAAGATATGTAAGGCAAGTTTTAATATTGCAAACAATTTAGTTTTAATATAACAGAAAGATGTACAAACTTTTCCTGGGAAACTGTTTCAGATGACCAACTTAAAAGACATTTCCCGACCATAACGCAGCTCCTACCAGGTCAAGCAGCCCACTGTCTGGAGAAGGAGCTGCAGCTGCCAGCCATGTGGCCATCTACATCATGATGAGGTCATCAGCCACGATGGGAGAGAGCCATGTGGTTGTTGCTTAAAACATGTTTGTTTGTTTGTTTTTCTTTTAAATAGGTAAATCTAAGTCATAAGGGAGGGAGAAGGAAGAAAGTGGAGAATTTTTTCTTGGTTCCCTGACTGTCTGACCCAAGAAATACTGAGGCCAGTCTCACATCCAGAGGGGTGGTCAGAGGCCAGTAGCTCCGCCAGAGACCCGAGTGTGGGTATTGAATGAAGGAGGAAGCAGACTTGTTACAGGTGGGAGGGAGCAGACCTGCCGTGGGTACCTTTTGATGGTGTGCCGCCAAGCAAACAAGCCAAATGCAGTAGAGTTAGTGGAAGATGTTTGAGGGATGAGGGACGAGGGAAGGAAAAGAGTGAAAGACCTCGACAGAGTGGGGGCAGGCCCTGATCGCTCACAGAAGTCATAAATGTCCTGGAAAAATCAGGGCTCCCATGGAGGAGAGGGGAAAAGAAATCCCTACAGGCTTTAGCTGTGGGCATCCCCAGGGCTAAGAGGGAGGACAGAGCAAGGACCAAGCCATCCAAAAGGGCCATCTCTACACTCACGGGGGTTGGCTTAGCCTGGCTAAACCAGCGTTTTTGAGGAGGTCAGTGGGAACAAACTGAGCTCCGAGAGGGGTGTCATCCACAGGAAAAGGTCAGGGATCGTGTAGAAGGTGTAACAACCCAGTTGAAATTTATGCGATTGCCGCTGGTGGATGGGGTGGTGAGCAATCGGGTGAGTCGGAGCCTGTTGTGGGCTGACTGGTCCTGGATCCTGGCATTCAAGGGGCTGCCAGGAAGGTCTATCTGAGTCATGGCACCAATGTAATGAATGATACGGCTCGCAGGAGGCCTTGGCAGGTTTGGACCAAGGTGCCTGGTGCTGGGTGAGACATGTCATGTGGGCCATGGCAGACAGTGGAGAGTTAGTCACATGACAGATGCAACGTCCAGGGGCCAGTATGGGGGAGGGGAGAGGGAATGGAGGGGGGGAGGAGGAGGAAGAGAGAGAGAGAGAGAGAGAGAGAGAGAGAGAGATGGAGAGAGAAAGAAAGCGAAGGGGGAGGAGTTTTTTCTTAAAGGGAAAGTAGGATGGCATCAGGAGGACGCTGGGCCGGTCCCCAAGGGGCGGTTCAGAACACTAACAGTCTTGACACTGGCTGATTTTGGCTCATAGTTCACGTTGGAGAAATCATGGCATCAAGAACCCGAGGCAGCTAGTCACATTGTATATTAAGTCAAGCTGTAGAAGCAGGACCAGGCATGGTGGCACATGCCTTTAGCCCCAGCACTTGGGAGATGCAGAAGCAACTGGTCTACATGGTGAGATCCTGTCTTGTAAACAGGAGGAATGACACACTGCAGCTCCCAGTGCCACTAAGATGCATGAAGAGACGATGGAGAGGTGGGAAAGATGGAGGATCGAAGTGGGGTTTTGTTTGCTTTTGTTTGTTTTTAATTTTCTTATTTGTACTTTTTATTTCTTATTTGTATTATTTCTTTTTAAGTTTTTCTTTGGCAGGGGATACTACAAGGGTGGATACCGAGGGACTGGGAAATGAGTGAGACTGGGGTGCATGATGTAAAATTACCAAAGAATCAACAAAAATTATGTTAAAAAAAAAAAAAAGAAGAAGAGGAGGAAGCCAGGTGGTGGTGGCACATGCTTTTGATGCCAGCACTTGGGAAGCAGAGGCCAGCCTGGTCTACAGAGTGAGTTCCAGGACAGCCCTACACAGAGAAACAAACGAGAGAGAGAGAGAGAGAGAGAGAGAGAGAGAGAGAGAGAGAGAGAGAGAGAGAGAGAGAGAGAGAATGGAGGAGGAGGTAGGGGCTGGAAAATGGCCCAGTTATTAAGAATCTTCGTTGCTCTTGCAGAGGACTTGAGTTCCATTTCAGTATTCACATTGAATGGAGTACAACCGCCTGTAATTTTGGCTCCAAGGGGCCAATGACTTCTTGTGGCCTCCATGAGCATCTGCATCACACAAACACACACACACACACACACACACACACACACACACACACACACACAGAGAGAGAGAGAGAGAGAGAGAGAGAGAGAGAGAGAGAGAGAGAGAGAGAGAGAGAGAGAGAAATAAAGTATAAAATGCAGAGGAGGAGAGATACGCTGCTGCACAATCTGCTTTCTCTTTTCACTCAGTCCAGAACTCACCCCATGGAATGGTGTTGTCTCTAACAACTACAGCCATTGTCTTGGCTGCAACTTTAAACTAGCTTGAATTCTCTTCTTCAATAAACTGCAAATTTATATGTCTCTCTGCCTGACTTTTTGCCCCTTTTCACTGCCGACTTGTGTGAGTACACAAAACAGTAACCATTCTACAGCTTGAATGCTCTCTGTCTTAAATTTCCTCCATCAGGCCTGGTGGTGGTGGTGGTGCACGCCTTTAATCCCAGCACTCGGGAGGCAGAGGCAGGCAGATCTCTGTGAGGCCAGTCTGGTCTACAGAGTGAGTTCCAGGACAGGTGCAAAGATACACAGAGAAACCCTGTCTCAAAAGAGAAAAAAGAAAGAAAGAAGGAAAGAAAGAAAGAAAGAAAGAAAGAAAGAAAGAAAGAAAGAAAGAAAGAAAGAAAGAAAGAAAGAAAGAAAGAAAAAAAATTCCTTCATCAAAAAAATGAGGCCATTACCTTTCCATTCAATCTCACTCTAGTTCTTAGGATGTGGACCAAATTCAGCTATATTCTTTGCCGGAATGTCACATGAATGGCCCCTAGCCTAGTTTCTAATAGATTCCTGTTCACCTCTGAAACCTCATGAGCCCCTCCACTGTCCATATTTCTCTTGACATTCCTGTCTTCCAGTTTCCCACAAGAAGGGCCCATTAAGCTCTACGTATAGCATGTTATTATGCAGTAGCGCTGTGTTATTCATTAAGCAGCGCTGTTTACTGTGCGGGAAAAGCCACGAGGTATGACAAAAACCACTATAAGAGTTTATTAGGGGCAGGAGACAGAAGGGGGTGCTTAGGCCTATGGAAATGACTGTACAGGAAGAGAGAGAAGGGATAAAATGGAACCCACTTTTTATAGGTTCCCCCTGCACATGCACATATGGGCTTACACAGCTATGCCACACATGTGCATGGATTGCATGGTCACGCTGTGCGCAGATTACATAGGACATACAGCCCTGGAATGACTAAGCCTCTTGTTTGGCTACTGGACAGCGCACGTGTGGTCATGTAGCTGGGGGAGTGGCCAGGAATTCTATCATAGCACCTCTGGATTTTTATAGCACATAGCTGCAGACTCTTCCCTATTCTTTTCACAAACTGGGGGATTTGGAGGTTAGATCGATTCCCTTGGTAGGCAGACAGATAGGGAGAGAGACCATGATGAGGTAATACAGATGGTAAACTTCCAGGATGGCTGGCTTCTTCTTCCCCTTCTTCCTGAGACAAAAGCCTGACAGCTTAAAGCAAAGGCCTTTTGTCCTGCCTGCAGGCTCCCTGTGACGGACTGACTCAACAAGTTCAAGGCTGGATCAGGACGTGTTTACACAACCATCCTAGCTTTCTTCAAATCCACCACCCCTAAAGTAGGAAAGGAAAATCCTTCAGAGACTAAGAAGAGACTAGATTTGGGGATTCCTGAATTCCCTTTTGCTTTGCAAATGGCCTTTTTCTCTGTGTGCCAGCTGCACACATGTGTCCTCACCCCAAAGAAACATCTTTCTCAACTGCTGCTCTGTCTGCTGCTGTCCTCTGTGCTCCAACTTTCTCTGCTGCTCTCTGTTGAGCTCAAGGTTTTTCCTGCCTTTTAATTTTTTTTTGGGGGGGGGGCGAGGAATGGGTTTCAAGACAGGATTCCTCTGTGTAGCCCTGGCTGTCCTGGAACTCGCTCTGTAGACAAGGCTGACCTTGAACTCACAGTGATCCACCTGCCTCTACCTCCTCAAGCGCTGAGATTAAAATCATGTGTCACCACAGCCCCGGCTTTTTTTTTTCTATTGATTGCCTTTTTTTTTTTTGGTTTTTCGAGACAGGGTTTCTCTGTGTAGCTTTGCGCCTTTTCCTGGAACTCACTTGGTAGCCCAGGCTGGCCTCGAACTCACAGAGATCCGCCTGGCTCTGCCTCCCGAGTGCTGGGATTAAAGGCGTGCGCCACCACCGCCCGGCTCTATTGATTGCCTTTTAATTCTTTAACTGGTAGAGAATATAAACCCCATTAAGACCCCTAGATGGTAACAAAACCAGTTCCAAAGGCCTAAAGAACCTGTGGTTAGGTTTAACACGGCAATGATCTCACTCTCAGTAGCCATTTTCTGGATTATATGCTTGTCTTATTGCTACAACAAAACACTTGCCAACAGCAATTTTAAGAACAAAGAGTTTCTTTGGCTCACAGTTCAAGAGTGCACTCTACCATGGTAGAGAAGTTCCCTTGGCAGGTGCAGCAGGCAGCTAGAGCTGTGTTGCATCCACGATCAAGAAGCAGGGTGAAGTGAATGTTCAGGAAAGCTGGCTTTCTCCTGTTTATTCTGGGATCCGACCCATAGAGTGTGCTGCCTATAGTTAAGGTCTTCCCACCTCACATAACCTACTGTAGATAATTGCCTGAGAGCATGCCCAGAGGCTGATCTCCTATGTAGTCTAGATTCTACCAAGTTGACATTGGTAACCATCAGTCTGTACTTCATCTTTCATTTCAAATAGTGAACTTAAAACAAACAAACAAACAAAAAAACAAGGCAAGTGGTGGAGGCGCACACCTTTAATCCCAGCACTCAGGAGGCAGAGGCAGGTGGATCTCTGTGTGTTAAGCCAGTCAGTTCCAGACAGCCAGGGCTATGTATATAGCTTGTCTCAAAAACAAACAAACAAACAAAACAAAAAATTTTGAGACAGGATCTTTTTGTGTTGCTTAGGCTGGCTTCAAACTTGAGATCCCCTGCCTCAGTCTGGTGATTCAAATGAGATGTCCCCGATTGATTGCACTGTTTGTGGGAGTTTTCATAGATTTTTCTGTCCCCCAATAGTAGGTTTCTCCACCGATGCAGTAAGACAGATCAAGCTGAACTGAAAAAATGTAACAACAGGTTTATTTGACCAAAGCAACTCCCAGGCAGGTTCTCCAGTCCCAGAGATTGAGGCCAGAGAAAGCTCTAGCCCAAACTAAAGCAGGGAAGTGATATAGCTTATAGGTGAGGGGTGATGAACGTGTCCACCACAAGCTGGGCTTGTGCCCAAGTACGGTCAAAAGCTGACCAGTTTAGGCATGGACTTGGGCAGCTGGCAACTTCAGGGGAGGAACTGGGCTTTTTGGTGCCTTCCCTTTGTTTGGAGAGTCTCTGAGTGGGAGGGGTTTGGAGAGTCAGGAATGGGGCTTCTCAGACCATGCAGGAGCAAGCTTGAGGTTCCAACCAAACGCATTTAGGAGGCGTTCATGGCCTTTTTGAAGGAAGTATGTCAGTGGGGGTAGGCTTGGAGGTTTCAAAGCCTTGAGCCATTCCCAGTGTGTTCTGTCTGTTTCATGCTTGTGGTTCAAGATGGGAGCCCACAGCTTCCTGCTCCTGCTGTCCAGTCTCCATTCCACCATCATGGACTCCAGCCCTCTGGTACTGTAAGCCCCAACAAACTCTTCTAAAAGTTGCCTCAGTCATGGTATTTTATCAAAGCAATAGAAAAGTAGCTAATCCACTTTGTTTCCCAAGTTAGGATTATAGGTATGAGCTACGAGCTATTGTGCCTCATAGAAGTTAAAATTTTTTGTAACTTAAAAAAAAAATTGGGCCGGGCGGTGGTGGCGCATGCCTTTAATCCCAGCACTCGGGAGGCAGAGACAGGCAGGTCTCTGTGAGTTCGAGGCCAGCCTGGGCTACCAAGTGAGTTCCAGGAAAGGTGCAAAGCTACACAGAGAAACCCTGTCTCGAAAAAAACCAAAAAAAAAAAAAAAAAAAAATTGTGGGGGGGGGGGAGAAGAGGTCTCACTATGTAGCCCTGGCTGCCCTGGAACTCACTATGTAGACCAGGCTGGTCTCTAACTCACAGAGACCTGCCTGTCTCTGCTCCCCAAGTGCTGAGATTAAAGGTGTGCACCATCATGCCTGGATATTAACATTTTAAAAAATTTTGCGTGAGGGTGTATGCGTGTGTGTGGGCATGTGTGCCAACTGAGTGACTGAGGCATGGAATTGGCTCCTGGGACTGGTCTACCAGATACACCAGGAAATGTATGATAGTAAAATGAGTGATGTTCCTTGGATACTAGTATCTGTCATGGCTAAAACATAAGTGAAAAGAATGCAAAGTTGGACTCTGGCCTGCATCACATCCAGAAGACTGTTTGAGTTCAGGACACCAATCTCAAGGCCACCCACAAAAAAGGAAATTATGTCACAACAACAGAAAGTACTGGGCTGGAGAGATGGCTCAGAGGTTAAGAGCACTGGCTGTTCTTCCAGAGGTTCTGAGTTCAATTCCCAGCACCCACATGGTGGCTCACAACCATCTATAATGAGATCTGGCGCCCTCTTCTGGTCTGCAGGGATACGTTCAAACAACACTGTATACATAATAAATAAAAAACAAACAAACAAACAAAAAACAGAAAATACCTTATGGGAACACGGTCCTCCGGGAGTGGACTTGTCTGAGAATTTTGAGTGCTTGTGAGAAAACTCCAAGAAAAACAAGACAGAAGTCTTGTGACCTCAGTTTCTTCAAAACACAGAATTGTTCTTGGGATGTGCTTTCGTGCCCCTCCGAGGTGTAGCAGACAGAAGTGAGTTTACTTCAGATTATTCACGGTTGCATGCTGTTGTTATCAATTAAATGTTCAGATTATCGTTTATATGTCTCTATGGAAAGACATGGTTTTGACATGTGTGGCTTATCCTTGTGATTGTATACAGCTTGAACCTGCGAACATTACTTGTGTGACCATTCTTAACCATCGGAGTATAAATTGTCTTGGGCTCTTGATAAAGTTGACTATTGCATGAGACTTTAGTCCACCTCATTTTTCAGCTCCATTCTCCCAAGTCCCATTGCCTCTAGAGTGGTGACAGTACTTTTAAGATGTTTAGTCATCAAGAAGATGGCCAGAGTGTCAGGGGGAAGATGGGTGGACATAGGGAAACGTAGAAACTAGAAAGCCAGTGGTTGGTATGATGAAGTCATCAACCCCTAGGTTCTACCACTAAAGAGGACAGTAGAGAAACCGCCTTAGAAAAGGTTCTGGGAACTGAAGAGCATGTTTGGGCTGATCTGGGACCCACAGGTTCCCATGAACAGCCTTCGAGGGCTGAATGTGGTCGGAATACACAGGTTATCCCAGGGAGCTGCTAGCTAGGGAGATTTGAGAGAAGCCAGTGAGAAACCAGCTTCCATGACCACTGTCTCCACCTGTGGAGGCTGCACCAAGATGAAACAGTGGGTATGCTCTGCATTGGTAAAATAACAACAACAACAACAACAATAATAATAATACCAGACATCTTAAATGCAAATTACCAAGGTCCGAGGGTAGGTGTGGATAAACAAGGGAAGTCATCCAAAGCCAGGAACAAACTGTCCATCTTCTCCATGCACTGGACCTCGGTGGAGACTTCTAGGCGCCCTCCAACCCAGACAGCCTAGAGCCACAGTGGGAAGTCATCCAAAGCCAGGAACAAACTGTCCATCTTCTCCATGCACTGGACCTCGGTGGAGACTTCTAGGCGCCCTCCAACCCAGACAGCCTAGAGCCACAGTGCTTGTGGTGGCCATCCTACCTCCTAACCTTTTTTTTTTTCTCTTTTTGAGACAGAGTCTCAGTAGGTAGCCTTGGCTATCCTGGAACTTGCTATGTAGACCACACTTGCCTTGAACTCATAAAGATCTGTCTGCCTCCACCTCCCAAGCCGGAGGCCAGAGGTGTTGGAGCCTCTGAAATTGGAACTACAGATGGTTGTGAGCTGCCATATAGGTGCTGTACATAGAACCTGGGTGTGCTGGCTGGTTTTATGTCAACTTCTCACAAGCTGGAAAAGACAGAACCTCAGCTGAGAAAATGCCTTCATAAAATCCAGCTGTAGGCAGCAGGCCTGTGAGGCATTTTCTTAATCAGTGATTAATGGGGAGGGCCCAGTGGGTGGTGCCATCCCTGGGCTGGTGGTCCTGGATTCTATAGGAAAGCAGGCTGAGCAAGTCAGCACCCTTCCAAGGCCTATGTATCATCTCCTGCCTCCAATTCCTACCCGGCTTGAGTTTCTGTCCTGACTTCCTTCCATGATGAACAGTGACATGGAAGTGTAAGCCAAATAAGCCCTTTCCTCCCCAACTTGCTTTGGTCATGATATTTCATCACAGCGATAGAAACCCTAACTAAGACACTGGGTCTTCTATAAGAGCACCAAGTGCTCTAAACCACTGAGCCATCTCTTCGGGCCTTTCTTCTTGCTACCCCATCCTCTAGTTGATAATCAGTATAGGCTCCATGTAATCCATTTATGGTTTCCTTTCCCATTCGCACTAGGAAAAAATGGTCTTGGCACTGGTCCTGTAGATAAACCCTCCCAGGGGTCCCGCTCCACTCCTGGGAGTTGCAGAACCTGTTTAAGCCTGGTCCTTTTCTGACCAGCATCTCTGACTCAATAAACCCTTTATTTCAGAGATCCCTGTTTTGAGTATTTGGTTTAAGAGTGTACAAGCCAGATGGGATTGGTTTACTATAAAACTGGGACCTCAGGTCATGGCCAATGCTGTGGATAAGGAAGGCCCTGTAGCTCGAGGACCCATCTGTGAATTTTTCTGTTGCAAAATGAAGACAGTTCACTAAGTCTTTTATTAATAAATCACTTATTAAACTTTTTTTTTTTTTTTTGGTTTTTCGAGACAGGGTTTCTCTGTGTAGCTTTGCGCCTGTCCTGGAACTCACTTGGTAGCCCAGGCTGGCCTCGAACTCACAGAGATCCGCCTGGCTCTGCCTCCCGAGTGCTGGGATTAAAGGCGTGCGCCACCACCGCCCGGCCACTTATTAAACTTTTATTCTCAGCTTCCCTGGGGCCTAGAAATGTTAACAGAATATCAACTAAGTTAACAAGATAAAGACTGGAGAGAGTCCTGGGACTCCTCAGCAAAGTTGACATTATAAAAGTTATTATTAAGAAATTAGGTAGTTCAGCTGGAGAGATGGCTCAGAGGTTAAGATCACTGGCTGCTGTCCTAGAGTTCCTGAGTTCAATTCCCAGCAACCACATGGTGGCTCACAACCATCTGTAATGAGAGCTGGTGCTCTCTTCTGGTCTGCAGGCAAACATGTAGACAGAACACTGTATACGTAATAAATAAATAAATCTTAGGAAAGTGGGGGTGGAAGGAATTAGGGGGAAGTTGTGGATGAGTTGGTGTACTTGGACGCATACCCTCTTGATTGTATTAGGTGGTGGACACAGCTTCTGACTGGGGACTGTTCTCTTACCTTGTACTGAAAAGCAGAAAGTGTGTAAACTGCCCTTCAAATAGAACCAACTGCAGGCCCAGGGAATTCCTGTGAGCCACAGTGCAGAGCAGAAGCTGTAGGAGGATAGAGTCTCCATTCGGCAGCCTCAGTGACAGTTGCCGGGACTTCATGAAGAGCCTGTGGTGGCCAGCAGCCATTCTTGGGATTTTGCTCTGGGAGGGAGACTCATTGAGTGAAGGTCATGGTAATCCGGAAACTGAAGCCAGATGGACCAAGCTTCTTGGAGGATGTCAGGGGAACCCTGAGGGGACGCCTGTGTGAGGAAGGATTCCACAGAAAAGGAGAAGTACCTGCACAGGGTTACACAGCCTGGTCGAAGGAGGTCCTCCGGAGTGGAGAGCCATTCACACCCAGGACTGCCCAGAGCTGCGTGACGAGGACCTGGGCTCTGTCTGTCCTTAGACGGTGTCCTAGTGAACAGCTCCCTACTGACCACTCAAAGCTTCTAGGTTTGTGAATGTTGCTGCTCTTGCGGAAGGTCGAGACAGTGGTTGACAGCTGTGGACAGTGGCTACGTAGACTGAAGGGCAGCAGACCCTGGACTGCTGAAGGGATGTTCACACGGAGCGTGGCACTGTGGAAATTCTAAGGTCTCGTGAGGTAGAATGCATCCAGAGAACTCCTTTCTTGGTTTGCAAGTAACTGCAACGGACAAGCTGATATATTCCATGCTACTGATGGTCATCATCTGGGGTCATGCCGCTAGCAGGCATGGGGACAGCAACAGGGTAAAGAGGGGCAGATCCATAAATGCTCTTCCCACGCCTCAGACAAACTATCAATAGGAACTACCACGTTGGTCAGCAACGGAGACCAAGGCTGTAAGGGATGCAGGGCAGGGTAGTGTGGGTGTATGAGAGCAGCACACGGCTGAGCAGTAGACCTGAGTGCTCGTTGCCCTGGTGCTACAGGTGAATAGGACCAGATGCTATTTCCTTTTTTGTTTATTTTGTTTTTTTATTCATTTATTGATTTTTTTACATCCTTCCACAGGAGGGGACTTATTTACATCCCCTCCCTCTTCTCCTTTCACTCCCTCCCCCCACCTCCCCACTCCCCCCAACCCATCCTCCTTATTGACTCAGAAAGGGGCAGGCCTTCCATGGGCATCAGCAAAGCTTGGCGTATCAGGCTGCCATAAGACCAAGCGCCTCCCCTGTATGCAGCCTGGGCAAGGTAATCCAGCATGGGGAAAAGGTTCCCAAGAGCCAGCGAGAGCACCAGGGAGTCCTGCTGAGGAGAGGGAGGAAGGATTGTAGGAGCCAAGGGGGTCAGGGACTTCGGGAGGAAACCCCACAGAAATGGCTAGCCTGGCTCACAGGGGCTCACAGAGTCTGAACCAACAACCAGGGAGGCTGCATGGGACTGACCTAGGTCCTCTGCATATGTGTGACCATTGTGTAGCTTGCTCTGTTTGTGGGACTCCTGGCAATGGGAGCTGGGCTGTCGCTGGTTTGTTTGTTTGTTTGTTTTGGAAACAGGATTTCTTTGTGTAACCCTAGCTGTTCTGGAAGTCACTCTGTAGACAAGGCTGGTCTCAAACTCACAGAGATCTGCCTGCCTCTGCCTCCTAAGTGCTGGAATTAAAGGTGTGGGCCACCACTGTCCAGCTCAGCTCCTATTTCTTTTTCTTTTTTTTTTTTTTTTTTTGAGACAGGGTTTCTCTGTGTAGCTTTGCGCCTTTCCTGGAACTCACTTGGTAGCCCAGGCTGGCCTCGAACGCACAGAGATCCGCCTGCCTCTGCCTCCCAAGTGCTGGGATTAAAGGCGTGCGCCACCACCGCCCGGCTCAGCTCCTATTTCTTAACTGGACTTTGTTTACCCAGGGAAAATACATGTGGTCAGGCACCACAGAAAAACTACGCAGAACGTACTGTGGATTAAGATGACCAAACACCATGTTTTCAGACAAGAGATATTCAGTATCGCCACGACGCCTGCGGTAAACGGAATGGCATGTCCTCAGAGCGGTCGTGTTAGTTCTGGCAGATGTGGCACTGTCTTCGGTTTTCCTGATAGACTGGGGACGAGGCAGAGGGTGCTCTTGCCCAGGAGCATGCAAGAGAGTGCAGTCTTGCCCAGGAGCATGGCGGCACGATGACTGTACACGCTTCCATTCCCCCTCTCCTTTCCTGGAGCCACAAGTGAAGGAGATCGGGGTGGCTTCTGAGCAGGCAGCTGCAGGCACATTCTCAGCCCTTCGTCAGAATACCACAGGCTTCGTACCCTTGTCTCATCAGGCAAAACTCGCCAGCACTGGCTGCAGCTGCACTACCTGGTCGTGAACATTGTCGGTTTGCCCTGATCTTGTGTCACCCGCCTTATCTGAAGGGAGCGGGCTGAGGAGAGGCATCTGCCAGGTGAGTATTGGTGCTCGCAGTCTGGCCCAGCAGTGGCCTGCTGTCCCTTCGAAGGGTGGTTTTGGTGTTCATGGAAGAGATGAGTCGCCAGCAGTGAAGAAATGGATAGACAGATAACGAGGGAAGGAAACCAAAGGCTGCGTTAATATCTTCAGAGGCACAAGAGCAGGGGATGGCATTGTCTTTGCTCATTTGTGCCAAATGATTGGAAAGGCGAGGCTGTTTGTCCAAGTCTACTCCAGCTTCTGGAACCCAACAAGATCAAATGGAGCCTGCAAACACTACTGGCCTTGCCTTGGAAGACATATTTAATAGAATGACGGGTGTGACTACCGACTGAACGGAACTCTACTAATGTCCTGGGATCTTAGGAGCTGTCTATCCCTTTGATTCGAGGATTTTGTGCTCAAAAGCCAGGCACCGCCCGGGGTGTTAGATGGGGTTTTGGTTTTCATCTATTGTTCCTGTAACTCCCTCCCCAACACAAGCCATAGAAATGAGAATCACTGCCTAAAAACATGGAAGTACAAGGTGCAGAAAGTTTGGGGAAAGTTGAACCCATGGAGGCCAGTCTCCATCCAGAGAGCACATGGCACTTCCATGACCCTTCCTTGACCTTTGTCCTACACATCTCTTCATTTGTATCGTCATGTCCTTTGAAATAAACCAGAAAACATGAGTTCTGTGAGCCACTCCAGCAAACGAACAACACCACAAGCTCTGTCACGTGCACACGCACGCGTGCGCGCGCAAACACACACACACACACACACACACACACACACACACACACACTCTGAAAAAAATGGAGGGTTTGTGAGAACGTGGGTTTATAGCCAGTTATTCAGAAGTACAGGCAAATATAACTCGGGGCATGGAACTAGACTCCAAAGAGGGATGAGGGCAGCCTTGGGGACTTTGTGCTCTCCACTGCAGATAATGTGACTGCTGTGTGCACACTTGACAGGCATGGGGGGTTGGCATGTGAAAACACAGGGACAGATGGCCCCTAACTCCTGGGTCTCTCACTTTAGCCTCTAGGACCATGAGACATCAGTATGTTCTTCCTTTCTTTTTAAAATATTTATTTCATTATTTTATGCATATGAGGGTTTTGCCTGCATGTATGTCTGTGTACTACGTGAGTCCCTGGTGCCTGCGGAAGTCAGAAGAGGGCATCAACTCCCCTGAGACTAGAGTTACAGAAGGTTGTTAGCTGCCATGCGGGTGCTGGGAATTGAACCCAAAGAAAAGCCAGTGCTCTTAACCGACTGTCTCTCCAGCCCTGTCCTCTTTTTTTTTTTTCTTTGCTGGAACTTACTAGTATTTTGAGCATTGTTTTACAACCTGCCCACGCCTGTCCTTGGTGTCTGTCTTCCACGGTTCTTTAGAAGCAGTGTAATTCTGGTTTGTAGTATCTTGAATCTTATTTTTGAGATTCTGATGTTGAGTTTCAGCCCTCGGTGGGCCGTGAGCGCAAGACCAGTCCCCTTTCCCAGCCTTTGGGCGCTGTCTCATCTGGCAGCATTAGGTTCCACAGTAGGGACTAGGAATGGCTCGGATGGATACCCGGCTCCGTTCTGATTTCATGTAAGTTGCACACAAGCACACCTGGAGGCGGGGCAGGGCAGCTGCTCGACCTTTGACCTTTGCGGTTCCCATTGCTGCTTCCCAGCCAAACGACACAGAAGGGGATTCAGCAAGCGGAAGGGCTGGCCTACCTTCCTGTAGGTGCTGGGGCCACCTGCACTAGTAGGTGTTATGCCTCTCTGCCCCACCAAGCAATGTACCCAGCAGAGGATGTAAGTGCTGCAGTGCTCCATCTAAATATCTCTTCTCAGTATGAGTAGCAAAGGAACCACACCTTGGCACGCCCTTACTGCTCCAACTCCGATGGGATGGCTCCCATGCCTAAGGTTGGTACTGGGACACACATCAGGACTGCCCAGGGGTATCCATTTGGAGTTGTGTGGATAAAGCTGAACACACAGGTCAGGGTGTCCACACTTGAGAGCATGAGGCCTTCACAGAACAGCATCAAACGAGGCACAGGGGAAGGCTGGATGACCTCGGTGCTGCTGTTCCAAAGCCTTTTGGACAATTAGGGAGGTGCATGCGTCAGGAGAGTGTACCGGAGACCATCATCAGCCTGCAATATTATCTAATCACTTCAAACATAGTATTCAGGGCTCTGGCAGCCTGAGCCCTGCTTCCTCTGGAGTGATTAGAACTTTGAATAACCGGGCAGTGGTGGCACATGCCTTTAATCCCAGGACTCGGGAGGCAGAGGCAGGCAGATCTCTGTAAGTTCTAGGCCAGCCTGGTCTACAGAGAGAGTTTCAGGGCAGCCAGGGTTACAAGGAGAAACCCTGTCTTGAAAAACAAAACAAAACAAAACCAAAAGACCTTTGAATAGTCAGTCTCTTTCCTTCAAGACATTACCTGGACGGCCGGGCAGTGGCCTGCTTATGAGCGCAGCATGGACACTGGGAGAGTAGCCTCTTCACAGGTCACAGGGGCACTTCTGGCTGGAGAGTGTAGCTTGTCAACTGAATCTGCACAGCTGTTAGCAGTGAACTCCCGCAAAGCCAAGCTAACAGGGAGCCCCTCACCACTGCTTGCGGTGACTTTCCTCGTGACGTGTCTGGCCACTGAGCTCCCCTTGTACTGTCCCTTCAGGTCTTGGCTCCCTTTCCTCTATTGGCCTTTGTATTATCATCCTATAAAAGCTTTTTCAGGGGCTCTGGAGATGGCTCAGCTCTTCTTGTAGAGGACCTTAGTTCTTAACACCTGTCTTAAGGTTTCTATCCCTGCAACGAAACACCATGACCAAAAAGCAAGTTGGGGAGGAAAGGGTTTATTTGGCTTACACCTCTATATCACTGTTTATCATTGAAGGAAGTCAGGACAGGAACTCAAACAGGGCAGGAACCTGGAGGCAGGAGCTGATGCAGAGGCCATGGAGGGGTGCTGCTTACTGGCTTGTTCCACATGGCTTGCTCGGCCTGCTTTCTTTTCTTTCCTTCCTTCCTTTCTTTTTGTTTGTTGTTTTTGAGACAGGGTTTCTCTGTGTAGCCCTGGTTGTCCTGGAACTCACTCTGTAGACCAGGCTGGCCTGGAACTTACAGAGATCCTCCTGCTTCTGCCACTCGAGTGCTGGGATTAAAGGGGTGTGCCACCACCACCTGGCTTTCAGCCTGTTTTCTTTTTTAATTATTAATTTCTTTTATAAATTAATAATTTATATTATTAGTCCCCCCCTCTTCCCAGACCCTCCTCCTACCCCCCCCCCAGCTTACTCCTCCGTTTCTGTTAAGGAAAGGGCAGCTTCTCCCATCAATATCAATAAAAGTTGGCACGTCAAGTTGCAGTGAGACTAAGCACCTCCCCATGTATTAAGGCTGGACAAGGTGACCCAGTATGAGGAGTAGGATCCCAAAAGCTAGTAAGAGTGGGAGACAGCCCCCTGTTCCCTCTGTTAGGAGTCCCACAAGGGGACCAAGCTACATAACTGTAACATAACATATATGCAGAGATCAGCCTGCTTTCTTATAGAACACAGGACCAGAAGCCCAGGGATGGTACCACCCACAACTGACTGGGTCTTCTCCCATCGTTCACTAATTAAGAAAATGCCTTATAGCTGGATCTTATGGAGGCATTTTCTCAATTGAGGATCCCTCCTTTCAGATGACTCTAGCCTATGTCAAGCTGACATAAAACCAGCCAGGACAGCACCTATGGTTAGGTGACTCACAACTGCTTGCTTCCCCTCTTCTGGATGACCTCTGTAAATACCTGCGCTCTCATGAATGTATCCATGCATACACACAGAACCATAGTTTAGAATATTAATTAGAAAAGCTTTTTATAAAAAGAAAAAAAAGAGAAAAGCTTTTTACATGTTAAGGCTAATAAGCTAAACTTGACAGCTATTAGAGAGGCTGGGCAGTGGGACTGTAAGTTCAAAGTCAGCCTGAGCTATAGAATGAATGGGTTCAAGGCCAGCATGGACAAGCTAGTGAGAACTTGTCTCAAAATAAAAATATAAAAGGAGATGCGAATTAGAGTTGTATCTCAGTGGTAGATGCTATATATTGGCATTCCTGACGCCCTAGGTTCAATCCCTTGGCACCAAACACTCATACCCACATCCTAACTAAAACATTTTTGTTGGGTGTAGGGCTGAATGCCTTTAACACCAGCACTTGGGGGGCAGAGGGAGGAGGGTCTTTGTCAAGTTTGAGGCCAGCCTGATCTACATAGCCAGTTCCAGACCATCCAGGCTACATAGTGAGACTCTATTTGGGAAATTAGAGAAAAAAAGATATTCATGTTTTTTCAAATATTTCTGTCCAATTGTTTTTGGTGGCTGTCTGCTAATTTTGATGGAGGAAAGTGGGTGGGTAGATGCTTCAGAAAGGCTCAAGGACATCTTGGATACCTGTTCCCATGTCCAGTCCAGCCACCTCGTTGCTGTCCTATACTTTCCCCATATTTGGCCCTGAGTGCTTTCTGGGTTTTGTTATCTGTCACATTTTGTCTTGGTGGCTGTGAGCAGGAGGAAGCTCCACTCTGCTCACAGACACTGCTCTAGCTAACCTTCAGGACTGTGGGCAGGCCCCTCTGCTACCCCAGCTAGACCCCAGGCTGAGCCTGAGGGGTCACTAGAGAAAATGTTTGCCTGTTCTAGGGCTAGGTCAGGATTACAGGACTAAATGTTCCTTCTAAACAGAAGTGTTGGGAGATGGGGACCCCAAACACTATCCCACTGGCCTGCATAACAGATCATGTAGACTCCATGTAGCAGTGACTAGAAAGACAAATACACACACACACACACACACACACACACACACACACACACACACACACGACTGCTGGATTGCATGTGATTCTGTAAAAGTACAGACTAATCTAAGCTGACCTTCCAAAACTGTTCACGGTGGCACCCAAACCATCATGCCTTCTTCCTGGTCCTTCCTGGAGTGTCCTGGTGGCAGTACCCAGCACCTAGTCTCAAGCCTGCTAGGCTTTGTCATGCTGTATACTGCACCCCTACGTCATCCCCAGCCCTTGAACTGCCCAGCTGCTCTGATCCCTGCCACCGGACAGGTAACGGTCAAGTAGATAAGTCTGGTTGTAGCTTGGACACTGAGGATATCTGGCCCACAAGTGAGGCTGGAGTCACTCTCTGGCTTCTTGCTCTGGTCACATGAACAGGGTGGCCTGACAGGGCTTGGGGGCAGCCCTCTCTTCCCATTCCCATGAACAGGAGCAGGGGCAGCGGCAGCGGCAGCAGCAGCTTCTGCTCACCTCAGACCCTACTTAGCCCTTTTCTAGGATCACGGTCCTACATTGTTTGTTATCACTATAGGGAGAAGATACTGTCTCCACGGTCTCCTGTGCCGGTTGATGGGCATTCTGGGAGATCCCTACCATATCTTCCCACGGCATGTATCCTTAAGGTGGATGTTCCAATGGCCCTACCCTGTCCAGGCCCAGGTATGAAGGAAGCCATGCCGCAGTGGCCTCAGGCTGGCATGCATATGGAGAGTGGGTACCAAATGAGAAGACCCACACAGCAGCTGCAGCAGAGGGTCAAGTTTAATGGTCACTCTAAGGGATATCGTACATTGTTCAGAGCCCAATCCTAACTCCCCTTGGTCAGGGACACAGCCAGGTGCCCTCAGACCCCAGGCTCTACAAAAGGGGGGCCTGCCCCCAAGCTCCAACTATGTACAAGAGAGCCCACCCTGCTAGACCCTGGGCAAGACTGTGAAGGGAGTCACGGGGACTTCACAGCTCACCAGCTACTGGACTTTCCAGCCTGGGTGACAGATCCAGGCCCCCACTACAGTGTTGGTGAGGTTCTTGCCTTCCAGGGCCCAGCCCCAGCTGGCCCCCACCAAACCCCTAAGCCTCTGTGCTGGGATGTGGCTTCCAGATCAAGGCTGGAAAAAGCTGAGCTCAACAGCAGCAAGGGAAGTGAGTCGGCCTGAGGAGGTGGGCAGCAGGTGGCAGCCCAGTGCCTCCTCTGAGAAAAGGGGAGGTGAGGCTCTTCCCTCCTACCGCCCAGGCTGCCCCTTGCCAAGATGAGGTCAAAGTAAGCAAGGGGTGACAAGAGGGGTGAAAGCAGACAGATTTGGCCAGTATAGACCGGGCCAGGCTAGGCAGCCTGACAGTGCCGGCCCCACGGAGATGGGCCATCCTGGTGCTGGTGATCAAATACGGCAGGGCTGAGGGGCTGGGGACAGGAGGACCTGAACACACACTGGGCCGGTTGTCTACACTGGAACTAGTAGCAGAGTGCTTCACTAGTTAACTAGTAATGCTGCTTCCCTTCAAATTGTTCCAGGGGTGTAAAAAAATTGCACTTATTTCTATGAACCCCGTGGAGGGGATTCCCAATGCTGCGGCCTCCAGGCGAGGCAGGACAGGACTGTAGCCTCTGTGGCCCACTGGTGCAGCGAGGACCAGACCCTACGAGAACCTGAGCAATGTCTGAGGGTCCCTGAAGTAGCTGTGGGCAAGACCAGGGCCACGTGGTTTTAGGTGCAAGAGGTGGCCCAGCCCCAGGTTCCCAGTCCAGAGGAAATGGCCCGGTGGTGCCTGGGCACGACCCATGCTCCTCACAGGACGTCATCAAAGTCCAGCAGTTTTGAGTGCTGGCGGCTCTTCCACAGGCGATAAAGCCGGAAGTCGAAGTAGGTCTCAATCATCTGCTTCCCTAGGCAGGAGAGAGAAAGGCCAGGCGGCTCGGGCCTGGCCGGGTCCCAGAAGGGTCAAACCTACTGCAGCCCTCTAGTCAGTCAGCTGGGACGACTCACCTTGGGCAGACAGCTCCAGCGGTGACTCAAAAGTAACCTTGTAAGGAGTCATGAGGGTCCTGAGGTTCTGGAATAACTTCAAGAAGGGCAAGAGCATGAGTCTGGGGCCAAGGGCAGGACCCATCCTCCTTACTTAGGACCCTAGGCGTGAGATTTCTGCAGGCGGACTAAAGCCAGGACGAGCAGAAGGCCTTGCCCACCCGGCTCACAAGTCGAGCCCCTACCTTCTCCCCGTTGGGGTTCCCCAGAATGTAGCAGCCCATGATATGAATGACATTCGGCTCTGGGTTCACTTTGCTCATCAGGCGGCTCAATCTCTTCCAGAAGCTGATGGGGATTACAGACAGCCTCAGCTCGGGGCTGTTGGCCCCGTGACTGAACTCCACAGAAGGAAGCGTGGTAGAGGGAGGGAGGGAGGAAGGGAGGGAGGGAGTTGGAAGGAATATACCAGGTTCAAGACTGCCCTCCCGCAACCCACGGTGCCCTCCCCTCTCACTGGATCATGTCCTCTTCCTTCTCCACTTTGGCAAAGGTGGCCACCTTGTTCTTGAGCAAATAAAGGTGTCCAGGGCCGCCCTGTAAGAGGTCATGGTCAGGTCTCAGGAGTGCTAGAGGGAGGCTAGGAGATGTGCACATACCCAGTCCACAAACGCACCCTCCCACGGACACTCCGACCATGCGAACACATGCAGTGTGTTCTTGGGCTCGCTACCCCTACCACACTGACCTCTTCTCCTTGGCAAGAAAGAAAAGGCTGGTTCTACCTGGCAGAAAATCAGCATCTTCCAGATCTTGGCCCCTTTGTGGTAGATGTTCAGTTTCTTCTCTATCTCCTCTGTGGACAGAGGGCTGTGAGCACCGCCCCTCCCCATGCAGGGCCACCCTTCCTGCCAGTCACCAGATGAAGTGAACAAGATACATACCCAGGATGTCCTCGAATGTTGCATGCTCATGGTCCTGAGAACAGACAGGCCACACATCAGAGCCCTTGCTAGCCCCCACGGCATTCAGGCACCAGTAGCTGGACCCAGAGTGAGAGGTATACCCGGGATTTGTCTGGATGCAGAGTTGGAAAGGACACTCACGTAGAGGATGGGGATGATGGAGGGGTCATCCCTGCGGATGATGGTAGGGATGTACTCGGCTTTTGGCACCTTGGAGGAGATAAGCTGTGGGGGATAGGAAAAGCCCTATGAGGTGCACCCCACAGCCAAGGGGGGAGCCTCGGGATGCCCCTTTACTCCGCTGTAACCAAGGGTAGAGCCCTCTGAAACTCCCCCAGGAAGCTGAAGGCTGAGACCCTAAGGACCTTCACAACTAAGGTGGAGCCTGGAGAGCCCTCCCCAAGCCGAGGATGGAGTGTGGGCATGGTGGGGAGAATCTGAGGACAAGGCTCACTCACCATGACCTTGGGTGGCAAGAAGCCCTCAGTGTTACAGGCCATGGCCTCCAGGCCTTTCTCTGTGTCCCAGTCCAGGTCCTCACAAGCCTCATCCAGGGTGCAGTGTGAGCTTTGTAGGTCACTGCCTAGGAGGCAGGAGGGGTCACCCAGACAGCGGCATACCACCCATAAAGCCCAGCCGTGTCCTGGAGGGGGTCACCCAGACAGCGGCATACCACCCATAAAGCCCAGCCGTGTCCTGGAGGGGGTCACCCAGACAGCGGCATACCACCCATAAAGCCCAGCCGTGTCCTGGAGGGTCTTTGGGTGGGTGAGAAGGTTAGTCACGGGCAAACTGCAGGGCTAGGCCACTGACACCAGTGGGAACAGCCCCACACAGGAAGAGGAGAGACATGTGAAGCTGGGACCCAGAACAAATGTCACCTGTGGCTAAGTATGCCCCGAGAGACAGTGGGTGCCACCTTACAGATGCCCCAGTTAGCACTGCTTAGCCATTAGTTAACCCTGCCTAAGAGACAGGAGAGGCCAGGTACTCCCATCTCATAGACAGGTAAACTGAGGCTCAGAGAGCAAAAGCGCAGAAGCCTAGCGGTACTGGCATGGGACCCTTGCCAGGGATATGGGCCTAAGGGAACTTGTCAGGGAAGTGGGCCAGCCTGCCACTGGACACCTACTGTCTCGGGAGTCGTGGGAGGTGTCGGCTTTCATAGGGGTGGGGTCGCTCCAGGACCGGCTGAAGCTCCGTTCGCGCCGCTCAGCGAACGCTGCAGTGAGAGCAAAACCCCCATTAGCCAGAGGGGGCAAGAACAGAGCAGACTCAGGCCCTCGGCCGGGGGCTGGGGTGTGTGGAGAGGCAGACGCTGACAAGGCCCCACAAGGCTGGGGCCTGTTCGTGTAGGAGCACAGAATACTAGGAGCGGAGTCTCAACGGGAGGACATTAGGGTGGAGACAGAAGCACGGTGTGGACTATGGAGTGGGCCTAGGGTGGAGCCTAGGCTGGGCAGAGCGCTAGGTTAGGGTACTGGTCAAGAAGGGCCTGGGTGAGGTACAACACTGAAACAGGGGTGGACAGGAGCAGAAGGCAGGGAAGGGGGCAAGGCCCGCGGGGAAGGCAGAACATGGCAGACGGGTGGTGCCAGCAGATATGTAGGGCTAGAACGCATCGAGGGAGGTGGACTGCCAACATGCAAAGCCCCGGCCTGCCGCAAAGCCCCGGCCTGCCGCAAAGCCCCGGCCTGCCAAGCGCAGCACTGCCCACTTTCCCAGCACCCATCTTACTCTGGGCCTTCACCCGCCGACTGCCAACCATGCGCAGGTGCTTGCGGAAGTTCCTGAAGGAGAAACCATGGGGTGATGAGGGTCCATAGAGGGGTGGATGGTGGCTCCTGCCCACCTAGACCCTGACCACGCTGGACACTGGACAATCTCCCAAGGCTCATATACAAGCCCTGCCTCCTCCTGAGATCCTTCCAGAACAGAGGCATGTGTCTCTCTCCTGCCAGTTCTGTTTCTTGCTGAGGCTTCTCAGTCATCTCCTCTGTTGCAGAGACACCCTACCTGAACCCACACCCCTAAGTTGGTCTGGGGGTTTCAAATTGTCCCTTCCCCACTAGGGAGACAGGGTCTCTCTTCCCCCACATTTTGTGCCCTGTCAAGACCCCATGTCTGAAATAGACAAATGGTTTCCCAGGCACACCTCTGAGGTTGGTGGGAGATGGAGAGGGTAGGCTGAGCCACTGGATGGACAGCTCTGGGCTTCAGGGCTAGACAGACATGGATGGGCCTGCTGGCTGCAGTATGACTATCAATGTACCCTCAAGTACAGGTCCAGGGGCTGAAACGCAGCCTGGTCACACGGCCTCTCCTGCCTGCCACGTCCCCAGAGCAGGGCCAGGCCAGTGGTCGCCACCACCCTTCCCCCATCAGGTCAGGTCCTCCAGGGCCAGGAGGGCCCTGGCCAGGCCAGTGCAGACCAGAGACAGACCCTGGTGGCGAGTGGCTGGCAGGCCCTACCTCTGGATTACAGACGCGGAATCATTCTCCCGTTTCCGACGCTTCCTCTCCGCGTAGCCCCTGAATACCCTGAGAAACCGCCGCAAGTCAGCACTGCCCTTGGCTGAAGGCAGGAGGGACACAGACGTGGAGACACAGGGGCAAGCACAGGCGCCCAGCGGGCCGTCCCAGGCCCAGCTCCCAGCAGGCCCTGCGGAGGCCTAGTTGTCCACAGGAAGCCAGGCTAATGGGAGCTCAGCACTACTCACTGCCCAGGCCCGGGGTCCCTGACCTGCAGACGTCTATCCAGGGGTGGGAGGGTCCCCCAGGACAATGGCTGTGCCCCTAAGTGCACACGGCATGGCATACTTACGAGATGCTGGAGTCACCGTGTGGAGAGGCAGCAAGAGAAAGAAGACAAAATGAGTATGGGTCTCGGGCTCCCTTCGGCGCCCCCCAGGCCCCCCCCGAAGGCAGCTTCCCTCCTAGCAGGATGTCTACTGGACTCAAGGCCAGCTGTCAAAGGGCACCAGAGGCTGTCACTGGCCCATACCACCAGGCACTGGGTTCTGGCCGAGCAAGGAGGGGCTTGGTCCTAGAGAAGCTTGCCTGTGCTCTGCCCACTTTGCCATAGCAACTGAGGGTGGGGTAGGACTGCTTTGCTGTGGGGACCTTGCTTCTAAGGCATATCCTTGGGCCGACAACTTAGATGCATGTCAGATAGAGGAACAGACCTCCAAGAGACCCCTGGTAACTGTCACCTGTCACATATGAAGCAGAATGAGGTTGGAGTTTGGGGCGCGCATGAGGACGAGAACCCCCCACCCCAAACCACTTAGTGCCGGCGCTACCAGCTGCAACTGTGTCTGGGTCAGGTCCCCTGGCAGAGGCGAAGGTAAAAGGCCGTGGGTAAGGGGGTAGGCTGACTGCGGGGAACGCCCAGGAGGGACGTAAGCAAGGAAAGGGGCAGGAAGAGGCGACAGTAGGGTACGGTCTGAGGGAGCACGCAGCCCTGCCTGCTGGGACCCACAGCCTCAGCCTGGCCCATCAGCAGACCTGGCCCAACGCGGCACAGGCAGCTGTTCACAGGAAGCCTCAGCTGAGCCAGAGGCCAGGCAAGAGTTGTCAGGACTTCCTAAGCCCTAGGAAGAGGCAGGCCGGCCCTGGACTCTGGCAGTGGACAGTGGACTCACGCTTGCATAGTTGTGGTTGCCGTCTGGAAGCTGAAAAGGTTTTCCTTGGGGAACCAGGTACGGATGGGGACATCATCTAGAAGAGAGAGGAGGCAGTGGCTAGCAAGGACAGGTGTCCTGAAGCCTGAACCTTCCCTGTTGGGAAGAGACTCTGGGCCCACCAGGCGGGCAACAGCAGCAGAGTCAAGGCAACAGGCCAGAGTCCTCTCAAGCAAAGAAAAAGCTGGCTCAGGGTGGGGTTCCAGGGCATCACTCCACCAACCCACCCTCTCTGACTGGAAGCTTAAAAAAACCAAACCAAACTCATTTGAATCTTTTCTTTGAGAGGGGGGAGGGAAGAGAGGAGAGGCTAGGTGTCTGATCCTGCTGGAGCTGGAGTTACAGGTGGCTGTGAGTGGCCTGATGTGGGTGCTAGGAACCAAACCCGGGTCCTCTGCAGGAGCAGTAAGTGTTCTTAACCACTGAGCTCTCTCTCTCCAGCCTCTGGCTTGAGGCTCTCTGTTTAAATTCCCTTAGCTGTTAAGAGTGTGAGGAACTTCCTCTAAAGCTGGGGTCTGTCTTTAGACTGTCACGTTTTCCTCTCCCTTGGACATAGGGTGGCCCTTCTCAGCTTCTCCTCCTTTTAGCCCCGTAAGAGGGTAGGCTAGAGGTCCTGAGAGAGGAGACTACCTTGCTGAGGGCTGTCTACTTCCCAGGGTCCCCTAAAGCTATTCTCTAAAGCAGAGGCATGGGGCTGCTGCAATGTCCTAAGGGGGGTGCTCTGTGGGGAAGGGTAGTTAAACACAGCACGCCCTCAGGGCATTCCAATCCTTCCCTCCAGTTTACAATGCTAATCTCAGGGCCTAACCAACTTCCCCTCCCTCATAGTTTCTGAAGACAGCCTTATCTTTCATTAAGCCATGTCTTTTACATCTTCAAGATCCTCTGAGGCCCCCTCCTCCAGGAAGTATCCTTGATAAACTCTGTGATAGATTTGCTTGGGTTCTGAGGGAGGCCACAACTCACAGGATTTAGGGGAGGGAGGTGAGACCAAGTTGAAGGGATTTCATCCTTCACACCATGATACCCAAGCTTTACAGTGTTTGCTGCGGCTAAAGGCCAGCAGGCTACCCCAAAACCTGCCCAGGCCCAGAGATAAGGCCCCTCACCAGACACTCGATCAACACTATACATCCTCTCCAGCTTCTTGTGGCGGCCAGAAGCCTCAGGCAGAGGTGGCTGTTCCAGCCCAAAGGCCCGAGGGGAGGGACCAGGGACCAGCTGGGCACATCCTGGGCATTCTTTGGAGCCCTGGCGGCTGCCTGCCCAGCTTTGGCAGGGCCTGCTGATGTCCTCACGGCTGCTGCCTGGGCTGGCACGCAGGGGCTGGCTATGGTGGTGAGGGTGCCGCTCCCGCTGCCTCCGCCCCTTTACCACTGCCAGCTCAATGGCTTCAGCTTCAGAGCTGGGCAGCAGGGCTGGCTCTCTAGAGATGGTGTACACACGGGGCTGGGGGCCCTCTGGAGCCGGCTTCCCGTGGACTGCCTCATCTGAGATGCTGCCCTCATAGCGGCCATTGGAGACGAGGGAGAGGCGGCGCTTGTTCTGGGGGGCAGGCTGCATCTCTGGGGACCCGTCGTGGCCAGAGTAGGCGTCAGCCAGCAGGTGGTCTAAGGGAAAGGCACCAGGTGAACCTTCAGCCTGCGGGTCTACCCTCCCAGTCTCCAGGGACACGGAGGGCCACAAACATCCAGCAAGCACCAAGCTTGACGAGGGGTTCTGGTTGCTAGAAAAGGTTCTGCCAGGCATCCTGTTCCTCTTTTTAATCTGGGCCTGAAGCCCTATTAGAGTGTGGATTGGGGTGATAGACAGGCCATACTACCTGTGTGTGCATCATCAGAGGTAAGAATAGACAGGCCAATCTCCCCCCACGAGCCTGCAGATACACCAATTTGCCTGGTGCCAACTTCTCCCCTCCCCCCCGACCAGCTGGCCCCCGAGACAGTGGTGCCAGCCCTGGGGGTGCCAAGAGGCCTGTTGCCATGCCAACAACCCAGGCTGGGAGGGCGCCATGGAGATGGGTGATTGGAGCTCCTCCTGGGGTTCTGGGCTCTGGAGGGCAGGGGATGGATGTGAGGAAGAGAAGCCAGCAAGGCGTCTAGGCTGGCTCACACTCCACTGGCCCTGGCCCTGGCCTGGGGCAGAGGACTCACCCTGCACAACCCTTTTGTTTCCTTGTGCCCCTACCTGCACCGTTGCGGTTCTCAGGGTGACTCTGGGACAGGTACTCTCCAAACGCTCGGGCTGCTCTGCAGGGTAGGCAGAAGGAACACGGTCAGTGCATGCTGGCTACCAGCCTTCGACATTGGCAAGACCCTCCCCACCAGACCTACCCCCACCCTAGCCCTCCACACCAACATGAGAAGAGGTGGGCTCTCTCCACCCACCAGAGAGCCAGGACATCCTGGCCACGGACCTCCGACCGCTTTCTGTCCAATCCGTCCAGCCTGTGGGCGGCAGGTTGTAAGGCCCGAGGCCCACTCTAGTCGGAACAGGAAAGCTGCAGGGGGCCGGAGCAGCAGTGCACACCACAGCGGAAGCCGGCAGCGGCTACCTGACCTCCGGTCAGCCCGCCGCACTCACCTTACTTTGGCCGCTACCGAGGACATGGCCTCGCTCCTCAGCGCCCTCCTCCTGGAGGCGGCGGCACCCATGGTCACGGTGCCCGCGCATCCCCCGGGCTTCAGAGCGCGCCCCGCGCCCGCCGCCTCTGCCGGGGGAGCCGTACCGCGCCTGAGGTCGCGCTAGGTCTCGGCCTCAGGGTCAGGGTCACACTCAGGCCCGGGCCCCGCATGGCCGCACCCAGCGCCCTGCGAGTCCAGCCACTGTAGGAGAGCGCGGCTGGACCCGGGGGCGGTGCTCCGCCTCCTGACGCCAGGCCTGGGCTGGCACCACCCCCATGATGACAGATACGGGCGTGGTTAAAGGCGGCTCCTCCCGCGGGCTTTCTTCCTAGCGCGACCCTCCCAGAACTAATGGGAAGCTCTTCCACTCAGGGCAGGGCCCATGTATGCCCAGGCGGGAGAAACGCCTAAGAAACCCAGGAGCTCACTTTGGTTTTGGGGGAAACCCTAGCTCCATCCAGACCCGGAGCATCCTGCCTGCTTAGCCTACAGTTGCTGCCTGGAGGTTGCAGGAACCAGCAAAAGGGTCCTGAGAGGTCATATGACTACCCCACTGGGACCTTCTGGACCTCAGGTCCATCTAGCTCTTTGCCATAGCAACCTTCATACTGGAGTGAAATATCGACACAATCGAATTGACTTTTATTAATATGCCAATCCCATGCTCCCATGCCTCACAGAGGCTTCAGAGCCCCCTCAGTATTGCTTGCTGTGGGGATATAAGGCATGTAGGCCAAGAGAAGAGGCCCATGACTCCTCTAACACAGCACATGTTCCTGGAAGAAACCGGATGGATACACCACCAAGCTTGATCTTGTCAGGCAACTGAAGTAGCCACCGAGGAGCAGGTGCATCCTCAGTCTTGGGGTCAGGCCCAGGGGAGGACTGTGCTGTATTGTATTAGTCCAGGCAGGAAAGGCATTAAGGTCTTGGCCCCTGCTCATTTGGATCAGGGTGCCAAGGGCAGGAGTCCTGGGTCTGTTCTGGGAAAGCCAAGCCTGAGGGCTCTTGCCACACTGAAGGCTCATCCTCCTGGAAGCAAATAATACATGGTCAAGGTATGTGAAGTAGGGGCTGCCAGATCCCAGGCTGCATTACTTGGAGTGGGAGGGAGTGGCCATCCCAGAATCAGAGACCAGGGGCAGGCCCTGTCTGAGGACCTCAGAGTGGGCATAACCAAGGGGCACTGGCAGGACAGGGCCCAGCACCTCACCGAGTCAGAGTCCAACTCAATCCCAGTGCTCTGGAAGTCAGCATATGTGTCCTTGGGGATGTCTGGCAGCTCCTCCTCATACTCTGTCTGATAGTCAGATTCATCTGGAGCAGAACGGGCTGTATTAGTCCCCTCCCCAAGGACAGTGGCTGTGTCCAGCACAGCTAAAAACTAAGGCAGAACATGGCCACAGACCCTCTGTCCCCAGCTCCATGGTAACAGTTCACATACACAGCCATATTCACATATTCAGTCCCAGGGCTGCCAGAGGGAGTTGCAGCAGACCCAGCAGTACATCACATCTGGCTTTGTCCACCCCACTTCACAATGGGTCCTGTATGTCTTTCACAAAAACATGGAGTAAGTTGGCCCTCTTTACCTAAGCATGCACAGGAGGCCTGGTCAGGGTGGTGTAAGGAGACACCAGCAAACTCAGCTCTGTGCCTGGGGCTCTCACCCTGGGAAGTCCCCGGGGTACCTCTCAAGTTCCTCTTTAAGATAGAACATGGAGCAGGGAATCCTGCAGAACATGTTGTTCTGTTGCAAGATGGGAGTGAGAGTGGGGATGGCGGTTGATGGCCCCCTTGCAGGGCTGTAGGTCAGAGCAGTGGTTGCTGGACCTGGCCCTCAAGCTCTCTGTTAAGTTCTGCCAGTAGGCTTCCCTGAAGGTCCGTGATATGGTTAGGATACTATATGGAGTGATGAGGGAGAAGCCTGAGTGGCCTAGGAGATAATCCCATTGCTATGGAAACTCTTGGGCTGGATAGATGGTCTCAGGGTCTTGACACAATGGAGCAGCAGTGGTTAAGTCAAGTGCCAGTGACTTCTTCAAGAGAAGAGTGAGGGTCCAGAGGAATGGGGTCCGGCCACTTCTAGCCCGTCCCGACCTTCGTTATGCAGGCCCACTTTCTGGACATCTAACTCACCGTCCACAGCAGCCTCCTTGGCCGGCTCAATCCGTGACACGATCTCAGCGAGGTCCGTGAAGGAGGCACTGGGGCAGGTGAGCACCTGAGGCAGGGTGTAAGGCAGCTCAGGCACTCAGCATGTCGCCTGGCTCAGGCCGCACACAGGTAGGGTGGATGCAGAGAAGGTTGCCAGTGCAGTAGACCGCCACCCTGCCCAACCCTCCATCCTGCTTCTCACCCCACAGTCCTTCCTCTTGCTTGTCCCCTGCTGGTCCTGCAGCATCTTCTCCAGCACACCACTCCGAACCCAGATGTCAAACACTGTCCGCCCATGTTGATACCCGACTTCCTGTATACATAGGAGGCCCCATCAGGAACTTGAGGGAGCCCCTTCTTGTGCTCTTAGAAAAGAGGCTGAAGAGGTAACAACCATCAGAACTGATCCCCCAGGCCCTCTTCCCCTGCAGGCAGTCGCTGACACTCACACAGATCTCATCAAACTTGCCGAAGTCCAGGGTGCGGTAGCTATCAATGGGAGGCCTCAGATACTCGCAGTAATCACTGTTCTTCACCATCTCCAGCTGCCGGACGCAGCACACATAGGCCAGGCGTGTCTGAATCTCTGCCATGTTCAACACCTGCCAAGAATGCTTGATCTCCTACCCTGGCCCTCTCTCCCGGCCCACAAACGTGATGGGCCCTGAGCCAGAGATGTGACCTAGTGAGCCCCTGGTGTCCCAGAGTTAGTCCCAGGGCCTGGGAAGCAGTACAAACAAGTGACCCAGATCGGCTGGACTCTTGAGCTTGGGAGGTGCTTCTACATCCCTGCTGCCAGGGATGGGACATGGGGTCAGAGCATAATCCCCAGAGAAGCTATCTAGTCCATCTGGTACCAATCCTACCTTGACTTTTGAAGCCAAGGGGTTCCAGCGTTTCCAAAGTAGCCACCATCCAGACAAGGCATCTCCATAGTTGGTGAGATCCATCTCATCCCGGCTGCCAACATCAATGGCAATCACAACCTTTGCCCCCATGGATCTTGCCACATCCGCTATGGAGAAAAAGGTAGCCCGGTCACCAGCCAGGTTAAAAATGCAGAACCAGGGTGCAGGGTAGCACTCCAGGAGGAATGGAAAAAACAGATGAGAGGCAGACCCTGCTTTACTAAGCACTAAGAGGGCCCTGTTTCTCTTGGTGGCTCCACCAGGGGACCATGTGGTCCCTCTCTAATAGTCTTCCTGGGTCTATGGGAGCAGGAGATCAAATGTCCCAGCTTATGTGTAGCCTTGTGCACAGACTGTGTGCTGAGCCCTTCTGAGTACGTAGCCAACAGGTAGCAGGTATGGCCTCACTCATAGTGCACCCAACACCTGCAGGCTGTTAGTCTCCAACTGTGGGCACAGATGGAAATCAATTGCTCCTGGTTTGTCTCCTTGGCCTTTGTTCTGTTGCTGCTGTGCTAACAGGCAGAGCATATGCTGGGAGCATGCTGTGCGCATGTGCATGCATGGGCACATGCGCATGTGTTCTCTATGAGCTGATGCCAGCCTGACATTTTCTCTTGGCATACTCTAAGGAAAACGTGTACCACCCCAGCCTTCCTGGTGTGGAGGCGGTTGTGGCAGGCAGCCACAGGGCAGAATGACCAAAGAGCTATGTACCAGCTTGTGGGACACTCCCCCATTCTCTGCAGTACCTGGGAGGTTGTTGATGTAACCCCCATCCATCAGCAGGTGTCCATCCTTGGGGTCGCAGAGAGGGGGCATGTAGCCCGACAAGGACATGCTTGCACGGACATACCTCCATAGAGAGCCTGGAGCATCAAGAAGGTCTGGTGGGAAAATGGCTAGGAAGGAACCTTCCCTGCCCTCTGTGGTCCTTGCCCTCCACTGGAGAATCAGAGCCTTATCTCTGTCAGTCTGAAAGCCCACAGATCCTACCTCTAGGGAGAACACTAAGCTTGACAGACCACCACCAGACCTCTCATCCCAAAGGGCTTTGCCTTGAAAAGAGATGGCACTGAAGTAATTCTCTGTGGTCCCCAGATATCCCACTTTACCCAAGTGAAGACTGCTGTGCCAGAGTACATCCCTAATTCTGCTCCTTTCCCAGAGGCCCTTCTATCCACCTGATATCCTCACTCCTGACTGCCCTACTTCACCTAGTGAGCCTGTGGCAGAGACATCCTCTACCCACCCTATGCAAATGTGCCTGTGACTCTTGCTTCCTTTTTAAGACCCTCTGTGCCCTCATGGAGCTCCCTGTCCATGCTCCTATACCTGCCTGAGATCCTAGAGCGCTGACCCCACTAAGCTGACCCTACGGTGTTTTTGGTTGGGGAAAGCTCTCACCATCTGTGTGAACCCGCATGGCAGAGGCTGTGATATCAGTGGTGATGGCAAAATAGGGGAGCCACAGGTCCTGTGGGGAGGACAGGGGTCAGAGGAAACCTCTTCTCAAACTGTTCCCTGTCCCACACTGGCAAGGCCCATCTAGGGACAGATGAACATAGAGAAAGCAAGATGGTGTCAAGGTCACTGAGCATCTAGTGCATGCCAGGTGTGGTGGGGACACACCTCAATCTGCCGGTCTCTGAAGATGCTGCTGATGCTGTTATTGAAGCCAGTTCCAGAAAACATAGATGTAATTGGGTAGGTCAGGTCCAGTATAGTCTTCATCATCGATGTCATATCCTAGAGACATGGTAAACCTTTACTGAGGAAATCACATTTCTGCATCAAAACTCAGGCAGCCAAGAGAATCCACAGGTCCCACTGCCTGAAGTCTCAGGAAAGTACTCCCTGTGTGGTTGAGCCTTAGTGTATGCAAAGAGGCCAGCAGAAGCTCCTGGGGCTCAGATGCTAAGAGCCTCACACAGCTCCATGACTTCGGTCCTTTCCTCACACAGCTATCCTGGAGCACCCTTGAGGACTCCATCAGACCTCTGTGCTTTGGGCATCCAGATTTTCCTACACAGTAGAGTGAGCACTAGGCTGGACAGAGCCACCAGCTCTAGACCCTTCCATAAGACTAATGAGTGACAAAGAAAACAAGGAATAAGATAGCTTGAGATTCTGCCCAGGGCCTGGACCAGGGAAGCCGCTGGACAAACCGCCCCATTGCATCCACCTCTTTAGCATGGTGTGTAGGTATGCACGTAGCTCCATCCACATCATGTCCAGCAGTAGCCTCCTGCAGAAAAGCCACCTTGGCAGGTCCCACAGCTTAGTTCACCCTCAGGATGGTGGGAGGACCAGCCCAAAGTGCCCTGACTTCTCCTATTGCTGCTCCTCAGCAGCAGATGAGCAGGCGGAGGGAAGGAAAGACGCTTCCCACAGGCCCTCGGCTGGGCTTCCCAGCCCATGACTACATTCTAAGCTGTTCTATAGCAATTGGACACATTTTCCTGTGGTCACTGCTCTTAGAGGCCACCCCCAGTGATTGCTGACATATCACTAAGGACAGGCTTTCTTTTTTGATGGCCACCCATTCCATGGAAGAACTATTTCTGGACAGAGAGCCTCAGGCTGTGTCCTTAGCTTTGTGAATTCAGCAGATAGCCCACTCCTCAGCTTCTGCATGAGGATGACCAATTTTCTCTCCTTTGAAAAAGGAGAGCACAAAACCTTTGGATCCCACGCATGGTTTCAGCAGGGTTCCAGCTGCTCCACTGGAGCAGCCCTGCCTCGAGAAGGCTCTGAGCTGCCTGCTGGCAAGACAGACTAAGGGCACCTGCTCGGCCTCCTTTGATTCTGTTGGATGCTTTGATTCTGATTTTGGGGTCCATTTATGACAAGGCTGGACTAACAGCAGAGAAGTCACATCTCTTGTGTAGCCTGGAGCCCACATTCAGCCCCTCCTGGTTTGACTCATACCAAGACAATACTCCCTTCTCCAAAATCATCTAGAGCTAGGGACCAGGCAACAGGGAATGTCTCCCAAGCATGCTGGAATGATCCATACTAACCAATGTGAAGCTGCATATCCTGCCTTGCCTTTGCCTCAGAAACTGAGGCATGGCTGGGGAGTGGGAGAATCTTGGAGCAGTTGGAGGAGGGATTGAATGAGATCAAAATATACTGTATGAAATTCTCAAAGAACTAATAAAAAAGTAAAAAAGACATGGAGTTGGGAAGAAGACATGTTGGAGAGATTATGGGTCTGTTGGAGAGGGTTAAGTGGGAGGTAGATATGATCATATTTTATTATATACACATATAAAATTCTCAAGAATGAAAATAAATTTTTAAAAAGAAGCCTGAGGCCTGTCCTCTTTCCTGATCTTGACTGACTCTAGTTCTGTCTTGCCTGCCTGCCCACTCTAGCCCTGGTGTAGCTGTGTCTCGTTTCCAGAGACTATAGGATCCACTAGCTCCCCTTCACTGGCATGGCCCTCCATGTTGTCACCCGGTAAACCTATCAGTTAAGACTAGAGCACAAAGCAGACCACCTCCTACTCCCTGCCTTAAGGCCACACCCCGACCTACCTCAGGCCACCTCCTGTCACCTACTTCTGGCCATCTCCCACCAGCTGCCTAATCTTTTACTGCTTTATGCTCTCCCTCTGCCACACGGGCCATGCTCTGACCTACATGCCTGTCTCCTTGAAACTAGAGCCTTCCTGGGGGTGGAGGGTACCTGCTTACCTCTGCCCACTGCTTGGCCCGGATCCGAATCTGGCTGTAGCTCCGCTCCTCAGCAAACAGAGCACCCATGAAAGCCCCAATGGAGGTCCCTCCGATCATGTCCACTGGGATGCCACACTCTGCTAGGGCCCTGAGGATACCCACCTGGGCACAGCCTCTTCACCAGTAAGAACAGAGAAAGAAAACAAGCACCAGAGTCAGGTCAGCCCTTGAACTATATGCCCTGTGAGCCTCAGAGGCGCTGCCCACGAGCTGACTGTTCCTCCCTCCTCAGAACCTAAAGCTTGCATGACTACAGACAATGGAACAAAGAGGAAAGGCTCCCAGAGGGAGTCTGGATATAATTTAAAATCCCTCTCTCTGGAGGGGCACAGGCAACTGTGGGGCTGAGACAGGCAGGGAAGGAGGCTTTTACTAAGGAGAGGCAGTGGGTGGCTGCTTCTATCCACTGCTGATTCCAACAGAGTATCACAGAGGCTGAGAAGCTGAACAGGCTTTACCACACTTGTGGGTGGGGGAAAGTGGAAATGAGAGCCCCCTAGGGAGAAAAAAAAAAGGGTCCTGGTAAACACCAAGGACTGCCTGAGGAGTTAAGCAAAGTAGAAATGAGCCAGCCCCCATAAAGACCAGAAATTCAGTTTCCCACTTTCTCAAACCAGGCTAAAGCTATGACCTAAAATCTCAAAACCAAACATAACAAGTCATACGAGAAGAAAAGACCTCATGACGACAAGACAAGATTAAAAACAAACAATGAAAGTGGACCGAGGGAGGGACTAGAAATGGTAGAGCACTTGCCTACCATATGCATACTTGGTTTGGTCCCCACTACCATACACATTTAAAAAGGCATAAACAAGCCAGGCGGTGGTGATGCACGCCTTTAATCCCAACACTCAGGAGGCAGAGCCAGGTGGATCTATATGAGTTCAAGGCCAGCCTGGTCTACAGAGTGAGATCCAGGGCAGGCACCAAAACTACACAGAGAAACCCTGTCTCGAAAAAACCATATAAAAGAAAGAAAGAAAGAAAGAAAAAACCAACAACAAAGGTATAAACGGTCTGGGTTTAGCACCAGAGGTGTGGGTGGACAAAGTATTGTCTGTATGTCTGCAGTGAATATATTAGTACGCTTAGTAAAAGAGGGAGATACACAACAGATATATGACTCCAGTTCAGGTATCTTGCAACATGCAAATTCATGAATATGGAAAGTAGAAAGAGTTACCAGAGGTTTCAAGAAAGTGGAGTGAATGTGTAATAAATACAGAGTTTATTTAGGATGTTGAAATGTTCTAACATGGATAGGCCTGACAGCTGTAAAACAAGGTGACCATATTTCATTGTACTATAATGGTTAAAATATTCATCTATTGTGTATATATTTAGCACATAAAAAAGAACAATATGCAATACCAGAGCTACACCCTCACAATGGAACCTCATGAGGATTATGGGAGTGAGGGGTAGAGGCAAAGCCACAGGCAGATGAGGGTGCATAGTGACCAACAGACGTAGGTTATTTGAGGGTTAGGACGTAATCTAAAACTTAAGGAAACACACAATTAGTCAGATAGGAATACTACTTAGGAACACAGAAAAGTCAAAACCCAAAAAGAGTTGAAAGTATTTGTTTCTAGGAAGTCTATAGACTGTTTCTGGTATGCCTTGCAGAACCACTCAGCTTTTAAGTATACCTTAAGCCAAATGGCAGACTCTTCAAAAATATTGCTGGCCTGACCTGCAAACCAGGACTGGGTCTGCATCTAACTGTTCTAAGTTTCTACTATCCAGGCCCACAGAAAGGACCAGGGCCTCCCTATTGACAATGTCACACCACTCCTCTAGGCCAAGGCCCCCACAATTCAGGATACAACGAGCACATGGGGGTGGTGGGGTCACTTCACTATAGACTGAGCAGAGCCACAACTCAGCTCATGGTGGGCCAGCTCCAGAGCATGTGAGATGTGGAGTCTGACATGGTCCCTTCATGCACATCTGGATCACTACTTCATCCTCCTCATGATGCTCTGAGGCTCCACTTCTTTCAGCTCAGAGGATCAGATGACAACTCAGGACAGGAATTACATGGGCTAAAAATCCTTTAAAGAACCCAAAGCCTAAACACCTGAAGGATAATCCTCTAGTTCATGAGCAGAGCAGGTCATTCCTCCACAGAGAATATATTAAAATGGGAAGAACCTCATGGGGAGCCCAATGGAGAACTGGCCAAGGACAAGAACAGACAATGTTCAAAGAGGAGACACATGGATAACCAAACAAATGCATCTAAACACAGGCAGTCAGATAACACACGTTTTCTTCTACCAAACTGGTAACAGTGAAATCCAGAACATTTGGGCTATAAACACACATGCGCCCAGACACTTTGGCATGCGGACCACACCCTTGCCATCCATGGGGACTCTTTCTTGAAGATACTAGAGTGGTCCAAGGATCTTTTCCTCTGTGGCGCCATACTACCATCTTCCCCATGCTCAGGGTAGAGCCTGTGGGAGTAACTGTCACCCCACACATGTGGCACACAGTTGGATGGGGGCTCACCTTGCTCCACCCCCTCCAAGCACCAAGGCAATGGCATTGCCTGTCAGCACCCGTGCTAGGCGGGAAAAGTCTGAGTGCCGGTCTGGTGGTCGTTGGAAAATTCGTGTGTACATCTCAACCTGAGAGGAGCCAAAGGAAGACAGAGGTTCATGTGTTTCTCCAGCTAAAACTCTGCATGTCCTGATCTGATTCATATCCTATCCTCTCCAGGACACAGGACACCTCATTAGCACCCAAGTGCCTGACAGGGTCCGAGCTCACCTAAGGGGTGCTGGCAGAGGACAAACAGACAGACCTAGAGGAAGCTTCTAGACTGCCTAAGACCACAGAGCCCCTCCGGATGTCCTCACAGGAGTCTCTCCACTGGCCCTTGTGTAGACAGTGCTCTTGGGGGCATATGGTCCTGGCAGGGGTGCAGTCAACAGGATGCTGTCCATTGAGCTGTGGGTGTTGAATGGTCTACAGCATGTGGACAGCCCCAATGCTTCCCAACACCTAGTTTTCATTCAGCCCAAAGAACTCAAGATGGCCTGAGTTTTAGGATTGTATCTGCTTCTGCTCTGAAGGGGTAGCATAGTGACCTAACCATGAGATCTCTTTGGGGCCTCAACTAAATGTGAGACTCTCAGCCTTGATTCCTGAACCTAAGTCAAGCCCAGATTCCTGGGTTCACTGGTTCCCAGGTCTGGATGGCCTCTCTGTGCCTGTGCCTCCACCATGCTGCGCCTTCCTTCATCTGCAAGGTAGCCCAGGAACTCCAACGTTACGGTCACCGAGTTCAGAGGCAGAACAGGCAAGCCCAACGGAACCCACCAGCCCCGATGCTGCACAAAGGGAAGAAAGCCAGTTCCAAATGTACACCGGGAGGCCAGAGATAATGCAGTCAGGGCTGAGTCCCACTGGGCCAGCCCACCAGGCCTCACCAACTTGGGCAAGCTCCTCTTAGAGAAGACACGGCGTGGGCAGCGGAGGTGCAGGTGGCCGGAGCACCAGCTTCGCATGTTGAGCCACTCCACTGTGCGGGCAGGCCCTGGACCCTCCTCTCTGTGCAGCAGGATTAGTTGCTTCTGGGCACGCACAGCTGTGTTCTCCAACATCCGCTCCAGCTGGAGGAGAGTAAGGCCTGGTCAGCAAGTCCAGGTAAGCCTGAGGACTGATCATAGTACAGAACCAAGGACACCATAGAGCTAGCTCCAAGGTCTACACTCAACACTGCCCTGATGGCTGGCCCCAGAGAGGTCAGTGTGTGACAGGTCTAGTTAGTAGCTGGGCTATAAAGATGGCTCATTCTGGGGTTACTAACCCCCTGACCACACGGTCCCCTTCACTGTGTGTGCTGGGTGGCCAACCCGGCTGCAAGGGTGCTAGGGTATGAGACAGGAGTGCTTCCTCCCATGTTTCAAATACTGCCTTATGAATGCATGCTGTGACCTTCACAGATGATGCACTTTGGGGGCATCTGCCTTACAAAATGGCACTGCTCCTCCATAATGGGAACACACATGATGGGGGTGACTTTAGCTGCTCCAGGATTAGACAGGCAGGGCAGATGCTTGAAATGAAAGCCAAGCAGGTAGAACAGAGAGGAGATGGGAACACTAATTCAAATGAAGAGGTGTCACTTCATACTACTTAAAGGAAATGAATGGACTGAAAGTGTTCATTCCTGGGAAGGACATGGAGCTCTTCAGCCACACCTGCAGCCATTCACAAAGGAAAACTGAAAACAACGACCAGGTAAGCAACTTGGCAGCATCTAGTAAGTGCAAACCTATCCTCTGGGGTCAGCAACTTGAAAGTATCTGAAGATAACTTGTACTTGCTTGTTACTGTGAAGTAACTGGTGGAGAATGCATGAACAGATGGTGGGCGCTCCCAAGTGGAAAACCAAACAGCCATAAAAAACAAATCAAACAGGGGGATCTTTATCAAAATCCTAGGTATTGATGAAAAAGTAAATTTCATGTGGGATGGTGGTGGTGCACGCCTTTAATCTTAGCGTGTGGAAGGTAGAGGCAGGAGGATCTCCGGGTTTGAGGCCAACCTGGTCTACATAGTGAGTTTCAGGGCAGAGAGGGCTACACAGAGAAACCCTGTGAAAAATCAAGACAAATAAACAAAAAAACAAACAAACAAACAGTAATTTTGGAATGATATAAAACAGGGCACCATTTCTATATAATCTTTTGGAGTGACACAGCAAAGGTCTTTAAAGAGTAGATGGCAAATATGTGTGTCCTCCTCTGAGTTTTTAAAAAAATTTTCAACTAAAGGAAAGATAAACAGGGTTCTGGGATGGAAGTCCCTCTGAGCACTCACCTCACCTACTGCTGGCTCTTGCTCACCCAAACCCACAATGAGGATGCAGTCAGCCTGACGGATGCAGCGCTGGGTCCAGGGTGTGAGTGTGCTGTCTGCTTGATAGAGCACAATCCGGTGGATGTCCTCCTGCTGCCCCAGCCAGCTCGACAGCCGGTACTCATGGATACTGAAAGACAGAAGGCAGCATCTCACCTTTTTAAAAAAAAATTTTAATTAAAAATTTAAAAATAAATTTTTTTGAGACAGGGTCTCACTATATAGCACTGGCTGGCCTGGAACTCCCTTTGTAGACTAGGCTAGCCTCAAACTCACAGAGATTGGCCCACCTCTGCCTCCGGAGTGCTGGCACCTCACCTTCTATGGGGTCTAAGGCTCCTCAGCTTCATTAGTACCTCTTGCACAGAGCAACAGAGGGGGCTGGGAACTGGGCAGTTGAGCAGAGGCTGTGGCCAGGCCTAGAGGCTGGGGGCTTAAGAGAAGCTGAGATGCAGAGCTGCCTGCATGATAAGGAGGGCCTGGTTGTCTCCTGGGACCTCTGATGGTACCCAAGCACATATACAGAGTAGAGGGTATAGCTGCACGAGGAACCTACTGGAATGTGCAGATGCCAAGGTACAGGGGTAACGAGGTCCATCTCAGGACCATACCAGGGCAGCTAAGAAAGAACTTAGGCTGACTAAATCTTTCTACATGGGACCACAGGGGGCCGGAAGCGCACCTGTCTAGAGCCGCAGAACCGAGGCGTTGTTTGATGTTGTCACTGGTCAGCAGCAGGACAGGACCTGAGAACAACCACCCATTTCAGAAGTCTGTCCCAGCAGCCACCTCTAAGGACAAGCAAAGGACAATAGTATTCACCCCGTGTCCCGAGGTCAGCTCCCTGGGAGGGATTGCTGGCAATGGGGATGAGGCACGTTTTTAAGCTGCCTCTCCAAATCTGGGTCTCCTGCTGACATATGAACCAAGTCTTTGCAATCCTACCATCACGTGTGTGGACACAGGCTGGGGCCAGGACACATGCAACAGCAAAACGTGAAATCCTGTCATTTCCCAAAGCCACATCTAAAGTGGCCTGGATCCAAATCTAGTTCATTCACATACAGATGCCAAGCTTTCACATCCATGCCTCTCAAGTTAGCCAAGGAAAGGTCAGATGTGGCTCAGATGCCATGCAGAGTGGAGAGCAACGGTCACTCACAGGAAGGTGCCTCAGGAGTATACTGGCCTTAGGTGAAAAGGGTCTAGCAATGGGAAAGCCAATAATAATATACAAGGAGACTTAAATCATTCTGGTTTTTTTTTTTTTTTTTTTTTTACTGTGTTTTGCCTGCATTTATGACTGTGTGAGGGTGTTGGATCTTCTGGAGCTGGAGTTACAAACAGTTGTGAGCTGCCATGTGGTTGCTGGGACTTGAACCTGGGTCCTCTGGAAGAGCAGCCAGTGCTCTTAACTACTGAGCCATCTCTCCAGCCCCCCCCCCCTTTTTTTTGGTTTTCCGAGACAGGGTTTCTCTGTGTAGTTTTGGTGCCTGTCCAGGATCTTGCTCTGTAGACCAGGTTTAAATCATTTTTAACAAGCCAGCCATGGTAATCCAGCCTTCAATCTCAGCACTTAGAAGGCACAGGCAGGTGGATCTGTGTGAGTTCAAGGCTGGCCTGGTCTACATGCTTCCAGTTAGGCTAGGCTAGAGCTACATAGTTAGAGACTGTCTCAAAAAACAAATAAAAAATCATTCTCAACAAGCTCCTCTAAGAGTGTGCAATTAAGAGCTAATTCATGCTGGGAGGCAGCAGTGCACACCTTTAATCCAGCACTCGGGAGGCAGAGGCTGGCCCATCTCTGAGTTTGAGGCCAACTTGGTCTACAGAGTGGGTTCTAGGACAGCCAGGGCTACCCAGAGAAACTCTTTCTCAAAAAAACAAAAACCACACATATATACAAAAAACAAACAAACAGGCTAATTCATAAGAGCGCGAGTGCGCGCACGCATGCATGCATGCATGCATGCATGCACACGCACCAGGGTCTTAGGCTGGCCTTGAACTCCTAAATTCAAGCAATTGACCCAGCTCTGCCTTTCAAGTAGGTGGGACTACAAGCAAACACCACTGCATCTGACAACAGTATCATATTTTAATTAGAAGCTGCTTCTTAGAGGCATACAGAATAAGTGTATCTTTACAGTTGGGAAGGCTACTGGAATGTGGTGATCACAACTCTTAAATTAAACTGTACAAATGTAGCCGGGCATGGTGGCACCTGTCTGCAGAGGGAAGTGGATCTCTGGGAGTTCCAGGCCAGCCTGGTCTACACAGTTGAGTTCCAGGCCAGCCGGAGATACAAAATAAGGCCTTTTCTCAAAAAAATTAAACAACAACCAGAACAACAATAACAGAAAAAAAGTGGAATTTTTTTAAGCAGGCAAACCTGTCCCACTACAGAGGTGAAAAGCAAAGGGTAGCAGGTCCTATAGGCATTCCAAGGCCAGTGCTTCCCCAACCTGGACAGTAGTGGATGGGCAACACATTTTCTCCACCTCCTCCTGTCAAGAGGCCTTCCTGCATAAGATAGATGGTATCTTGCTACATAAAACATGGAGGTGCTGGTCTGACCCCAGGCTAGATCCATTTACCCTCAGGGTACTTCTCCTGTCTAAACTCCTCTGCTTGATTTGGGAGCTATAAAGGAATTGTAGAGCTCCCTAGATATAGTATTCTAGGCTCTCACAGTCAAGGCTTCCAGCCCTTCCCATTAGATGCTGCTGACCATGTCTCTGTCTGCCAAAGGCTCTGGGTTCTGTGTAGGGGGTCTGGATGCTTCTTCCTACAGAGCACAGGTAGGCAAGTCTGGGTGAGGGGAGCCTCTGGCCTCACTGGAACCAGGCATTCCAAAAGTCAAGAGTCTCACCAGAACCACCGGTCTTCACTCTACGGAGCGTAGCCTGAGGCAGCGGGCAGCCAGGTTGCTATGCCAGGTCCCTGCTGGCTTGGACAGCACTGAAGCCAGAGGACAAGGGGACAACACAAAGTTTCTACAATAAAAGAAAACTTCTCGGGGCTGGAGAGGTGGCTCAGAGATTGAGAGCGCCGACTGCTCTTCCAGAGGTCCTGAGTTCGATTCCCAGCAACCACATGGTGGCTCACAACCATCTGTGATGACATCTGACACCCTCTTCTGTATACATAATAAATAAATAAATCTTTAAAAAAAAAACAAAAAAAAACCCGCCTTTAATCCCAGCACTCGGGAGGTAGAGGCAGGCGGATCTCTGTGAGTTCGAGGCCAGCCTGGTCTACAGCGCGAGATCCAGGAAAGGTGCAAAGCTACACAGAGAAACCCTGTCTCGAAAAACCAAAAAAAAAAAACCAAAAAAAAAAAACAAAACAAAAAAAAAAACTTCTCAGCCTGGATCCTTCACAAGCGTAACGCCTTTGGAAATGAAAGGAACGTATCAAAGGCAGTCACCCAACTCAAGGCAAAGGCAGGCACAATGTGGCTTTTTTTTTGGTTTTTCAAGACAGGGTTTCTCTGTGTAATTTTGGTGCCTGTCCTGGATCTCACTCTGTAGCCCAGGCTGGCCTCGAACTCACAAAGATCCACCTTCCTCTACCTCCCGGGTTCTGGGATTAAAGGTGTGCGCCACCACTGCGCAGTCACAATGTGGCTTTTCTAAATGCGAGTTCTGGTTCAACCGACAGGACGGTTCTCCAGGTGGTCTTGAACTTACCACTTCTCCCCTTTCTTGTAATTCTCAAGAATCACCATGGGATGTGCTGGTTCCTGAGACAGGGACGGGTAGGTCAGGAGAGCTGGGCTCAGCTCCTGCTCTTAGACACAGGATATTCTCCAACACTCTGACCCAGCTCGTCCTGTCCTGTGGGGTATGATACCCAAGGCAGGATGCTTTCCAGGTTCCTGAGCAGCCTCTTGAACTCTAGGGACCAGCTGATAATGAACCAGTGCACCTGTTGTTCCTTGCTGCCCACTCCAATAAACTTGCTCTGGTGTTGTGTAGCAATTTCCTCCTAAATAAAACCTCCCATCTTAGAGGGGAGCTCATTAAGACACAGGATATTAAAAGGAGCTGAAGCAACGGATGTTATAAGGGGAGAGGAAGTATTCCATCCTCTAGGGGACTTCTATAAGCTAAGGAAGTAAACAACTCACATAATTCTAGGAAGTCACTGAAACTAACCAGATTCACTAGGTTCTTCCCTCTCCAAGGGTATATAAGCAGCAAGAAGTGCTGAGATTCTCAGACCAGCTGACTGGCCTAGTAGAGGCAGATAGCTAACTCAAAGAAGCAGAGACCAGCTGAGCTGCCTGAAAAGGATGCTCGTCAACATGGTAAGCTGCCTACAGGTTATGTAGTGAGCACTAGGTTTTCAGATTTCATAGCTGTCACCCATGCTGGGGCGGGCTATTGGTGATGTAGCTGTCTTTGAGTAATTTCTGCTCCTGTAAGTAACCCTTTACCCATATTCCTGTAAGAAACCAAATAAAACTCACTGGTTCACCAAGTTAGACTTTGGTGGTACCCATACTTTAGCTTGTCATTGGTTCCCTATCTGGGTTGAGTAGTGAGCTACTTGTTCATGCTTTGTTGTGGAATATCTGTACACTGTATGAAGATGTGTTGCTGTGATTGATGTAATAAAAAGCTGAATGGCCAATAGCTAGGCAGGAGGTATAGGTGGGACTTCCTAGTAGAGAGAACTCTGGAAAGAAGAAAGGCGGAGTCACCAGCCAGACACAAAGAGGAAACAGAAGGTGCAAGATGGAACAAAGGTAATACCATGTGATAGAACATAGATTAATATAAATGGGTTAATTTAAGTTATAAGAGCTAGCTGAGACAAGCTGAAGCTAAAGGCCAAGCTTTCATAACTAATAAGAAGTCTCTGTGTCATGATTTGAGCTGGTGATCCAAAGACAGTCCAACAAGAAAGCTCGCTACAATGTTTCCCCAGGAGCGTGTCACAGACATGTGTGCACCTTGTGTGTGAGCATTCTCTCTCACCAGGTTCAGACCAGCTGATAAGCAGAGCATTGTTTGGTGATGGTAACTCAAAGACATGATCCAAGAAATAAATAGCCAGTAAGGTGTGTTTACATGATATAAAAATTCCTGCTCCATAAAAGCCACTGTTGAGTGAATGAAATAACAAGACACTGACCAGGAGAAACTATTCACAAAAGGAGTGTCTTACGGGAAACTGTTGTCTAAAATAGATACAATGGACTCTCAAATTTCAACAATATGAGAACAACCAGGGAGGAGCCTGGAGAGATGGCTCAGTTGGTGAAGTACTTGCCATGCAAGCCTGAGCACCTGAGTTCAGACCCCCAGCACCCATGAAAAACTCCAGGCTCACTGCAGCCCCAGCACTGGCGGGACAGAAACGGAGGCTCCCGGGAGCTTGCTAGCTAGCTGGTCTAGCTGAGCAGTGATGCACAGAAGAAAAAGCACATGAAAAAACATCCTGTATCACACAGCATAAGGGAAACAACATAAAGATCGGTGGTTTCCAGGGTTTGTGTGGGAGAAGGGATGAGCATACAGAGCACCCTCAGGACAAGTGAAAACACCTTGAGTGGTACTGCAGTAGTGAACACACGTCATCACATACACCTAAACCCACCGAACAGCAACGGGGGTGACTCCTCATGCCCACTCTGACCCTGGGCAGTGGTGATGTGATGACAGAAGTTCCATTCTGGTAAGGAATGCTGATAGTGAGGATAGCTGGACATGGTGAGGGGCAGGGAACACATACGAAATCCATGTATGTAGCACGAATCTTCCCAATTTTGCTTTGCTCCTACAAAGCTTTTTTTTTTTTTGAGTCAAGGTCCTTCTATATTGTAGTAACTGGCTTAGAACTCACTCTGAAGACCAGGCTGGCTTAAATTCGCAGCAGCCTTCCTGCCTCTGCCCACCAGGTCTGGGATTACAGGTGTGTTTCACCATACCTGGCTTTAAAAAGTGAGTCCCCTTCCCTACCAGCGGCCACAGTAAGAAAAGGAATAGCCCAATTAGCAAATGAGAAAAAGGGCCTGGGATGTAGTTGAAAGTGGAGCACTTGTTTAACATATGTGAGGCCCTGGGTTCTACCCCAGCAATAAGACAAACAAAAACAGGAAGAAAAAAAGCAAGCAAGCAGAACATATGAACAGACATTTCACCAGAGAATATATACAGGGAGCAAATCCGCACATGAAATGTTTACTGTCATAAACCAACAGAGAAAAGTAAATTAAAATTAGGGTACATGGTGGTACACACCTTTAGTCCCAGCACTCAGGAGGCAGAGGCAGGAGGATCTCTGTAAGTTCAAGGCCATACAAGGCTACATAGTAAGACGCTGCTCCAAAAAAAGAAAAAAACAAAACAAACAACAAAAACAAGAGTTGAAGAAATTAAAGAGTTTCAGGCCAGCCAAGACAACATAGTAAGACCCTGTCTCAAAAATTAAGAGTAAGTAAGTAAGTAAGTAAATAAATAAATAAATAAATAAATAAATAAATAAATAAAATTAGGGCATGCTGTCACTATGCCCCTATTAAAATAGCTAAAATTAAAATAGTCATGACACAGAATATTGGCAAGGATGTGAGGAAACTGGCCCTTCACACATTGCTGGTGGGAATACAAATGGTATAGACATTGTGGAGAAAGCCTAGCAGTTTCCTATTAGACTGAACATACTCAGACTCCAGAGAAATGGAAATTTATATGTATAAAAAAATCCATCCATTACACAAATGGTCACAACAATTTAATTCACAGTATTCCCAAACTGGAAACGATCCAAACACCCTTCAATAATGAGTAGCTGCATAAACTGAAACATGCCCTCAGTGGTGTGAATACACCACAGCAGTAAAAAGAAAGCAAGTCATGTTCGCTTTGGCAGCACATACACTAAAACTGAATAAAAATAATTCAGAGATTAGCATGGCCCCTGAACAAGATGATATGCCAATTTGTGAAGGGTTCCATATTTTTAAAAAGAAAGAAAATCTCACAAGGCCACATGCTATGATTCTATTTTTATGACTTTCTCAGAATGACAAAAATCAGAGATTAAGGAGAGTTAGTTGTTTGGATGTCAGTGAGAAGGGTGTTGATGGAATGTGGCAGCTTTAAAGTGGCAGCTGGAAGGGTTTCTATGGCAATGAGCTTTGCAGCATTGGTATCGTCCTGGCTACCAGGATATGCTGTGTCAAAGGAGGGGGCACATGTGGTGATACACTGTGTACCCTAATAAAATTTGCCTGAAGATCAGAGAACAGAACAAGCCACTAGATTAAACATAGAGGCCAGGCAGTGGTGGCACACACCTTTAATCCCAGTACTTGGGAAGCACATAGCCTTCAATGGCTGGGCAGAGAAAGGTATATAAGGCATGAGGAGACAGGAACTAGAAGCTTTTGTCAGAAGCATCCCTTTCTGCTAGAGGCTTTTTCAGGCTGAGGAGTCCTAGAGGTAAGAGGTGTCTTTTTTTTGTCTCTGATCTTTCAGCACTTCCACCAATATCTGGTACCGGGTTTTTTATTAAAAGACCATTTTAAGATTCATGTTATAGTCATATGTGCGTTCACATACATACACGTGCACCAGAACAGTTAATGAGTCTGGAGCTGACCTTCAGAGTAGTCTTAGCATCATGTGCGGTGTTATTATAGGGGACACTGGAAAAGGTCATGGGGGCCTTTCTTTACTTTGCCATTTCTTGTGATTCTATAATTATCTTGAATTAAAAAAGTTTTCTCCACAGAGCAACTTGACACTGCACTGGATGCAGCCTGAACAATCTAACCAATGTCACCGAAAATGAACAGGACTTTCTATACACCTGCAATATGGATTGCAAAACAAAGATCAAGACTATCATACAAGCTGGGTATGGTGACACACGCCTTTAATCCCAGCACTCTGGAGGCAGAGGCAGGCGGATCTCTGTGAGTTCAAGGCCAGCCTGGTCTCCAAAGCAAGTTCCAGGAAAAGCACAAAGCTACACAGAGAAAGCCTGTCTCAAAAAACCAAAAAAAAAAAAAAAAAAAAAAAAAAAAGAAAGAAAGAAAGAAAAGAAAATTCCAGGACAGCCATCTACACAGTGAGTGAGATTCTGTCTCAAAAAACAAAACAAAAAAATATAAACAAAAACAAAAAACCGCAATAATTTTAAATTATTTTAAATATACCACTATATTTTTATTTTATTTAAGAATAATTTATAAGCCAGGCAGTGGTGGCGCACGCCTTTAATCCCAGGACTTGGGAGGCAGAGCCAGGTGGATCTCTGTGAGTTCGAGGTCAGCCTGGTCTGCAGAGAACTACATAGAGAAATCCTGTCTTGAAAAAAAACCAAACAAAAAAGAATAATTCACAGCTAATAAATACTATGGGCTGGAGTGGTGGCTCAGAGGTTAAAAGCACTGACTGCTCTTCCAGAGGTCCTGAGTTCAATTCCCAGCAACCACATGGTGACTCACAACCATCTGTAATGAAATTTGGCGCCTTCTTCAAGCATGCAGGCATACGTATACATAATAAATAAATCTTTTTTTAAAAAAACAACACTATGGTATCTTTCAATTTTACAGATCTTTGGTTTGCATTATTTAATGTTTTATATCAGTGGTTCTCAATCTTCCTAATGCTTTGACCTTTTAATACAGGTCCTCATGTTGTGGTGACCCCAACCATAACATTATTTCAATGCTACTCATAACTGTAATTTGTTACTATTATGAATTGTAATATAAATATCAGATATGCAGGATATCTGATACATGACCCCCAAAAGGGTCATGACGCACAGGTTGAGAACCACTGTTTTATATAATTTAAGTATCTGTAGGGTAGAGGAAGTGTTTGTGCTGTTCTGAAATAGATATTCTAATAATATCTTATTTTATGATTACTGGACATAAGCACTGCATTCACTATTGTACCACTTTACAGAGACATTCCTGAAACTTTTACTATAACCTACCATGAGTATCTTATCATATGCTCACTCAAAATTAGATCAAAAATTGTAACTAAAATGTGGCAATGAATGGACTAAAGGGTACACTCTGTGACCCAACAGGCCACACTACAGCTGCCACAAGAAGATTCTTCTTTTTGTAGCTGTTGTATTTCTTTATTTTGTTAGGTTTTCAGATTTTCTTTTAAATTTGGTTTTGATTATGGGGGGTAGGTTTCAAGGGCAGAGGGCAGATGCAAGGGGACAGGGAGATTAGGATTGGAATGCAAGATGTGAAATCCACAAAGAATCAATACAAGTTTTTAAAAAATGTTAAGAAAAACAGAATACCTTATGAACTTGGAAATTTTCAAGAATTCTCTTGAGTTTTAATTTCCTATTCTTAGATTCCCCAATTTTAAACATATATGTATTTATCCGCTTGCTCATGAGTGTGGCGGTGAGAGTAACTTGTAGGAGCTGGCTTTCTCCTTCCCCTGCAGGCACTGGGGGTCAAGCTTAGGTTGTCAGGCTGGGTATAAGATGTCTTTAACTGCTGAGCCATCTTGCCAGCTCTAGCCTCTAAAATTGAACAACTTCTTCCTGATGGATGACCAGCTCTAGGTTTCATCCTAGGACTAACGTACTCCAGCTGTTGGCCCAGAGAGTGGTTTAGTTCTAACCGATCCCCTACCAAAGCTACCTGATCCCATCCAAGGGCATTTTCTATCAGGTCAGCAAGCTCCATGGCCATCTACTCCCATACCTATTTTCCAGCAAGCAGAGTGCTGGCATACACTTCTAGCAGGCTCAGAACCTACAACGATAGGCCTGTGATGGGGGGATGTCAGTACAGAGGGCTCTCCTAATGTCTCTGGGTCCCTCCATCTTAAGGGTTTCTAACACATCATATACTATTACATACTCTCTGCCTGTGAAGATCTCAAGGCCTGGAAATCCCTTAATGTGGAGGGCTCCTTCAGAGTAGAGCCTCCCCTGGATAGAGGGTAGGCAGCCCACAGTTCCTGAGGAACGGATAATGTTTACCTTCAGGACCTCTGTGTAGCTTACCAATGGCACTGAGGGCATGCTGGAGTTCCAGAGCAAAGGCAGTTAGGGGCACGTCCTCAGACACAGGCATTGCTGCTACCGTGGACAAGTTGCCAGGTGGGTTCCCCAAGTCCCATTTGCTGCTTGCTGTGTGAAGTCCAAGCTGGTGACCTGTAGGGATAGAACCAAGAATCAACTTGGAAGGCTGGGCCACCAGCAGAACAGCTATGGTGACGGATGACACAGGGTGCCACCAAGAGGGACCAGAGTCTGCTTTCAGTCTCACAATGACTAAAGCAGGCCCTTGATCAATACCAAAATGGATGTGCTCTAGTTTTGGCCCAGCCATAAATTATCTTGATCCTCCAGAGCTTGGGAATTCAAGGAGCAAGAAAATTTGGGAAATATTCTGCCAGATGAGAGCACCCCCACACCCCAATGGTTTCACTATGTAGCCTTGGCTGGCCTCAGATCCATCTCTCTTAATGGTGTGTGTATGTATGTGTGTGTGTGTGTGTGTGTGTGTGTGTGTGTGTGTGTGTGTGTGTGTGTGTGTGTGTGTATACACACCATTCTCTTTATAGTTTTTTGTTTTTAATCACTCTAGAATCTGTAAGCTCAGAAGATCAACAGACACACCTTTATCATCTCTTATCCACATGGGATTCCAAAAACCAAAGGAAGCAGAGAATAAAGGAGGAAGGTCAATCATTCTGGGGCAGGGGCAGGGGCATCCTAAGGAGACACCAGAAGGGATGCCTGAAGGAGAAATCGAAGCAGGCAGAGCCTCCTTGAGACCAGAATATCCAAGGGTCCAACAGAGCCTCACCCAGATACCCAGAGGGCCTAGACCTTCCCGCCAGGCCCTACTCAGCTGCAGGGACTGTAGACCACTCAACTAACACAGGGGCAAGACCAAAGACATTTTAGTTTTGCTATCCTGTAGCAAAAGATCCTGGTACAAGTTCTTCTCCAATACAAAGTTCTCCTCTTGAAGGGGCCCCTCCTGCGTCCATAAAAGGTGGTTGAGCACAGGGTTTCCTGGCATTTTCATGCTATGGGCTCCCTGGCGACATGGTTGCCTATCCTCCTCTACAATGTCCCTCTCACCCCTGACCTTCCTTTTTACTCTGACACAGACAGACCCATCTTCAGGCCTGGGTCTCATGTCTTCCTTAAGCGCAGTTTCCAAATGCCTGGCTTCTCTCCTCCTCACCCCAGGAACAGCTTCCAGAAACTATCAGATACACAGTTCCAATTGGTTGGACATATGTCTGCACAGACTGACTTAGAAGTCTGGTGCAGAGCTACAGGTGGAGGGAGCTACAGGGATATGTGGAGCCCCATTCAGTGACCTGTAGGCACAGAGCCAGGAGTCAACTTGTAAAGCTGGGCCACTGCCTGGAAGCCCCCATGTTTCCAGATGACATAAGGTACAGGACCGTAAGAGAGAGAGTTTAGGAAGGGTTTGCCATTCCAAGCAAATCTAAGAGCAGGGAGAGAGGGTGAGAGATAAGGAGCCACACTTAGGCTGTGATAAGCAGAAACAAGTCTATAGTCTTAAGAGGATACATGCATTTCACCTACACACACATAATACATATGTAATACATACACCCTCATACATCATACATATATCACACAAATACTACACACACAATTCACATACATCTCACACACAACATATATATCCATATATATATATACACACCATATATACAATTTGCATACATACCGCCCAGACACCATGTATATACCACACATATAACTTATACATGTACTTCATATATACCATATATGCATCACATACACACACCTTGAATATATATACACATACACAAAGATATTCACTGCAATATTGTTTAAAATAGTTGGGAAGGCCAGGGATAGTGGTGACACCTTTAATCCCAGCACTCAGGAGGCAGAAACAGGAGAATCTCTGTGGGTTTGAGGCCAATCTGGTCTACAGAGTGAACTCCAGGCCAGTCAGGGATACATAATGATACCCTGTCTCAAGAAACAAAACAGAACAAAAAAACCCACAACAACAATAACAACAAAGACAAAAACAAAAAATAAACAAAAATAGAGCTGAGGAGAGATGTTTGGTAATGGGGGAAATAGCTGAATGAATGACCCTCTTAGCCATCAAAAAATAAAACACATCTTTAAGCCAGGTGGTGGTGGTGGTGGTGGTGGTGGTGGTGGTGGTGCAGGCCTTTAATCCCAGCACCCAGAAGGCAGAGGCAGGTGGATCTCTGTGAGTTCCAGGCCAGCCTAGTCTACAGAGTGATATCCAGGGCAGCCAGAGCAACACAGAGAAACCCTGTCTCAAAAAAATAAATACATAAATAAATAAAACAGGGGGCTGCAGAGATGCCTCAGAGGTTAAGTGCACTGGCTGCTCTCCCAGAGGTCCTGAGTTCAATTCCCAGCAACCACATGGTGGCTCACAACCATCTGTAATGAGATCTGGTGCCCTCTTCTGGCCTGTAAGCATTCATGCAGACAGAACACTGTATACATAATAAATAAATCTACAATAAATACAACCCCACATCTTTATATAACGGTGACAACAGTTACTGAGTGAAATAGCTATCGCTTCCTGGATACCTCCTTGCCCTGCCCTTGCCCTGCCCTTGCCCTGCCCTTGCCCTGCCCTTGCCCCGCCCTTGCCCTGCCCTTCCCCTGCTCCCCTAGGTCTTCATCTCCCAGGCCTATGGAAGGAGGCCGTCTTTACTTATTTCATCCTCATTCATTAGCTCTGGGGAGAGGATGTGGCCTTCTAACAAGGCAGTTCCCACTCCCCAAGTGGCTTTCCCATCAAATGTAGGAATGGGAGTTGTGAGGCAGTGGAGCTTCCACCCAGAAAGCCCACAAGGAGGCACCAAGCAGTCAACTGTCCTCTGCTCAGGGTAGGCTGCTTCCACAAACTGAGTGGATGGTTACCACTCTGGTAATTAGGAGGAAACAACACCTAAGTAACAACTAAGTCACTAAAACCCCAAAGCCCACAGCCCAGAGCACCGCCTAGCAGAAGCAGATGAAAATCACTGCGACAGCAGTGATCTGAATAGCTCTTCCTCAGGTAGCCTCCTCTACAACAGGTCTTCTTTGGGGATTCTGAGATGTCAGAACCCTGTTTTAGTAGAACCAGTACGGGAGCTCTAGTGTTAGCCATGTGTAGCTCTCAGTCTTCAACTGAGGTACTTAGGGAGTCTTTACTGTGGTCCAAAGGGAAGTGGCGTGAGGGACACCTCATCTGGAGGCTCTAAGGGCTGCAGGAAGCAGCTCTCTCGATTCAGTAGGTCAAGGAAGGAAGCTGGCTCTGCTTCTTGAAGGAGTCCTTTCCAAGGAGGCTGCCTCTACGAAGCCTCACCAGCTTGAACACAAAGCAGCCTTTCTATCTAGCAAGCAGAAGCCCTGCACCGGCCAGAGAGGGGAGCGGAGAAAGCTTTCTTCAGCCATGCCTGGGCTAGGCAGGTCAGAATCCACAGAGGATCAGAACAAAGGATGGCACAGAACTCCAGCAATCCTACCGGCTCAAGGAAACAGAGGCCGACCAGACAAATCATAGTCCAGAAAACTAGGGCAGAACCTGAGCTATGAATACAAACACACTGACAGCCACAGAAGATTTACATGGGAATATAATATTCAAAAATAGATATTTGTTTAATATAGTATATACATTTAAAAATTCAGTATATTCCAATTACCAGGTACACTAAGAACAAGGAATTTTTTTCTTTCTTTCTTTTTTTTTTTTTTGGTTTTTTGAAATAGAGTTTCTCTGTGTGTAGCCCTGGCTATCCTGGAACTTGCTCTGTAGACCAGGCTGATCTCAAACTCAAAGATCCAACTTTCTCTGCATCCTGAATGCTGGGATTAAAGACATACACCACCTCTACAGCAAGCAATCTTAACTTGAATGAGAAAAATCAGTCAACAGACAAAATAACAGCACAAAGATTAGAATTATTTGCTAGGAACAATGAAATACAACCAGTCACAGCCAGCCATCATGAAATCATGAGCATTTCTGAAACAAACAGAAACAGAAAACCTTAGTAAAACAAAGAGCCAAAACACAACAACAAATAAAAGGTTCTCTGGGGCAGGAGTGACAGTGGTATACACTTGTGATCCCAGGAGTCACAGCAGTACACACTCGTGATCCCAGGAGTCACAGAGGCACACACTCGTGATCCCAGCAGGAGACTACTAGACTAAGAGGGAGCCCAGAGCAGAAGGATGGCAAATTCTAGGTCAGTCTGGGCTATATACTGAGTCAGAGGCCAGCCTGGGATACACAGCAAGTTCCTGTCTCCAAATAATAATAACCAAAAAAAATATTTTTAAACCACTTTGTATAGGTCAAATAGGAGAATCAAGGTGACAGGAAAGAGCAAGAAATATTGAGGACAGACCAAAGTAACAATTCTATTTGAACATCATAGAGACAGAAAGATAAAAAAGTGACCAGTGCCCCAGATACCTCTGCGACAATAACAAAAGGCCCAGCATTCGTGACACTTTGTTTTAAGAAGAAAAGAAAGAAAACAGGGTTGGAAAAAGATGTGAAGAAAGAAAAGCTAAGAATTTCCCAAATTTGCTAAAAGATATAATCTATAGGTTAAAGCAAAATTAACTCCAAAGGCATAAATCCAAAGATTTTCTAATTTCTGAAATGTAAACATGAGAATAATTTAAGTGCAGGTCAAGTGTCAGTTATCTGAAATCCCCGAGGCCAGAGTGCTTTAGAGTTCTGGCCTTGTCAGATTTTAGAGTGTTCCCAGTCTACTGGTTAAACATTCCTCATCTGAAAGTAGCAAATGCTCCAAAATTCAGAACTTCTGAATGCTGACGGGACACTTCAAAAGTTTTGGATTTTGGATTTCAGATTTTTAAATGTTTGGTTCTCAAGGCATGTAGAAGTAATGGTTAAGACACATCTCAAGGGCTGGTGAGATGGCTCATTGGTTAAGAGCACTGGCTATCATTCCAGCACCCACATGTGGCTTACAACTGTCTGTAACTCCAGTTTCAAAGGATCTGACACCCTCTTCTGGCCTCCAAGGGCACTGCATACATGTAGTGCACAGACATATATGCAGGCAAAACACCCAGATACATAAAAATAAACAAATCTCAAAAACAACAACAACAAAACATACAACGGCTGGCCTCGAACTCACAGAGATCTGCCTGGCTCTACCTCCTGAGTGCGGGATTAAAGGTGTGTGCCACCACCGCCCGGCCAATAAGGCACTTTCATTCCACTTAAAATGAAAAATTATTGCTATTAATGGATGAGGATAAGCATAAAATACTGTACTCCCTACAGTGACCATGGAAACCGTACAACAAAGAGAATGTAGAAATCAGAACTAATAAAAATAGGATGCTTAAAAGTAACCAAAAAGAATACTATTGAAGCCAGGCGGCGGCGGTGGCGCACGCCTTTAATCCCAGCACTCGGGAGGCAGAGGCAGGCGATCTCTGTGAGTTTGAGGCCAGCCTGGGCTACAGAGTGAGTTCCAGGAAAGGTGCAAAGATACACAGAGAAACCCTGTCTCGAGAAACCAAAATAATAATAATAATAATAGTATTGGAACAAAATTAAAGCATAAGGTAGTAGACATAAATTCTAATAGAACAGCTTTGTTAGAGGTAAGTGGTCTGAATAGTTAAAAGGTAAAGATTACCAGAAGAATAATTAAAAGACTTGGCCTCTCACTATGCCTTCCTTTAAGACACTTACTTCAAACATAGTGGTCAGACGGGCTGAAAGCAAAGTAAGAAAGAAACCACATGTATTGAACAGTATGGTGTCTCTCCTGAATTCATACCCACTCAGAACTTCAGAATGTAATCTCATGTGGAAAAACCCTTAAAGACTGATGAAGTAAAGATGAATCCATCCTGGAGAAGGACCACGGTTTTCTATTGCTGTGTGCACACTGTAAGCACAGACAGTTTGCTTAACATAATACTTAAAATACCAGGATGTGATCCAAATGACAAGGTGTACTGAGAGTAAAGAGCTAAACAGCAGCTTGTTCACCCACAATGTGTCCTCTCAACAAACATTCAGTACTGCACACCAGTCTCAGCCATGTATAAAGCTTGTATGTCTGTACGGGACCAGGTCACAAATGAGCTAGCCTGGGAGAGCTAGTGGGAAAAGAAACAAAAGATGAGGCTAAGATGAGCAGAGGGTGGGGAGGACCAGAGGTGTGCACACAAATGTACAATGGCCACCTAGGCAGGGAACATGGAGGTGGAGGCAGGAGAGAGCCATGGGCATAGTGTGCACCGAACAGTACACAGCCAGAGAGCGACACCAGAGATCCAGGAAAAGAAGACAGTCCTAGAACACATAGTGACCAGTGGCTCCCAAATTAGGGACACTCTTGGAGATAGAAGGAAACAAACATGCTGTGGCAGTTTTAATTCCTGACACCCTACAGTGATTTCACCATCTTTTTACACTTGGCACATGACAGACAGACTACGGCAGCCTCCCACTCTCCCACTCTCCCAGAGGCTTCACCCTCTATTTCCCTTTCTAATCACTGACAGGAATAGAAGGCAGATATATCACACTTCTTCTCACAAACAGTTGAGCTTCCCCCTGTGCTGCCCATGTCGAGACACATCTTGGCAAAATATGCTGGCACTGTCAGAACCTACGCCCTCCTTACTCAGAGTTGTGCTTGGGGGGAGCCCGTGGACGTTTCCAAGAGTCATGCAGCACAGTATCCCACAATGCTCCAGGGGTCTGCCCCGGCCGGCTTCCATGCTTCTTTCTTCTACTCCTCAGGGGAAGGGGGGGGGCAGTGGGTGGACTGAGGAGGTGTTGAGACTCACCTGTTGCAGATCCCTGCTGGAGGCTGCCTAAGATCTTCTCACCCAAGAGATGAATCAGTCGGGTTACAACCTTGGGGTAGAGGAAGAAGGAAAATCCCAAACGACATTGTTAAAAGGTGAAACGCTGGGGACTGAAAAAGTCACAGTGATGTTCAGACAGCACACTGGGTTGTCAGAGACTGGAAATAAATATGCGTTACGGGTGACAGGAGCCATGCACAACTCTCTGGTTGCCAGATGAGACAGGGTTAGTTGCCAACTTGACAAATGCAGAAAGAGATGGCCTAGACATGCCTATTGGGATTGTCCTGGTGACATTAACTGATGGGGAGGACCCATCTCAACTGTGGACAGGACCTGGGTTTTATAAATGGAAAAGCGAGATGAGTACCGTCACGCATGCACTCATTGCTCGCTGGTCTCGATTGCGGATGGGACGGAACAGACGCCTCCTCTAGCTCCTGCCGCTGTGGTTTCTCTACTATGAGGGACTCAGAGCCAAAATAAAACATTTTCCCTTTGAGTTGCTTTTGTCAGGGTATTTTTACCACAACAAAAGGAAAGAAATTAAATTACCAGGAAAAAGGACCTTGATGGGGGGGGGGGGGGGAGGTGGTTGCTCAGTCCAGGGGTGACAAGGAGAAATGGAAACACAAAAGGTGTCTGTGACCTTGAGCCTGCTGCAGGTTCTCACACTCACTGGAGGTAGCAAGCGACCTAAGGAACCCACCCATGACCCCCAGGCATGGCAAAGACAGCTGACAAGGCCTCCTGAGAATAGGGTTCACCTCAGACAGGGCACCTGCTTTGTCTGGTATCATTTAAGTGACACCGGGGCCACTTCTTCTTTGTTGTTGTTTTTGGGTTTTTTGTTTGTTTGTTTTCAAGACAGAGACTCTCTCTGGAGCCTTAGCCAAAGAACTGTCCTGGATCTCGCTCTGTAAACCAGGCTGGCCTCAAACTCACAGAGATCCGTCTGCCTCAGCCTCCCCAGTGCTGGGATCAAGGGTGTGCGCCAGCACCTCCTGGTTCACAAGGGCCACTTCTAGCACGGAAATTAAGGAAGCTTATTTGTCCCAGCATGGTCGGGTCAGAGACCCCAGAAGATCCAAATGAAACTGACCAGATTTTCAGAGATGAAACAAAAAGTAGTCTGAGTAGAGAAGTCTGAAAGTAAGCCTGAAAGCATGATGTTTCCAGACGAGGCTATTGTTAATATAGTCTACTGTAACAGAAGTTTCGAAACACAAGAAAGCAGAGAGAAGAGTACAGGAAATTCCACTGTTCCTTCACCCACCTCAGTAGTGCTATTTCATAAACAAGCCTTTGGGAGCACTCATGGAGTTCTACGATGACTATCTGAATGTTTCTCTAAAGGCCAGGAGCCAAAACAAACCAACACCTATACTCAGCAAAGCATGATAATGTACACCTTTCAAACCAGCATTGGGAAGCTGAGATATGAGGGTATGAAGTTTGAGGCCTGCCTGGACGACAAGAGAAGTTCAAGGCCAGCCTGGGAACTTAACACCCTGTCTCAAAATAAAATTTAAAGAACTGGGGATGTAGTTCAGTGCCATAGTGCTTGTGTAGTGTACATAAGGCCCTGAGCTCAATCCCCAGCACCACAAATAAAGCAATAAAATTGTCACATTTAAAAACAAGTAAATTCAAAGTGAGACTAATTTTGCTGTTGTTGCTGTTTTTTTGGGAGACAGAGTCTCACTATTGTAGTCCTGGTTACCCTGGAACTCACTATGTAGACCAGACTGGCTTTGAATTCACAGAACTCACAGCCTGTAACCTTGGCTCTAACTTCCAAATACTAGGGTTAAAAGCGGACCACCATGTCTGGCCATTAAAGCTAATTTTTTAAAAGGTTATTTCTATATCAAGTGGCAAAGGTTCCAGATCGGCCAATAAGTCCACAAAAAGGGGTCTGGTATCTTAAAAAAAAAGTGAGGAAGCACAAATTCACACCACTGTGATGTACCCACGAGAACGGTTGGTGTTAAGCAGCTGCCTGTGTGTTTGCTAGCACTCTAGGCTCAGGAGCCACATCCTACAGGGCTGGGAAACAGCACAGCCACTTTGGAGAACTGTGCAGTTCCCAAAGCACACATCTATCTCGTGACCTAGCAACTGAACAAGGGAAATGAATCATCTGTTTATAATAACATTTGTCAAGAATGTGTTCAGCAGCCTTTTAAACCCAATAGTTCCAAACTGGAAAGCATCCCAACACCCACCAACTGGAGAACAGACAAATGGACTGAGACCAGCAGCAGGATACTGCTGGACAATGAACAAAGCCATTCACAAAAAGTACATTTTGTACTAATTCATTCATATACAATTAACAAACAGACCTGGGTTATAATTCAGAGGTAAAGTGACTACCTACTATACATAAGGCACTGGGTTTCATTACTAGTACCACATACATATACACTGGAAAAAAAATTAAAAAAGAAGAAGAAAAAGAAGAGGAGGTGGGAGGAAGAAGAGGAGGAGAGTTGGAAAGAAAAAAAAATTGACACTGAAAAGTAGTTTTAAGACTAAGGGCGGTGGGGTGGTGGCACATGCCTTTAATCCCAGCACTCAGGAGGCAGAGGCAGGCAGATCTCTGTGAGTTCAAGGCTAGCCTGGTCTACAAAGTGAGTTCCAAGACAGTCAGGGCTGTCAAACAGAGAAACCCTGTCTCAAAAACAAACAAAGACTATGGGAGACTGTTGAGGGGAGCACCACCATGGGCTCCCTGGGGTTTAGGCCAGAGTGTCGGTTTTCCCCTTCTCTCCTGTGACAAGTCTTGTCACTCAGGCAGGGAGGACAATCAGAAAGGGCAGCTGACCAACAGCTCAGAGATGCAGCCTAAGTACTCCTCTTCAACCAACCCCTGGCCAACACCAAAGCTCTCTTCAAGTTGCTATCCTAAGATACAGGGATTGTGTAGCAATTTCCTCCTATATAAAACCTTCCATCCTTAAGACACAGGATATTCTTTTTTTTTTTTTTCGAGACAGGGTTTCTCTGTGTAGCTTTTGGTACCTGTCCTGGATCTTGCTCTGTAGACCAGGCTGGCCTTGAACTCACAGAGATCCGCCTGGCTCTGCCTCCCGAGTGCTGGGATTAAAGGCGTGCGCCACCACCGCCCGGCTAAGACACAGGATATTCTAAAGGGTTATTAATCTATTCTGCAGGGAAGCCCCTCAAGCTCAGGAAGTAAACTACTTCAAGGCTTCAGGCCATCCCTGAAACTTACCACACACACTAGTCTCTTCTATGTATGAGCATATACAAGCAGCAAAGTCTGTCGAAGATACTGTCAGACCAGCAGAGCTGCCTGAAAGAGGCTCAACTCATCTGATCTCTCTGGAGAAGACACTGTACAACCTTTTCGAGCTGCCTGCAGGCTGTGCAGTGAGCTCCAGGTTTCCAGCGTTTGCGAGCCATCACCCATGCTGGGGCGGGCTCTTGGTGACGGAGCTGTCTTTGGGTCATTTCTGCTCCTGTTAAGCAACCTCTCACCATATTCCTGTAAGCAACCCCAATGAAACTCACTGGTTTATCAAGCTGCACTTTGGTGGTATCCTTACTTTGGTCTGTTATCCATTCCATATCTGAGTTAAGTTTGGTCTGCTCAGGCTTCCCTGGGAATAGTGTCACACAACAATAGATAAAGGAGTCCCTGGTCTGAGCGTATGACCTCATGAATCACTTTTACAACCTCCCATCCACCTGCTCCATAGTGTGTCTATGTGCACTTGACTAAATCCTCACCTGTGCAGCTAGAACAGGGGCTCTGCACCACCCTTACCTGTGGGTACCTGCGCTTGATGGATGTCAGAGCTCCTGCTGGCAGCTTGGCCAGTTCTGAGTCCCGGACAGCATGCACGGTGGTGGCTCTGGCCTGGTGGGTTAGTGTCTCCACCTAAGGAAGAAGCAAACTCTGAGGTCTCACAAATCACCCAAGGTTCCAAGGTTCCAGAAGGGCCAGGCTGACCACACCTGGAGTCCAGCCAAATGTATGTGCAGGTCAGGTGAATAGAAGTTGTCTTAGAGTTTCTTTTTCTTTTTTTTAAAAAATTAATTAATTAATTTATTTATTTTATATATACAATGTTCTGCCTGTACGTATGTCTGTAGGCTAGAAGAGGGCACTAGAGATGGTTGTGAGCCACCATGTGGTTGCTGGGAATTGAACTCAGGTCCTCTGGAAGAGCAGCAGCCAGTGCTCTCAACCTCTGAGCCATCTCCTCAGCCCCTGTCTTAGAGTTTCTATTGCTGTGACAAAATACAATGACCAAAAGCACCTTGGGGAGGAAAAGGTTTGTTTCATCTCATACTTCTAGGTAACAGTCCATCACTGAGGGAATTCAGGGCCAGAATTCAAGCAGAGCAAGAGCATGGAGGCAAGAACTAAGGCAGAGGCCATGGAGAAGTGCTGTTTACCAGCTTGCTCCTCTGGGCTTGCTCAGCCTTCTTTCTTAAATCACCCACAGTAACTTGGTCCCCCCTCCAAAACACACACCAATCATCAATCAGGAAAATGCCCCATAATCTAGTTGGGGGATTTTCTCAATTGAAATTTCCTCTTCTAAAATGACTCTAGCTTGTGTCAAGTTGACATAAAAGTAGCCAGCACAGCAGCCTATAGGAGCTCTGTACACGGTCAGGAAGCCTGAAAAGGAGCAAAACGACCTTGCCAAGTCTTTACTCTTCAAGAAGCCTGTGGGCTCTCACATGTGACTGCTGTCCAAATTATTGGATGTTCTAGAAGCCACAAGCACCCTTAGCAACCTCGATAGTTCTTAGACACAGGCCTGGGCTGTCTCTAAAGAAGACACACCCTCCACTAGGGGCCCACATCAGATGTGTTGTCCCTCAGAGCACGGAGGCATCTATTTCAGCATCTGGCCAGCTCTGAAAGCTTCCAAAGAGGAGTTTGCATCTGGACTCACAGGCTGCACACAGTATGGCTACCCTAAGGCCAAGGAGTCCCAAACTCTGACATGGAAGACCCAGTGCGAGGCAGAACTGGGGAGGCCGGGTGGGGGAGTGGGGGCTGCACAGGAGGAAGCAGCCATTAGCTGTTATCAGATAGCAAAAGCCCTTAAACTTCCTAAAACAGCAGTTTAAAACTTTAAAAGCAGAAAGAGAGCTGGGCAGTGGTGATGCACGCCTTTAATCCCAGCACTCAGGAGGCAGAGGCAGGTGGATCTCTGTGAGTTCGAGGCCAGCCTGGGCTACAGAGCGAGATCCAGGAAAGGCGCAAAGCTACACAGAGAAACCCTGTCTCGAAAAACAAAAGCAAAAACAAAACAAAACAAAAAAAAATTTGTTAAAAAAAAAAAGCATCCTGGGAGGAGGGGACTGGACCTGCCTGGACTGAGTCTACCAGGTTGATCTCAGTCCGCGGGGGAGGCTTTGCTCTGGAGGAGGTGGGAATGGGGGGGGGGTTGGGGGGAAGGTGAGGGGGGCGGGAGGGAGGAGAACAAGGGAATCCGTGGCTGATATGTAGAACTGAATTGTATTGCAAAATAAACAACAACAACAACAACAAAGCAGAATGTGGTCCTGGACTGTGTAGGAAAGAGGGCTGAGCAAGTCATGAGGATTATGTCAGCTGCAGCATTCCTCCATGTTGCTACTGCTACCTCAGTTCCTCTCCTAGGTGATGGCTTGTTACCTGGGAGCATAAGAAAAATAATTCCTTTCCCCTACAAGTTGCTTTTGATTAGGGTGATTTACTACAGCAAAAGAAACCTAACTAAGACACTGGACCACACAGTGAGACCTTGTGTCAAAGAAGAAGCAGGGCAGGGGTGGGGGTGGGAAGTTAGGGGGTGGCAGACTGAGCAGGATGTGGTGGGGTTACAAAAAACAGCTAACCAGACCCTAGGATGCAACAAATTAAAGAATATAGTCTTTCAGGTAATTTTTGTTTGTTTATAAAATACAGTTTGTTTTTTGGGTTTCTCTGTGTAGTTTTGGTGCCTGCCCTGGATCTCACTCTATAGAGCAGGCTGTCCTGGAACTCACAGAGATCCACCTGGCTCTGCCTCCAGAGTGCTGGGGTTAAAGGTATGCGCGATCACTGCCCGGCCAAAGTACAGTTATTTTTAAGAAATATTTGTGCTCAGGGTAGAGAGATGGCTCCATGGTTAAGAGCACTAGCCGCAGCATGAGTTCTAGGATGGCCAAAGCTACATAATGAGACCCTGTCTTAAAAACAAAAGAGCACTGGCTGCTCTTCCAAAGGGCCTGGGTTTGATTCCTAGCACCCACAAAATGGCTCACAATTATCTATAACTCCAGTTCCAGAGGAGCTGATGCCCTCTTTCTTTTCTTTCTTTCTTTTTCTTCATTCTAGCCCAGGCTGGCCTAGAACTCACAGAGATGCACCTGCCTCAGCCTTCTGAGTGCTGGGATTAAAGGCGTGAACCACCACTGTAACCTCTGATGTCCTCTTCTAGTCTCTGTGGGCACCAGGCCCACATGCCAGGCATGCAAACATACCTACAGGCAAAACACTCATGCACTTTAAAATACATGTATTTGTGCTAATCTGTATAGGTTTACTGCTGTGGGATAATGCTCTTGTACACTGTTTAATAAAATGCTGATTGGCCAGTAGCCAGGCAGGAAGTATAGGTGGGGCAACCAGACTAGGAGAAAGCTGGGAAGAGGAAGAGCAGAGTCAGGAGTCGCCAGCCAGACACAGAGGAAGCAAGATGACAAGGCAGAACTGAGAAAAGGTACCAAGCCAAGTGGCTAAATATAAATAAGGATTATGGGTTAATTTGAGCATAAGAGCTAGTCAGTAAAATGGCCGAGCAGTTATAGTTATAATTAATATAAACCTCTGAGTGACTATTTTATAAATGGCTGCAGGACCTGAGAAACCTTCTGACTACAGTTTACTGCTTTAAAAGTCTATAATCTACACTCAGGAAACTGAGGCAATAGTGAGACCACTATGTAAACATTGAGGCCAGCTCAAGTTTCATGGTGAGTTCCAAGCCTACCTGGGCTAGAGTAAGACCCTGTCTCAAAAGAAAAACAAACAAAATATCGAAACAGCAGAAGCCAGAAGTGCAGGTTGGAATTTACTGTCCTTATATAGCTCTACAAGCCCAACACTGCAACATCCAGGGGCTGATCAGGAACAGTTTAGGACAGAGAAACCTGCCTATGTAGGCTGCATTGGGAAGCTAGGAGTAAGCTGCTAGTTACCCTCAGTCAAGTCCTTTTGGATACTATCCACCACGGCTTCAGTACTGGCTGGGTTCAAGAAAGCAGCCAGAAACCAGGGACCAGAATCTTGGACCTCCCAGAAGGCTAAGATAAGATTCTAGACAAAGGACAGGACCAGCAGGGAGGGGTCAGGGATGGCTATCCTTCTGCAGGTCACTCAGGCTTCCTCCTCCTTTTCAGGTAACCAGACAGGCAGATTCCAGAGAATCATAGAAGGCAAAGAGGGTAGCTGACACCTACCACACCAACAAGGTCTCCGCGGCCATATTCCCCTGCCAGGCGTTTTTTCCCATCATCCTTCCGGATCACAGAGCGCAGCCGGCCACTGAGAACGATGTATGTGCAGTCAGATTTGTCCCCTTGCCTGAGGAGACACAAAAGTGCTCAGTTCACCTGCCTAAGCTGCTCACAGAACCAGCTTCTTAACAGCCAACCGGATCCCAGGATGCAACAAATTAAAAGAATGTAGACTTCTGGGTAATTTATGGTTTGTAAAGTACAGTTACTTTGCCAGGCAGGGGTGTCACACACCTTTGATCACTGCACTCAGGAGACAGAGGCAGGTGAATCCCTGTGAGTTAGAGGTCAGCCTGGTCTACATAGTGAATTCTTAGCCAGCCAAGCTTATATAGTGAGACCTTGACTCAAATAAGTAAGTAAATAAATAACAATTTTTAAAATGTAACTACTTTTCACTTTAAAATATTTGTGCTAACACATGGGTTTACTACTACTTCAAATAATTTTAACTTTTTCTTGGCTTAAATTTTAAGCAGCAACAAATAATGATAGCTATAATCTAGGTCTGTCTGTGACCTGAGCAGAGGTGAAGCCAGCAAAGGTGGCCCAGCCAGAGTCAGCACAGCAGCAGCACCTTACAAAGTCACTTCAAACGGCTCTTTTGGGTCTTTTGATAGCACGGCGTGGGTTTATGTGTATGCACATGGAAAGATGTTTGTTGAAGATGCTTTTGTGTCTATGTATATGCACAGAACCCACGATGATGTCAAAGAATGTTACTATGGGTACCAGGGGTGGGGGAATGGATAAGGAAACTTACCCTTTTCATTGTACAACCTTCACAGTAGTCTTGTCTATTAGGAAAACTACTATATATCAATAGGGATATGCAGTGATGGAGACACCTGCAGACCTCTGTACACTGCACACCTTTGGGCCCCTCTATATACTGTGGCTTCTGCTGTACACTAGACATCTGTGAGCCTCACCTGTATATGGCACGCCCAGCCTCTACTTCCATCCAGTCTAGAGCAAAATCAATCTGCCGTACAAAGGACGACATCCTCTTCACAACTGTGTGTGCCACGCCCAGGACGATATCTGGCCGTTTCCTCATGATCCTGTCATGCAATCTCAAGTCATTTCCATTCCCATCAGGGTCTCTTCTCACCTCCCAATCTTAAGTCCAATCCTACTACATCCACTCCTCACATAGACTCAGCATTTGAGAGCAGGCAGAACTTCAAGCAGCCTACCACACAATGCTTACTTGAAGGAAAAAGACGCCGAGGACAGAGACAGGATGGTGCCTAGCAGCTATCTGCTCTTAGCTGCACAGGGACAATGGATTTGGGGGAACAGGAGAAGACCACGCACAGGGCTGTCCACTTTATTAAGGTCCCCAGAACACAGGCCACACATAAGCTCCAGGTTTAGGCAGCAAAGTTCCACCCATCACATACTCAGACCCATGAGTGTAGACAGCAGCAAATACAATGAGGTAGCCAATGCTAGCAAAGTTGCCTCAGGGGGCTTTGAACCTAGAAGGCACAGAGTCTACCCTGGGTGGTTACAGAGTGCCTAGGGTTCTGACCCAAGAACACTGTCATCTCTCTGGTGACTGTGTGGACAGACTGTGGAAGGCAGGGCAACAGCAGGGATATCGTGGTAGCTCCAGGGCTGTGGGTCAGCTCATGGGTTATTTATATGCACTGGGCAGGAAAGAACCAAAGCTGAGGGACTCCAGACCTTGGCCAAGTAACAGGAGATGGAGCTGCCAGTTCAGAAAACACAGGAAAATAGAGCATTGTTCCATGCAATAGATAATGGGAGTCCCTTCACCATCCCAGGGTAGTAAGACAAATGATGATAGCTTCAGAGAAGCCAACTGGATATAATTTTATCCCCAAGATTGGATGAGAGTCCCTAGGACACGTGCTGGACTGTGTTTGCAGAGTGAGAAATACCTGTATCAGGATTTTTATGCACATACAGCCACATACACGCAGACAAGGACATTCAAAGACATGCACACACAGAAAATATAGGACACATAGAGATACACATGGATAAGGACATAACACATGCACACATAGACAAAAATATGTAAACAAGGTCACATAAATACAAAGACATTAACAGGTCACAGAAACAGACATGTACACATATAAACAAGGATATCCATATGTGCACATACATACAAATGTGGACATAGATGAAGATATGCAAATACATATGTACACAAAGGCCCACAGAGAAACATAAGGACATATAGACAGACACAGAGGAACCCAGACACACTCAAACATGGACAAGGACATGTACACACACACACACACACACACACACACACACACACACACACACATAGACATCCTACCTAGATTTGTAGGATAACAGACAGACACACATGCATGGGCAAGGCTATGCCAAGGCCAAAGAAGCAAAGAGAAAGAGAGCAAGGCCATAGGGTCCTGGCAACCATAGGAGGCAATTCCTGTTGACCTTTCTGATTATCCTTCTTGAGCATTCCCTGGTACAGATGGACAAGGGCAGGGACAGTAGACTGAGAGGATGTTCTGTATCTCTGAGTAGATCCATGCAACTCAACTTCATCCTGGTGCCTCTTGCTAACAGAGGGACCTAGGCACAGTTCTAGCTGTCTGGGTATGCCTCCCATCTGTAAAATGGGGTCCTCACGCCAGCATATTGAGAATATCAGGGGACACAGCATCAGGGTACCAGGCCAGGGTATTCAGGCAAGTCCTAGGAGAGGGAGGCTACATCAGGAGGATGCCTTCCCTTTCCTGGCACCTACTACTGATTTGGAAGCACTTTGGTTGAAATGCTTTTTCAAAGATTTATTTATTTATTATGTACATTAGGGTTTTGTCTGCATGTGTATCTGTGTAAAGATGCCAGATCCCCTGGAACTGGAGTTACAGACAGTGGTGAACTGCCATGTGGGTGCTGGGAATTGAACCCGGGTCCTTTGGAAGAGTTGCCAGTGCTCTTAATTGCTGAGCCATCAATCTCTCCAGCCTGGAAACAGGATTTTTAAGCTGCTGTGTTTCCACTACCTTCTGGCCCCTGACCTCCATTCTCTGTCTGAGCATGTATCCAACTTTTAAACAGGAGAGCTACAAGGTCATAGCAGGAATCAGGATGAATGAAGACGAGGCCTTCCAGCAATGTGGATAGAAAGATGGACGCTGGCTAGCACAGATAACTATGAGGATAGGCAGCTCAGAAAAACTGTGGACCCTGAAAGGAACAAATTAAGATAGTTTTTAATCTTGTGCTCTGGAAGTCACAGGGACAAGCAGGAAGGCCAGCAGAGGATACAGCCTGTGGCTTCTCAGACAAGCTGAGGACATCACTGGGGCTGAGGAACACAGTTGGTAGATAGATAGATAATAGTTTCTGTCCCACTTAAGGAAGGAGAGTGAGCAGGAAATTCCATGACCAACATCCTGCCTTTCCACCCAGACCTGATCTACTGTGAACAGACAGATGGGCAATGAGCTAGACCCTAATTCCAATGTGTGCCACAGAATGTACCAACAAAGAGATGTGACTGGGCCAGAGCCATAAACCAATAGAGAAAGCAGCATTATGTCAGATATCACAAAGCCAGGTGGAGGTTCTCTGACTGAACACCTGAGCCTGTGTATGGGTATCAATGTATGCAGCCACCTAGATAAAGAGCCAGGTGAGGCCAGCAGTAGGCCTAGCCCTGAGAGCCCTCGGGGACAGAAGACCCAGGAGACAGGTGAGCAGGACAGAGAGGGGCATAGAAAGTGCCCCAGCATTCAGAGTGGCTCAGAGAAGGGAGCAAGGTGACTCACTCATAGAAGTGGGCCTTCGAGATGGACAAGAAGCTGCAGTCTCTGTTGGCTTTGATGGTGAACATTAGGGGCTCTCCAGTGAGCACTGCCAGCTGTCCTACCATTTCCCCAGGATGTGTGAGGAAGAGGCAGGTGTCCTCCAAGCTGTCGATCTTCTGCTGGTAGACATGCAGCAGCCCGGAGACCACAAACAAGATATTGACATCCTGATAAAAACAGAAGGCTGGCTTCAGGAAGATGTATGTGATAGTGACCCAGTATGCCCCACGGGCCCAGAACCCAGGGAGGTTCACTGAGAGCCCCACAGAGTCACACATGGTACAAGCAGCGGCTTCTCTGCCTGTTCTAGGTTATATGTAACCTAGACTTGGGCACATGTTTCCACTGAAAACACAGCAGTTCTATAGCTCTACTATTTAGTTGATTGGTGCCTAGGATTTATTTAGGAAATTTAGTTTTTCAAATCTCAGACACATATACCTTTCCTCCTCACCCACCCTTTTACTGCTCTACATGTCAGCCATTTTCCTAGAGAAGTGAAGGTACAGCCCATCCCTTTGAAGCTGTCTACAGAGCTACATCTCTGCTACCCTTTAGAGTCACATATTTTGATCCAACATCCACAAACACATGCAGGGCCAAATCCCAACTTCTTAGTGTCTATTATGGGACTCTGAAAATCTCACCCCAGGTCCTTAGGTTCCAGAAGAGGAGCCAAAGTAGTAGGCACTACCATAGAGAAGCCCAGCATCTAAGCCCAAGCTGCCTAGAGACCAAGACAGTGCCCAGAGGCAAGCAGTCTGGTACTGGGACAACTTCCAACCACTGTGGCCTCACCCACACTCCACCCAGCACAGAGCTGCAGGGCTGGGCAGTTTGATGACTAGTCCTTTAGGACTGAGGTCCTTCACTCACCTGATCTCCCTGCTTGGACACTATGGTGCCTGCAGGAACTTGAAGAAATGCCACCCGGCCATCCAACAGGGATGGGTCCTAAAACACAGAACAGATTTCAAGAAGGAATATGAAGAGGTACTTAAGTGAAGGCACAAAAGATGGGGCCTGAGAGGATAGGACAGAGGCACCATGGGTATGGCTATATCAAGTGCTTCTCTAGGGACTGTCTACTAACATGGACAAGGCAGTATTCTGCAGAAAAGAGCAGTGGAATATGCTTGTGAACTTACACAGGACAGAGAACGAATTTAATTTCAGTATGAAAAGGCAGTTTATTTCATAAAGGTCAAAACGAGAAGACAAGAAACTGGGGTACCCTTTCCATACTCATTACAAAAACTGCCAAGTGTAGCAGTGTGCACCTATAATCCCAAACACCCAGGAAACCAAGGCAGAATCACTTCATCTCAGAATTTCAGGTCCAGCATGAGAGTTCTCACTCTTTCTTTTTTCTTTCCTTCTGGAGACAAGGGCTCATCTTAGATAAATCTAATTAGGGCACCATCTCCCATTCCACCTGCAAAATCTGGCTTTCCTTCATGCCACATAAGGTCAGGAACAGACTGGAATTCAACATGACCAGAGAATGCCAAAGCAGCCAAGAGCACGCAGGGACTGAGTGTCTGCATGTACGTGGGCATGATACCTGCCATGGCCTGAAAAACTCCAAGAACTTAGATTCACAGCTCTTGGTGACAGTAAAACAAAAATAAGAAGGGTCACTGGCCACCGTTAGGAAATAGCAGTAAGGGGCTGGAGAGATGGCTCAGTGGTTAAGAGCATTTGTTGCTCTTGCAGAGGACCCAGGTTTGGTTCTAAGCACCTACACGGTGGTTAAATCATCAGAAGCCATCTCTGAACCTTTGCTAGACTCAAGGGAAGAAAAGTTAGCTCAATAAAAGAAGCTGTGAGAAAAAAGTCAGAAAGAGAAGGGAACCAAAGAGAAAAGCTGTGGGGACACACAGCTAGCTCAGCGTGGACCTCTCAGTCACCTACATAGTTACTGGGCTAACCAGGAATTCGGACACTAGCCAAACAGTCTCATCTACTGTAGAAAGAAGAGTGTCCTCTTAAGGCTCCCATAATGCCAACAGTGAATGCTTCAATGCCACACACAGAGCCAGAGATGGCCTGAGCAAGACCCAGAAGGGACTAAAGACACATGGCTCCATGGAACAACCTCTTACAGAGAATGCTACTGAACAAAAAGGAAACTCTAAGACATTTAGCAATACCTAGAAATATCTTTGTGTGTGTACATGTGTGTGTGTGTGTGTGTGTGTGTGTGTGTGTGTGTGTGTGTGTGGTGTATGCATGTATACACATGTCTTTGCACAGGTGTCCATATGTGTGTATATAAAGGCCAGAAGCTGCTGTCAGGTGTCCTTCTCTATAACTCTCCACCTTTAAAAAATGTTTATTGCATTTATGTATTTATTTGTGGGGGAGGCAGCAACACACATGTGCCACACTGTACATGTAGAGGTCAAAGGACAACCTGCAGGTGTTGGTTCTCTCTCCTTCCATTATGTTGGTCCCAGGGAACGAACTCAGGTCATCAGGCTTGATGGCAAGTGCCTTTACCCATGATTCCACTTTTTGTTTGCTTTTAAGAATTTATTTGGGGCTGTAGAGATGGCTCAGTGGTTAAGAGCACTGGCTGCTCTTCCAGAGGACCTGGGTTCAATTTCCAGTAACCACATGGTGGCTCACAACCATTTGTAACTACAGTTTCAGGGATTCCCAACACCTTTATACAGATATACATGCAGGCAAAACACCAATGCACATAAATAAAAAAATTTTAAGTATTTATTTATTTATTTTATTTTTTTTTTTGGTTTTTCGAGACAGGGTTTCTCTGTGTAGCTTTGCACCTTTCCTGGGACTCACTTGGTAGCCCAGGCTGGCCTCAAACTCACAGAGATCTGCCTGGCTCTGCCTCCCGAGTGCTGGGATTAAAGGCGTGCGCCACCACCGCCCGGCTAAGTATTTATTTTTATTTTATGTTTATAGGTGTTTTATCTGCATGTATGTAAGCATACTAGGTGCATGCAGTGCCAACAGAGGTTAGAAGAGGATGTCAGATACCCTAGAGCTGGAGTTACAGAGTTGTGAACCAGCATCTGGGTTCTGGGAATTGAACCCTAGTCCTCTGTAAGAGAAGCAAATGCTCTTAATTGCCAAGACATCTCTCTAGTCCCTCTACCCACTTTTTGAAACTGAGTCTCTAACTAAACAGCCCCAGAACTTGCCTATCTCTGTCCCTGTCCTGACACTGACCTTGGGCTGGGGTTACACACACACACACACACACACACACACACACACACACACACACACACAGCTACCTACACCTATGATAACCACTCCCTCTATGAGTGCTGGAGATCTAAACCCAGGTCCTCATGCGTGGACAGCAAGCATGTGTTGTTTCACAGAGTTAAACAAATGCATCGTAAACAAAAGTAACACACCTTAAAATAATATTCCCCAACTTTGCCTACTGATTCATCTTCCTAGCCTCAAACTGGAAACATCTCAATAGTGATAGCAGATTTCTCTAAGTAGAAATCATAGAACCATATAAAATAACCAAACTTAGGCCCCCAACTTGGGCAAACATTCCCAGCTCAAACGTAGGCCACATCAGCCAGAAGAACAAGTAGGTGAACTCAGTTGGTGACTCACTGTTGGACTAAAGGCCACACTAGCTGTCAGAATTCCAGACAGGTCATCTGTGGACCTCCTCTACTCCCTCCACGCCCCCCCAACCCTATCCCCAATCCCCTCTCCCCTCCTCACCACTGTGTCCCAGCCCCCAACTTGGGCGAAACTCCCTGCTCAACCACAGACCACACTGGCCACCAGAACTCCAGGAAGGCCACCCATCCGTGGACCTCCTCCACTCTCTTGGTGCACCTCCACTATCCCCAATCCTTTTTCCCCTCCTCCTGGCTGTGTCCTACCCCCCCACTTGGGTGGAGACCCCCTGCTCAACCACAGGCCACACAGGCCAGAAGACCAGAGAGGAGACAGAAACCAAGAAACAAAACATCCATCCAAAGAATACAAACTCATAGCTGGGCAGCACCTAGATCTACAATCACCCCAAATCCACATGCCTAGACACAAGTTTAAGAACAAATAACAACAACCAGGGCAATATGAAACCATCAGAGCCTAGCTATCCTACTACAGCAAGCCAAAATATTCCAACACAGAAGAAGTATACAAAAAAGGCCTTAAAACCAACTTTATGAAGATGATAGAGGTCCTTAAAGAAGAAGTAAGTAAATCCCTTAAAGAAATCAAGGAAAAAGCAAACAAAAAATTGGAGGAAATGAGTAAGTCCCTTAAAGAAAGTCATGAAAAAAGTTGACAGAAACAAAAATGTTCAAGACCAGAAAATGCAAATAGAAGCAATAATGAAAACTCAAACTAAGGGAATTCTGGAAATGGAAAAATCTAAGTAAGCAAACAGGAACTACAGATGCAAGCATCAGCCACAGAATATAAGAGATGGAAGAAAGCGCTCAGGTGTGGAAGATACAATAGAAGAAATAGATACACTGGTCAAAGAAAATGTTAAATCTAAAAAATTTCTGACACAAAACATCCAGCAAATATGGGACACTAAGAAAAGACCAAACCTAAGTATAATAGAAATAGAAGAAGGAGAAGAATTTCAGCTCAAAGACCCAGGAAATATTTTCAATAAGATCATAGGAGAAAATTTTCCTAACCTAAGGAAGGAGATGCCTATAAAGGTACAAGAAGCATACAGAACGCCAAATAGATTGGACCAGAAACAAATGTTCCTCACCACGTAATAATCAAAACACTCAACATACAGAAGAATATTAAAAGCTGTAAGAGAAAAAGCATAAGTAACATATAAAGGCAGACCAATTAGAATTACACCTGACTTCCCAATGGAGACTCTAAAAGCCAGAAGGGCCTGGACATAAGTCCTGCAGACTCTAAGAGACTACAAATGCCAGCCCAGACTACTATATCCAGCAAAACCTTCAATTACTATAGATGGAGAAAACAAGATATTCCACGACAAAGTCAAATTCAAACAATATCTATCTACAAATTCAGCCCTACAGAAGATACTAGAAAGAAAACTCCAACCCAAGGAGGTTAGCTGCACCTATGGAAACACAGGAAATAAATAATTTCACACCAGCAAAACCAAAAGAAGGGAAGCACACAAGCACACACACATACACCACTACCAGCAACAACAAAATAACAGGAATTAGCAATCATTGGTCATTGATATCTCTCAATATCAATGGACTCAATTCCTCAATAAAAAGATACAGGTATCAGAATGGATGAGAAAACAGGATCCATCCTTCTGCTGCATACAAGAAACGCACTTCAACCTCACAGAGAGACATCACCTCAGAGCAAAGGGTTGGTAAGCACTGCGTTTAGTGAGACACTGTCTCAAAGCCAATGTAAAGGACTGGAGAGATGGCTCCACAGGTAAGATTACTTGCTTTCCTCCAGAACTCAATCCCCTACCCTACCCTACCCTTGTCAGGCTGCTCTCAACCACCTGCAACTCCAGTTCCAGGATCTACGGATACCCACAAACATGAGGTGTGTTCTCGTTCTCTCTCTCTCTCTCTCTCTCTCTCTCACACACACACACACACACACACACACACACATGAATGTGTGCATGTGTGCACATGGAAGTCAGAGGACAACTTTATGGAGTAGGTTTTCTCATTCCACCTTTACATGGTGTCTTAGTTAGGGTTTCTATTGCTGTGAAGAGACATCATGACCACAGCAACTCTTACAAAGGAAAGCATTTCACTGGGGCTGGCTTACAGTTCAGAGGTTTAGACCCTTAATGTCATGATGGGAGGCATGGCTGCATGCAGGCAGACATGGTGCTGGAGAGGGAGCTGAGATTCTACATCTGGATCGGCAGACAGCAGCAAGAGAGTGTGAGACACTGGCCTGGCTTGACATCCGAAACCTCAAAGCCTGCCCCCAGGGACACACTTTCTCCAGTAAGACCACACCTATTCCAACAAGGCCACACTTCCTAAAACTGTCACTCCCCATGGGCCTATGGGGGCTCTTTTTATTTAACCCACCACACATGGGTTCCAGGGATGAAACTCAGGCTGTCCTGCTTGTACAGCAAGCACCTTTACCTTTACCTACTGAGCCATTGAACAGCCCCATCGCTAGTGGGTTTTGTGTTTTGTCTAGTCTGAAGTGAGTGGCTGTGACAGGTATACCTCCTCTGTTGCCTCGGTTTGTGTATGCACTAGAGTTCACACTCGTGCATACTAAACACAAACTCTTTTAGAGCCGGACCAGCTCCATTGCTTGTTTTTTGAAGGACTAGCGTGGGAAGAGCTCCCAGTCAGTAGGCTGGTGCTAGTGGTGGGGGCGATGGCTTCCAGTGCTGTTGCTGAGGAGTCATGTATGGTCTATCTTCATTCTAAACAGGGGCCTGCTCTCTGCCTTCAGGTGTCTGCAGTTTCACATGACAGAGCTAGTATGGGTTTTCCCTTGTCACATGTGTATGAACCTCACTGGGCTTCCTCAGTCTGTGTCTGAATCCCTTTAAAACCACCAGTGGTCTGGAGAAAATCTCAGTGTTAGAGTACTTGCCTAGCATGTGTGGAGTCCTAGGTTCCATCTCCTTTATTCCCCGGCCCCCCTCTAAGAATGATGATGATAATGATCATGATGATAATGAAATGAAAAAGGAAGAGTCAGCCACAAAGCTCCCACAGGGGAAGCCTCTGTTCCCTCCAGAGCAACAGCCTGTTTTGTTACTCTCAGTGAACGTTTTACTTTCTTTCTTCTGTTTTCCATCTTAAAATCTTCTAGCCGGGCGGTGGTGGCGCACGCCTTTAATCCCAGCACTCGGGAGGCAGAGCCAGGCGGATCTCTGTGAGTTCGAGGCCAGCCTGGGCTACCAAGTGAGTTCCAGGAGAGGCGCAAAGCTACACAGAGAAACCCTGTCTCGAAAAAAACCAAAAAAAAAAAAAAATCTTCTGTGTATGTGTGGTATGTACCCGTGGAGGGCAGAAGTTGACACAGAATGTCTTCCCAATTGCTCTCTACCTTGTGTTTTTGTTTTGTTTTGTTTTTTCAAGACGGTTTCTCTGTGTAGCCCTGGCTGTCCGGGAACTCACTCTGTAGACCAGGTTGGCCTTGAACTCACCTGTAGACCAGGCTGGACTCAAACTCAGAGAGATCCAACTGCCTCTGCCTCCTGAGTGCTGGGATCAAAGGCATGAGCCATCTTGCCTGGCTATCTTGACTTTTTTTAAAGATTCTCTTTTATTTATGTATGTGTGGGGGGGGGAGGGAGGGAGAATATAAATAGATAAATGAACAGTTTTTAAAAGCTACTATCAGAGAACTCAGAAACCTTAGAGTAACTGGAAGAGCTGGAGGTGGGATCAAGGCATCAAGGACCAACAGAGAGGTGTCTGGGTTTTCTTTCAGCCTTCCCTTTACCCTTTGACTTTAACCTAAAGGTTGAGCTAGTTCAAAGGCTATGCAGAAGCTGGGTGAAGGTCGTGTATGCCTGCAATCCCAGCTCGTGAAGCCCAAGTGGGGAAAGATCACAAGTTCAAGGACAGTCTGGACTACAGAACAAGGACTATGACAAGCTGTGGGGAAATGACAAAAATTTCAAGGAAAACCCATTTCTGAACAGAGGACCAGAGAGGCTGTGATGAGACGGTCCTCCATTTCTCTAGAAGCCAACCTTCCCCCGCAACACACAGGTGACATGGGCAGGCCTCAAGAACAGAGGGTAGGCTGGGTTCCTAGCAGCGGTACAGTAGCCCCTAGGAAAGGCTGGCTCTAGTACGATGCAAAGCAAACCAGAGCCCCATGAGGAAAGCTGTGTATGATCCCTGCCCTTCCTTGCACTATACACAAGGACTAACTGTATCTGCATTAAAGCCTGTAATATACTTTTTTCATATTGGTACACATGATGTGATGTTTGAGCTCACTAAGAATCTGGCTCTGGAAGTGGAGTCTCCTCAACACACACACACACACACACACACACACACACACACACACACACACACACACCATTTCAGACCCAAGCAAGTCTGTCTCACAGTATGCTACAAGGCACTTTTGTAGCACATAAAATATGGAAGGCACTGACTTCACTAGTGACTAAAGAGAAACTAAAGCAAAAATTTGCCTCTACACCTCCAGAACATTTATTTAAAATTGAAAAATTCAGAAACTGAGGTGTGGCTCAGGAACATAGTTCTTGCCTAACATGCAGTCATACATACATGCACGCACACATGCACGCACACAGAGAGTGGAGGGCACAGAGAAAGAAAGAGACAGAGACAGAGAAAATGTTTGATGCTCTCAACACCTGGTAATGATACAAGCCTTGAGTCCTCCCCAGTTCCTGAGGGAGAAAACTAGGGATGTTCATGGCCTGGCATCCATGCCCAGGCCCACATCAAGGGTGAACAAGAAACCCATAGTGACTGGAAACAACCGGGTCACTATAACCTCTCAAAGTAACCCTGGCTGGCACTCCCATGTGTCCACCAGCAATGTGGGTGATCCAAGAACTAAGATCAATACACTCACAGAATGGGCAGTGATGACAGGGACTCAGTTCCAACTACAGGCCACCATGTGAGTGAATCCACATGCTGAACACACAGCACTCACTCTAAAGAACAGACTTGGCATCAGTTACTCAGCTTAGGATCAAGTGGAATCAACCAGGGCATCTAGAGGCACAGCCCAGTACAGAGAAGGGCCTCTTCTGGGGAGAAGGGGGCTGGACCGAGATATGCAGAGTGGGTTTGTGTTCTATCCATGTACTGGTACGGTAGTTTGAATGAGAATGACTCTAGCTAGTACTAGTACTAGTACTTGGGAGGCAGAGGTAGGTGTATCTCTGAGTTCGAGGTTAGCCTGGTCTACAGAGTGAACCCAGGACAGCTAGAGCTACAAATAGAAACCCTGTCTCAAAACAAACAAACAAACAAACAAACAAACAAACAAAAGACTCTAATATTGGAATACTTAGTTGGTGGAACTGTTTGGTAAGGATTAAGAGATGTAGCCTTGTTGGACTGGTGTATCACTGGGGTGGGCTCTGAGGTTTCAAAAGACTCACACCATTCCCAGTTGTGCCCCTCTGCTTCCTGTTTGTGGACCAGGATGTGAACTCTCAGGAACTGCTCCAGCACCAGGCTATCTTGATGGCTGTCATGCTCCCCACTATGTTGGTGATGTAGCCTCTGGAACTGTAAGCCCCAAAAAAACCCTTTCCTCTATAAGCTACCTTGGTCATGGTGTTTTATCACAACAAAAGAGAGTAACTAATAAAGCTGGTTTTGTGGGTCCTCATTAAAGTGAACACAGGTGTTTTCCTAGCCTCTGTATGCAAGGTCTTCACATTTTTAAATTGCATGAGCAATGTGGCTAGGGATATGGCTAAGTCAGTACAGCACTTGCCTTGCAAGCCTAAGGACCTGACTTTGATCCCTAGACGCCATGTTTAAAATGCCAGACACACGGTGGTACGTGCTTAGAATCCCAGTGCTGGTGAGGCAGTGACAAGGGGGTCCTGGAAGTCCACTAGTCAGCCTACCCAGCAGGCTTCAGGTCAATGAGAGACCCTGTCTCAAAGGAGGTGGACATGTTCCTGAGGATGACAACCAAAGTTGTTCTTTAGCCTCCACATGTATATACACACACTGTGGTGGTTTGAATAGGAATGGCTCCCACAGGCTCACAGATTTAAATGCTTGGTCATTAGCGAGTGGCACTACTTGACAGGGATTAGGAGGTGTGGCCTTGTTGCAGGAAGTATGTACAGGGGCTGGGGGGCTAGAGGCTTTGGGGTTTCAAATGTTCAAGTCAGGCCCAGTGTCTCTCTCATCCTGCTGCCTGTCCATCCAGATATAGGACTCTCAGCTACCTCTCCAGCATCACATCTGTCGGCATGCTGCCATGCTTTCTGCCACGATGATAATGGACTAAACCTCTGAAGGTAAGCAAGCCCCAATTAAATGCTTTCTTTTATAAGCATTGCCATGGTCATGGCACCTCTTCACAGCAATAGAACATTGAATAAGACACATGTATATACACATATGTTCATGCACTTAAAAAATGAGGGATACGCTGGGCATGGTGGCACATGCCTATTCACGCTAGCACCCAGGAAGCTGAGGCAGGAGGCCAGCCTGGACTATATAGTAAGACCTAGATTTAAAAATAACAGCACCAGGAGGTGATGATGCACGCCTTTAATCCTAGTACTTGGGAGGCAGAGGCAGGCAGATCTCTTGGGTTTGAGTCCAACCTGGTCTACAGAGTTCCAGGGCAGCCAGAGTTACACCGAGAAAGCTTGTTTCAAAAAACAAACAAACAAAAACCCAAAACAAAATAAACAACAACAAAAAACAAACAACGCCCCCCCCAAAAAAGAAACAAAGGGAAATTTTACTAAAAACACACGTGAGGTGCTCGCTTTGGCAGCACATATACTAAAATTGGAACGATACAGAGAAGATTAGCATGGCCCCTGCGCAAGGATGACATGCAAATTTGTGAGGCGTTCCATATTTTTCTGTGCTCATTGCATGAGTTGGTTGTTTGAAACCTGGGGCCTATGCAGGGTCGCTTGGCTCGGCCTGGGAGGAGGGGACTGGACTTGCCTGTCTACTAGGTTGATCTCAGTCCACGGGGAAGGCTTTGCCCTGGAGGAGGTGGGAATGGGGGGTGGGCTGGGGGGAATGTGAGGGGGGGCGGGAGGGGGGAGAACAAGGAAATCCGTGGCTGATATGTAGAACTGAATTGTATTGCAAAATAAAAAAAGATATATATAAAAAAAGAAATGCTAACATTAAAAAAAAAAAGCAAAAAAAACCCAAAAACTAAAAAACACATGTGAGGAAGATGTCGTTTCGAGTGCCCAGGTGATTCTAAAAGCTCACCAATACACTGATTTCGGCCAAGGCTACACCTGCAGATGTGGAGCCCTACTACTGGCAGGCCTGGATAAAGAAGAGGACCATAGTGCAGGTCGCAGACACCCCAGGTAGCATTAGAAGGATGTGCTGCCCCAAACAGGGGAAATAAAGAAGCAGGTACTGTGGGAATCAGGAATTGTCACCACCCTCTTTCTGAGCCCACACACTTACATCTAGCTTCATCAGGGTAAGGAGGTCCTTCGTGGCAGCTTTGAAGATAGCGTCTGTCTTCCCACTGGCCCCAGTATCATCCCAGGAATTTTCTGAGTAGTGGAAGATGGCAGAGGGGGTCTCTGCAACAATCACGTTTTTCTTTGACTTGGAACAAAGATATAAGCCATCAGCAGAGATGTAATGAGGAAAGAATGTAACTGCATCTCCATGACTCATTGCCAATACTGGTGATGTCAGATATGGACCACACCCCAAAGCACTAGTTAGCAGGCAAGTAGACAAGGCCCCAAGGGGACAAGAAGGAGAGGCAGGGTTATACCTTGCTGGCCACAGAGTTCCCAAGTTGCTCATCTGAGTGTGGCAAAACCCTGGCACGGTTGTATGCCATCCCCAGGTCTGAGGTGGCCCTCTCGTGGCTTTCTACAAACAGAAAGAAGACTCAGTTCGCTGTCCACCTGCTGGCCCATATGCCCAGGCACACAATGGGCGGGCTGAGTGAACATCTATCAGCATGAACTTGGTAGATAAGACTCAAACCTCTAGATAGCAAGGTTGCATTGCTGGCATTTTTTGTCACAATTAGTCCATTTTGTATTGCTACAGCAGGACATCTGAGGGTGGTACTACAGAAAGCAAAGGTTCATCTAGCCCATGGTTTCAGAGGTTGGAAGCCCAAGACTGTCTGGCTCCATAGGGTCAATTTCTAGTGAGGGCGCTCTTGTTTCATCACATTAAGTCAAAACAGCAGAAAGAGAAACAGTTACATGCAGAAAGAACCAAACAATGTGGTGGCCTTGCTCTACTTTTATTTCTTTTTCTTTTTTTGAGTCAGGGTTTCTCTGTGTAACAGCTCTGGCTGTCCTGGAACTCACTGTTAGACAAGGTTGGCCTCAAACTCAGAGAGATCCACCTGCCTCTGCCTCCTGAGTGCTAGGATTAAAGGTGTGTACCACAAATGAATCTGTCAGATACGCTAAGCCTATAGGCTGAAGATGATGCCCCAACTGTGCAGAGAAACCTCAGGTGACTGTCCAGGCAGTTGGCTGTTTCTGTCAACTCACATTTTTTTTTGGAAGTCGCTTGTTTGTACTTCCTGTTTTACTAAGTAATATTATTTCCTTCTTGGGTCTCTGAGGGAGTTGAAGATTAGATAGTTATAGTTTTCCTTGTTAAGAATTTCAGAAAAGAAACTCACAAAAGAGGTGTAAAGTGTATAAATTTGAAAGACATTATAAGATAGTTCTCTGGGCCAGGCAGTGGTGGCGCATGCCTTTAATCCCAGCACTCAAGAGGCAGAGGCAGGCGAATCTCTGTGAGTTCAAGGCCAGCCTGGTCTGCAGAGTGAGATCCAGGAAAGGCACAAAGCTACACAGAGAAACCCTGTCTCGAAAAACCAAAAAAAAAAAAAAGACAGTTCTCTGTTGGTAATATAAGTTAGGATAGAAAGTAAATCAGGTACATTTTGGACTTACCAAAATAGGATAGATAATGGAATATTTTCTCTGAGTTTGTCAAATGCAAATGGACTAGACATTGTTGAGGTATTTATTGCTTGTATTTATTGTATATAGTTATTATACTTAATGTATATTGTTTTTCTTATACTAGTTATAACTTTTTTATTATTTTTTATTTTTATTAGAAAAAGGGGGAAATGTGATATTTTATTTGTTTGTTAATAAATAAAGTTTGCTTGAAGATCAGAGGGAAAAAAAAAAGGTGTGTGCCACCACTGCCTGGCTTGAGGCCTTGCTTTTTAAAAATGTTTTATTATATTTTTATTTATTTATTTTGTGTGCATGCTATTTGCATGTAACTGGAAGACAGTTCAGTCGATAAAGTACCTGCTACACAGGCATGAGGAACTGATTTATATATACACCCCCAGCACCACATTAAAAGTCAGGCATGAGGCTGAGAGACGGTTCAGTGGTTAGTATCCACACGGCAGCTTACAACCACTAGTACTCCAGTGTCAGGGAAACCAGCACCCTCTTCTGGGCTCTGTGAGCACTAGACATGCATGCAGGTCACTTACATACATGCAGTCAAAACAATCATACACATAAAATAAAAACAAATAGGGACTGGAGAGATGTCTCAACAGTTAAGAGCACTTGTTGCTCTTGCAGAGAACATGGGTTTGACTCCCAGTACTCGAATGGCATCTCACAACTGGCTGTAATTCCAGTTCTAGGGGACCCAACACCCTCTTCTGACCTCTTCAGGTACGAGGCACACATGTGTTGTGCATATATACATGCAAGCAAAACATTCATACAAATAAAATAAATAAATAAGTATGAAAAATTATAAATAAATAAATATTTTTAAATAAATAAAAAGAAAAGTCAGTTGGGAGGTGGAAACAGGAAGATCCTTGGTGTTCACTCATTAGCCAGATTAGCTAGTCTGGACTACTAGGCAAACCCCAGTTCCCAGTGAAAAATCCTCTCTCAAAAAAAAGTGATAGCTCCTGAGAAATGGTATCAGTGATTGTCCTTTGGTCTCCACAAGTGTACACACACACATACACACAGATACATAGATACATAGAAACATACATACATACATAGAGAATGTACAAGCTCAAGCAGGCTAAATCTGAAGCCAGACTGTAGCCACGAGGGTCCACTGTGTTTTCTCTGAGTGGTGGGGAGGACTCCGATTCTTCAGGTGCCTACCTGAACATCAAGCTGCAGTGGCTACCCATGGTGTTCCAACCGGAAAGAAAATTTAAGGTCAAGATCACTGATTTAAACCAGTTCTAGAAGCTAGAAAAATGGTTCAGTATTAGCAGCAAGACTTCTAAATTCAGTTCCTAGCATCCACGCTAGGTGGCTCACAAACCCCTGTAACTCAAGGTCCAGGGGGATCTGAAGCCTCTGACCTCCACAAACACCAGCACTCACATGCACATACCTACACAAATAATTTTTTTAAAATGAAAATCAGCACCGACTGGGAACAGAGGATTACAGTTAAGAGATTGCATGAATCTCAGAAGAGACATTGAACTTTGGACTTTTGAACAGTGCTGATACTGTGATAAACCTTGGGGACTTTTGAAGTTGGACTAAATACATTTTGCATTATGATATGGCTACAAGCCTATGGGGGCCAGGAAGTAGAATGTGATGATTTGAATTAAAAAATGGCCCCTATATGTAAAAAAAAAAATGAAAATCAATCTTTAAACTAGCTCTAAGCAATCACTGAGGCTGGCATCAAACATGCAAAAACTGTCAGTTTTAGAAGGAAAGTCACTGGAAAAGTAGCTCATGGCCAGATATTTCAAACCTGCACCAAGAGAAGGCACATTCTATCCAGAACAGTCAGCCACAGGATGCTGACAGAACCAGAAAAAGGGGCAACGTGCCTGGAGAGAAGCCCTTGAGATATACTACATGCCATGTGAAAGCATGTGCCCAGGATGCAGGGGCTGTGGTTTGATGATACTACCTAAGCCAACCATGCAGGTGGCCCACATCTGTAACCTACACAGTCAGGAGGCAGAGGTGGGGGGATTATGAGTTCAAGCCTGAGCTACACAGCAAGACTGTGCCGAGGGAGGGAGGAGGGAGAAAGAGAGAGAGATAAGTGTGTCGGGGGAACTATACCCTTAACATAACCTTTCCCATGCCAAAGGAACATAGCTAAAACAGAAGCTTGGGAGCTGGATAAGTGGGTAAAAGTACTTGCCATGCAAATATTAGGGCCTGAGTTCAGATCCCAAGCACCTGTCTAAAGGCCACTGTGATAACACATTACATGTAATCCCAGTGCTGGGAGGCAGGGACAGGCAGATTCCTGGAAACCATGGGCTAGCTTTGGCTACAGAGTGATGTAGTGTGACCCTAATTAGTCTTATTATATTAAAACATGGAATCAGATATCGAGAGTGAAAGCTGAAAGAACAGAGATGCAGAGCAGCCAGCCACCAGAGACTTCTTACCTCTACTGAATGGGGTGAGATCCTGTCTCTACCCGCCTTATATTCCTGTCTCCACCTCCCTAGTGCTAGGATCAAAGGCATGATCCTCCCAAGTGCTGGGATTAAAGGAGTGATTTATCACTGCCCAGCTCTGTTTCTCTTTTAGACTGGTTCAATCTCGTGTAGTCCAGGGTAGCTCTGAACTCTTAATCTTCCTGCTTCCTCCTCCCAAGTGCTGGGATTAAAGGCGTGGGCCACCACTGCCTGGCCTCTGTGGTTAACTAGTGGCTAGCTTCGCCCTCTGATCTCCAGGCAAGCTTCATTTGTCAGAACACAAACAAAAATCCCAGCCCCATCTCAAAAACAAAAAAATCAATAAAAGCTAATACTTTAGGGATGAAAAACTCACATAGACTCAGAAACATAATACCTAATGAAGATAGCGTTTTTAAAAAGCCAGAGAATGGGGGCTGGAGAGATGGCTCAGCAGTTAAGAGTACTGACTGCTCTTCCAGAGGACCTGGGTTCAATTCCCAGCACTCATGGCAGCTCACAACTGTCCGTAACTCCAGTTCCAGGGAACCAGTTACAAACACATATATGCAGGCAAAACACCAATGCACATAAAATAAAAACAAACAAATAAATAAATAAAGTCAGAGATCGTTTCATTAATGATACTGGTAGACTACCATACAGAATAAGATATGCTAAATTTCACTGGTTTACACCGAAAAATGAAAAACAGATGAATGAAAGACCTCAACACAGAAACTAACAAAAATAATCTAGAATATATGTATGAACCAAGAATAAGCAAAGAATAAAACATAAAAAGCTAACTACAACTGGGGGTGGTGGCTCACATGTTTAATCCTGGCACTCAGGAGGCAGAGGCAGGTGGATGTCTGTGAGTTCAAGGCCAGCCTAGTCTACACAGTGAGTTCTAGGACAGCCAGTTTCTACACAGAGAAACCCTGTCTCAAAAAACAAAGCAACAACAACAAAAGCTAACTACAAGGTGCCAAATGTTTAGCCTGCCTTCCTGCCTTCCTGCTCTTTACTTCCTCCCTTCCTCCCATCTTCCTTTCTACCTTTCTTTCTTTCAAAACAGGACCTCACTATACAGCCCTGGCTTTGAACTCACTATGTAGGCCACTCTGGCTTGAATTCACAAAGATCTCCTGCCTCTGTCTCCCAAGTGTTGGGATGAAAGACACATGTCACTATACTCAGCTGAAGATGGTTTTTGAGACAAGAGTCTTATTCTGGTCTCAAACTCAAGACAATTCTCCTGCCTCAGCCTCCCAAGTGCTGTGATTATGAGCATGAACCACTAGAGCACATGAAGAAACAATGGCGGCGGGGGGTGGGTGGGTGGGAAGCCCAGAAACCATGCAGAACACAGTGGCCATCAACCAGGTCTGAAAAGAGGAAATCTGACAGCCTTTAAATGGGCCAGGAAGCCAAAAAGTTCCACAAAAGAAAGGGAGACAGAGAGGAGGGAGCAGTGAGGTCAGGCACCTCTGGGCACTAGGCTGTAAACAAGAGGAGGCTGAGGGGACCCAGAGCATGTCAGCCTGTGATGGGAACCCAGCAGAGGTGAGCCTGACACCGAAGATGGGGCCGCCCATGATGGCCGATGGTTTGGGCGGGCCCAGGGCTCAGCGGAGGAGGTAGCATGCACAGGACTGGTAGAAGAAGGCAGTGTGCAGAATTTACCAGGACATACAAAGCAGCAAGACACCCACCAATGACTCAGCCCCAGGGAGAGAGTGCCTCAGGGCCACAGGCTCTTGTCCAGCCACAAATGGTACCAAGTTCAGGGTGTCTAGGTCAGGACAAGATGAAACTGGGGCAGGGGGCAGCTTGACTCATCTTCCAGATATACAGAACTGTCATTGCAACAAGCTGCAGGAACAGGGGACCTTTACCTTGGGAGGCCGAAAGATTAAAGCCTCTTCCCTGGGACTGCCTGAGCTCATCTGAGATCTCCCCATGGATGGAAGGCAGAGGTACAGAGCAGCTCCTCTTCAGCAGAGGCCCAGAGACTGTCAGGTGAATGTTCTCAAGATCTGGAGGAGACAGGAATGAGCTACTCCAATTCCATATGGTCTAGTGTCTGGCTCCAGTTACTACAGATGGATCAAAGAACAGAGTCCCCCAAAACAGCACAGGACCAAGGCCCTCCCAAGTACCCTGTAAACTTGCAGATAACTTACCCAAACAGGGCCATCAGGTAATGTCACTGTTAGCACTTGCCAGGGGAATGATGCAAGAATGTTAGCTTCAGGCTGGTCCTGCTCTCTACCCTTCAACCCTGCATCTCACTTGGCCATCCTTCTCTATGGGCCTCCTGAACTGACTACCCCCTGCTGCTGCCAAGTACTTTGAAGGTAAACCCTAAACCAGGGAGTCTGCCAGTGGTCCCTTTCCCATGGCCTTCATCTGTAGAGACGACCATTAGCACACCTAGGGCAAAACAGGGCTTGAATGTTCCACCTGACCTCAAAGGACCCTGGCCTTGCCCACCACACAGGACACTGCTACTGCAGACTCTGCTTCCACAGAGGTCTATAAAACTCCTCAACCCCAATCTCTGTGAAGTTGCAACACTGGACAGCTGCTCCGAACCAAACACCTTCAAGAGGACAAGCCTCAGGGTTCCATCACTCAAGCTGACCGAAGTCTCAGAGAGAAAAGCATTACTCAGGAAAAAGACTTAAATGACATCTATTTTAAAGTACATTTCTGAGGAAAACCAGACCAACCAGGGATGTGTTCCAAGGTCACTAAGGTCCAAAGCCTTGTCCGAGGGAGGATCAAACGGGCATTTTCAGTTTACTTGACACCAAAGGTTGTTTCACACTCTTCTTTTAGTTTCCCGGAATCCTTCACAGGGTATGATGAACTATTAAGACACTGAAGGTATATCTACTTTCTTTCTCTCTCTCTCTTTTTTTTTTTTTTTTTTTTGAGACAGGGTTTCTCTGTGTAACAGTCCTGGCTGTCCTGGAACTCATTTTGTAGACCAGGTTGGCCTCAAACTCATTGAGATCTGCCTGTCTCTGCCTCCCAAGTGCTGGGATTAAAGGTGTGTGCCACCAACGCCCGGCATATATCTACTTTCAAAGTGGCTTTGTGGTAATAATACAACATAGGCAATCTATGCTGCTCAAGCTCTCCTGGTCAGTTTATTCCCCAATCTAATTCGTCTTGAGAAGTTTGAGCAGTTGTCAAGTGGGGACCAGAAGGCAAAGTTGAGAACTTGCTCTTCTGAACAGCATCCCATGGAGCAAATCTCAGTAGGAAGTACTTTTAGACAGAAGGCAAGATTCTTGGACATATGCAACATAGCCCAGAGCGTGGGAGATTACCTGAGGGAAGTTAAGAAGACCTGAGAACAGTGAGGTAATTCTAGACCATGAACTCTGGGTATATATGAAGGGAGGGCAGGTGACGAGACCTGGATTACATAAAGAGATCTGGGGGCCTATGAGAAAATCTGAGGGACAGGTCAGAAAACCTGGACCCATGTAGTAAGACCTAGGGGCAGGTTAAGAGACATCAGGGGCAAGTGAAGAGACCAGGAGGCATGTGAGGAAACACAGGATTAAGGTGGGCAGACATGGAGGCATGTGAGGAAACCTGGGATTAAGGTGAGCAGACCTGGAGGCATGTGAGGAAACCCAGGATTCAGGAGAGGAGACCTGGAGGCAGATTGAGTAACCTGGAAAGTGGAGTGAGAAGGTCTTGAGCTAGTGTAGTACCTGAGTTGCTGGACTCTAAGGACCTTGGGGACCTCTCAAGTTGCTCCTCTGGGCCATACGACATCTGTCTCTTGGCCCGTCCTGCTGCCACACTGGCTACTGACAAGAGAGGGATGGCTTGGCTCTCCTGAGAGATGAGAAGAACATTAGATGTGCTCCGGCAATTCCCTGGGTTCCCTATAATCAATCGTGCTATGAGTTCAACTATTTATCAACTATGAAGACAACACAACCAGCAGAGAACCCAGCAGTTCAGAGGACGAGCTTGTTAAGGCTCAGCATGTTCTTCTCTTAGGTTCTGCCTCCAACTCTTCATACAGCCAAAATAATAGGCCATGTAGTCAACTCTTCATAGAAAAATCATGTAACATAAAAGAATATTCCCTAAAATATCAGCAACTGAGCACAACAAACTCTAAAACATCACCAAAGAAGTGATAATTCATAGGTACCAAGCACTTCTTACCAACTGCCAGGAGTTCTGTTGGAACCTCACTCGTATGTTCCAAAGTAACTTCCTCCGTCCTTGTTTCAGGTACAGGAACAGAGCAGTAAATGCACTGGCTCAGTTGTTACTGAGCCCTTCTGGGTGAGAACTTTGTCCCACTTCACAGGCTGTAACTGGCCAGGTTTTACCAGGAGGAACAAAAGCAAGGATTCAAGGCCTTGGCACCTTTGGCAATACCCCACACCTTCCAGGTCATAGCTTAGTATTAGCTCAGCTCAGTGTTAAGTCAAGGGCAAGGACACAGAGCCAAGTACTAGCAAGACGGGACAGGTGGAAAGGAATGATGGCCCAGGCCAGTCTCAGGACCTGGGCACCAGACTCTTGCAGAATTCCAGCCTTAGGGGTACAACAGGACTCCTGGCAAGCAACAAAGCAGGCTAAATCCTCTAGAGTTTGACGAGCCTATTTGCCCCAAATCTTGACTTTCAGTAGAGTCACTCAACGCACCAGTGTGCATATACTTAAGCAAGAAAGTAAACTCAGCCCAGCACACTTCTCAGGATCTGGTCCCACAGCTAGGAGCACTTGCAGGACAGCTGTACTGGCTGCACAGTCAGGGGTGGGAGCTGCACCATCCTGACACAGGCTAGCAGGAGGCCTGCACTCACAGGGTTGAAGAGCTCTGTGGTCAGCCCCAGGTAGTTGTGTAGAGCCAGGAAAGTCACCCGCTGCAGCCGTACCATGATGATCTGCAAGAGACGGAGGGGTGACAAGTCTAGGCTGGGCACCAGCAGCGCCACATGGATGCCTGCTGAGCCCCCCAGCACAGGCCACAGGCCATAGACCAGAGCTCACCTTTTCCACCACTGTGCAGCAGGGTGCTTACGTGAGGAACAATGTGGGACACATAGGAGTCAAGTGGTGTTTTCCAATTTTCTGTAAATCTAAAATTACTCTAAAATATTTAGTAAAAAGTTTTGAAGTTTCTTTTGGGAGATGGGAGGTCCAAAAACTTCTATGGAGTTAATACTATTAACTTGTGTGTGTGTGTGTGTGTGTGTGTGTGTGTGTGTGTGTGTGTGTGTGTGTGTGTGTGGAACAAGAGCGAGAGATGTGTGACCTGCACACGGAGGGAGAGGTGTTGCTCCACAGGAGTCAGCTACTGAGTGTGTGTGTTTTCTGAGACGGGGTCTCTCTCACTGGGACCTGGGGCTCACTGATTAGAGTGGGTTGGCCGGCCTCAGGGATTCACTTGCCTCCCCAGGTCACATGCACTCAGCTTTTTCACACTGAGTCTTGGGGATCAAATTCACGTCCTCACACTTACAAGGTCAGCACGTTACTGACCAAGCTACCTCCTCAGCCCCACCCGCGCCTGCACATTTCTTTCTTTGTGTACGTGTGTGGGTGTGAACACACCACAGGACACATGTGGCACTCAGAAAGTGACTGACTTACAGAAATTGGTTCTTTCCTTCCACCACTCAGTCCTGGGGACTGGACTCAAGGCCCCGACTTGCTGAGCCATCTTCACAGTCCGTTTTGTGTTTTTTGAGGCAGCCTTGCTCTGGATACCCTAGCACATGCTATGTAGCCCACGTGGTCTTGAACTCAAGACAATCCTGCCTCACTTTTCCAAAGGCTGGGATTATACCCATGTGCCACCACTCTGTCCAATTTATGACTAGTCTTTTTTTAAAACTTTTTTCTAGCCCGGTGGCGATGGCACACACCTTTAATCTCAGCACTCAGGAAACAGAGGCAGGCAAATCTTTGAGCTTGAGGCCAGTCTGGGCTACAGAGCAAGTTCCAGGACAACCAGAGCTACACAGGGAAACCCTGTCTCAAAAAAATATAATTAAAAAACTTTTTTCTATTGAAAAAAATTTTTTCTTGTGTAATATATTTTTTTATCATGTCCTCCCCACCCTTTTTCTGAGACATGGTTTTACTATGTAGCTGTAGTTGGCTGGAACTTGCAATGTAGATCAGGTTGACCTTGAACTTACAGAACACTCCCTGTCTCTGCCTCCTGAGTGCTGGGCTAAAGGCATGCACCACCACTGCAGACCTGTATTACAAAGTACTTCCTAGAATCTGCCATCCTCAGCAGTAAATCCTGCCGTCAAAGTCAGTTCTACATTCTCTGAATTCACCCACAATGCCGAATTCAGAACTGGCACACAACCAGAAACAGCCCTAACGGGATCCATGCCAATGCCAGCTCCAGGGCCTGAGATGGCCCAAGGCAGAGAGAAAAGCCAGCTAGAAAGAAACTTACCTGCACTACCCTCACCAGAGTTTCGGGGTACTTCTCAAACACTCCTTGAAAAGCTGCTGCAGGAAGCCAGAGGATGGTGGACGAGACAGCTGCACGGGCAGAAACTGTTTTGTAGGGTGCAGTGTGACCCTGGAACAACAACTTGGTTAGTCCCACACGAGGGACTAGAAAGCTCCTGGGGGAGTCCCACAACCCGCAGAGGTTTCTGCAGGGCCTGCCTGACTCCGACTCACACAGCTGTCATCTTCCCAGGCATGCTGTGCACATTGGTAATTTTGACGTAAACCAAAATTTGTCACAGCAAAACATCACAAAGGTTTGGCTGACAGGCGTTATGGGTCAGGCCCACTGACCTGCACGTTTACTGGATTACATGCTCTTTCCTGGGACTCACAGGCCTGGCTGTTCAACATCCCACTCTGTCTATAGCCCCTTGCCAAGAGGGTTGCAAAAGACCCAACCCATGTATGCTTTCTGTAGAGGTCACTGAGAGCAGAAACCACTATCATCAAATAGCCACACAACAGTAGTCAAACACTCAATAGACCTGCCATGCATATTCCTGTATTCCCAGGGAGGGGCTGGGCTGCTTCTCAGATAGGCTGCTTCTCAGATACAGCGACTATAAAGATGCTATAACATACACATAGGTCTGTGCTCATATTTCTTGCTGAATATGTGAGGGGAGGTTCCTAGATCACATGGTATCTGCATCCTTAACTCTGTAAAAATCAATCAAAACAAAGCAAAAACTTTGCCGGGCGGTGGTGGCGCATGCCTTTAATCCCAGCACTCGGGAGGCAGAGGCAGGTGGATCTCTTGTGAGTTCGAGGCCAGCCTGGTCTACAAAGTGAGTTCCAGAAAAGGTGCAAAACTACACAGAGAAACCCTGTCTTGAAAAAAAAAACAACCCACAAAACAAAACAAAAAAAAAAAAAAAAAAAAAAAGCAAAAACTTCTACCAGATAACCAAACAACCAAAACCAGATTGTCTTCCACAGTGGCTGTACCATTCTACATTCATCAGCAATGAACGTGTGTGAGTTCCTGCCACCGTGTGTCCTCACACCACTTGCTACTGTCAGAGTTAGAGTTCAGCAGGTTTGTGGACCCTAGTTCCTGGAGACCTTTAGAAGTTCCTGCATAACTGAAATGCCTGCTGTCGACTGAGGAAAGGTTGAAGGAGCTAGGTGTGGTGGTGCTTTAATCCCAGTGCCCAGGAGGCAGAGTAGGGTGGATCTTTGTGAGTTCAAAGCCAACCTGGTCTACAGATAGAGTTCCAGGACAGCCAGGGCTACACAGAGAAACCCTGTCTTGAAAAAAGGGAAAGAAATGCTCAATATCCTTAGTCATCAGAGAAATGCAAATCAAAACGACTCTGAGATACCACCTTACGCCTGTCAGAATGGCTATGATCAAAAACACTAATGACAGTCAATGTTGGAGAGGATGCGGAGCAAAGGTAACACTCCTCCACTGTTGGTGGGAATGCAAACTTGTACAACCACTGTGGAAATCAGTATGGCGGTTTCTCAGAAAATTGGGAATCGATCTACCTCAAGACCCAGCCATACCACTCTTGGGCATATACCCAAGGAATGCTCAATCATAACACAATGATACATGCTCAACTATGTTCATAGCAGCACTATTTGTAACAGCCAGAACCTGGAAACAACTTAGATGCCTGTCAACTAAAGAATAGATTAAGAAAATGTGGTACATCTACACAATGGAGTACTACTCAGCAGAGAAAAACAATGACAGCATGAAATTTGCAGGCAAATGGAAGGAACTAGAAAATATCCTGAGTGAGGTAACCCAAACCCAGAAGGACAAACATGGTATGTACTCACTCATTAGTGGATTCTAGATATAAAGCAAAGAACAATCAGACTGCAACCCACAGAACCAGGGAGGCTACATAGCAGGGGGGACCCTAGGATGACTGTGGCTTATAATAGGTTTTGGTTTTACTCAATCACTGGGCAAGCTTCAGTGAAACATTTCACTATTAGGATAAGAATTTGTACTGTATCAAGCTGATAATAGAAAAAAATAAAATGAAATAAGGGAAATGTTGAGGAACTTTTAGAGGCGGAGCCTCACTGGAGAATGTAATCACTAGGTAGGCCTTGAGACTTTGTAGCCCAATCCCACTTCCTCTGCTTCCTGATGGTTGATGCCGTGGGATCCCATACCTCCCTGCTCATGTCATCATGTCTTCCCTACCACGATGGAAGGGATTACTCAAACTGTAATCCAAATAAACCCTTTCTCCCTTAAATTGTTTCTTGTTAAGGACTGTCATAGCTGTAAGAAAGGTATCTAATATACAGCTGTTTGGGGAGAGGGGTCATCCATGCTCCCATGTGTAAGCTAAATAAACTCACTAGTGCAGCAAGCTACACTTGGGTAGACTATTTACTTCGGTCTGTGATTGGTACCATATCTGAGCTAACTACATGTCTGACCACGTATCCCCATGAAAAGGTCATATAACACTATAATCTCTCGTCTACTGATGTGATTATACCTTGCGTGTTTCCTCCAGAAGGCTGGTTTTTTAGTTGTTATATTGTAGAATATCAAGCTAGTTAGGTTCACACCATAGTACATGCCTGTGAGCAGTGGATTCTAATCCCTTCACTTTCAAAGCCTCTGAAGTTTTGTTCTGCTATCAAATAGCACACTGGAGTTAATAGGAGATTTTGATTGAAGTCTGAATATTAATCTAATTCTCATTTCCTTTGCTATGTTGCTTATGGCTTAATCTGAGATTTAAAGAGGTTCAAGGACAGATCAGTGGATCTTCTGTCTTCATCAACTATACAATGCTCATCTCCCCTCTTTAAAAGGATATAAATGGTCATAATCCCAAGGATTAAGACAAAGGCCAGCTAGGAATGGTAGACACAATAATCTCAGTACTTGGGAAGTAGAGGCAGAAGGACTCAGAGCAATACTGCCCCCAAAAACAAAGAGCCAGGAGATATATGTCTATGGTAGAGCCCTTGCCTAGCATGTAAAGACCCTGGGCTTGATTCCTATCTGCAAAAAGAAACAAAGCTAAGAGTATACCAGGAATGCAAGAGAATTTTAGAAGCTATCGAAAACAAGTGACAGCCAAGAAAGATCATGACACACACCTGTGATCCAAGTAGAGGCTGAGGCAAGAGGACTGCTGCAAACTCAAGGCCACCCAAAGCTGAATAGTGAGTTCTAGGCCAGTCAGGGCTACAGAGTTAGACTCTCTCACAAAAGGAAAGAGGGCGGTGCATCGTGGCACATGCCTGTAATCCTAGCACACAAGAGGCGGATGCAGGAGAATCAGGAGTTCCAGATCATCCATCCTCGAATACATAGCAAGTTTAAGGCCAGTCTGGGTACATGAGATCCTACAAAAACATACAAAAGCCTATAGGGCTCTCAACCCCTGAGGGAAGAATCCAGTTTCCTGTCCTGTCTCCTGCATAGATTCCCCAGTTGACAACCTGGACCATACACATGAGTTTGTCTTTTTTAATGTGTGCGTGTGCAAGCACAAACATACACACGTGAGCACAGGTGCACACAGTGCAGTATGCATGTGGAGGTCAGAGAACAGCATTAGGAGTCGAATCTCTCCCTGCACTGTGTTGAGTCAGGATCTGTCTTGTTTCTCCTCTGTACAGCTTTTTCCAGACTAGCTGGTCTTCGAGCTTGTGGCCTCTTCTCCTGCCTCTGCCTCCTATCTCAGGCTTACTGATTAACACCACTACGTCTAGCTTTTTATGGATCCTTTTTCCAGGATCAAACTTGGGTCGTCAGGCCTCTACAGCTAAGGCTTTTCCTCACTAAACCATCTCCCTGGCCCTGGACCCAGTTTTTTTTGTAGCTGTCTGGCTTTTTGTGTGTGGTTTTTTTTTTTTTTTTTTTGGTTTTTCGAGACAGGTGGTTTTGTTTTTTATGAAACAGGGTCTCACTATGTAGTCTTGGCTGGCCTGGAGCTTGGATTAGACCAGGCTGGCCTTGAACTCACAAAGATTCATCTACCTTTGCCTCCTGACTGCTGAGATTAAAGATGTGTTCCACCATACCTACTGGACCCTGTTTTTTGTTGTTGTTGTTGTTGGGTTTTTGTTTTTTTTTTTTTGTTTTTTTTTTTTGTTTTTTGAGACAGGGTTTCTCTGTGTAGCTTTGCTCCTCACCTGGAACTCACTCTGTAGACCCGGCTGGCCTCGAACTCACAAAGATCCGCCTGCCTCTGCCTCCCGAGTGCTGGGATTAAAGGTGTGCGCCACCACTGCCCCCGTGGACCTTTTTTTTTTTTTTAAGTGGCATTTTTCTTTTCATAATTAATCCATGTAATTACCAGTTGGGTGAAGGACTTTTCCAGCACTCAGAATGTCTATGCCACCCTGAGTCAATGCCCAGCACAAACCCCTGGCATGTGTCACTGATCTGATCTCAGCCACAGGGCTGGTACAGTGGCCCAGGGCCAAACCTTCTCATCGATGACCTGTTTTGGAAATAGTGTTTTGGGCACAGTGTCACTCACTAATCTACATACTGTTGATAGACCATATAACCCATAAAGCTAAAATATCTACCATCGAGCCTTTGGGAGAAAAGGCTGGCTAGCTTCTGCTCTTCAGCACATATTAGAAGCTTGAATTTGAAGTTGTGTCAGTGAATAACACAGTGTATTCTCTCTGTGTCTGGGCAGTGGCTCTACAAGACACCCATATGACACATCTGCACTCTCACACAAGTAGACGTGGAGAGACAGAGAAGGCCCTGATCTGAAAGACAGACTGAAAAAACACTCAGGAAGGCTGGCGCATCTAAGGGAGCAAAGGAAAACCTCATCTTACTTCATCATGGAAAACATGACAACATTGTTTAAACATTTAAAGGACAACAACAAAGAAAGCTCTAAATGCTGAGTATGGCATTTATTCCACACACCTGGAATTCCAATACTGGGGAGGTAGCTGCAGGAGAGCTGCCGCCTGGAAGAAGCTAGCCTGGGCTATACAGCAAGTTTCAGGCCAACCGAGAATCTACTGGGGCGGGGGTAGAGGTAGGGGCAGAAACAGGCAGACCCCTGAAGCTCACTGTCCAGCTAGCCGGACTAGCTGAAACAAATTGATAAGCTTTAGGCTGAGAAACCATGACTGAAAAACTAAAGGTGGAAAACAGTTGAGGAGGGGCACCTGACATTCGCCTTTGGCTTCATACCCAGACACACACATACACACACCTACATCAAAAGGTACATATACACTACACCACACACACACACACACACACACACACACACACACACACACACCCCACTACACTGCACACACTAATTTATTTTTAATTTAAAAAAAGGGATCAGGCCGGGCGGTGGTGGTGTACATGTTTTCAATCCCAGTACTCAAGAGGAAGAGGCAGGTGGATCCCTGTGAGTTCAAGGCCAGCCTGGTCTACAAAGCGAGTTCCAAGATAGTCAGAGCTGCAACACAGAGAAACCCTGTCTCGAAGAAACAAAAAGCAAACAAATAAAAGGGACCAGGGGAGATTACTCAGAGGTTCAGAGTACTTGCTGTTCTTGCAGAAGACTTAGGTTCAATCCCCAGCATCTACATGGTGGCTCACAACTGTCTGTACTAAGTCCCAGGTGATTCAACACCCTCTTCTGGCCTCAGTGGTCACCAAGCACACACATTGTATATATACATACATGCAGGAACATACTCATACATGTAAAAAATTTTAAATATGTAAAAATAAAGAAAACTGATATTAACAGTTAAAAACTCTAAAGAACTAAAAGACTAAAGAAACGGCACGGTGCTACCAGGGCTTCATGCTCTTGCCGAAGACCTGCATTTGGATCCCAGCACCCACATGGCCACTCACAACTTGCTACAACTCTAGTTCCAAGAGATACAATACCCTCTTCCAAGCCCTGTGGGCTCCTGCACATGTGTGGTGCACAAACATACTCTTACACACACACACACATATACACATACAATAAAAAGAAATAATTTGACAGGCGGTGGTGGCGCACACCTTTAATCCCAGCACTTGGGAGGCAGAGCCAGGTAGGTCACTGTGAGTTTGAGGCCAGCCTGGTCTACAGAGTGAGATTTAGAAAACAAGGCTAACTCTGACACACACACACACACACACACAAGAAAGTAAAACAACAAAGAATAAAACCTATTAAGTGGGAATCTAGTAGTAAGTGTAAGAGGAAGATAAGGAGGACTAGTACTACATTTGAAAGTTTTCATAAATATGTCCCTCCTGCACCTTCTTCAGGAAGCTAATAGAGAGCTTGTTCCACCAAAACAAGAAAGAGAACCAGGAGGAAACTAGAGACCCTTACTGCAGAGTCCAGGGGTCCCGGGTAACATGAGATGGCAGGATTGAGAAGCTGGGAGGCTTTCCCAGAGAACAGTGCTACTCGTGGAACACAGCCAGGACAAACTTCTATAGTGGGTGTACTGTTAAGAACTAAACAACAAAGCCAGGCAGTGGCAGCACACACCTTTAATCCCAGCACTTGGGAGACAGAGCCAGGCGGATCTCTGTGAGTTCGAGGCCAGCCTGGTCTAGAGAGAGATCCAGGACAGGCACCAAAAGTGTACAGAGAAGCCTTATCTCGGGGGAAAAAAAAGACCTAAATAACAACAAAAATGAAGAACCTGTTAACTGCAAGAAAACAAAAGCTGACAAGAAAACAGTTTCTCTAGACAGTGCGTGGCTCAGCTGTGAAGATATGCACAAAGTCTTAGTTATGTCCCGTGGGTGGAAACAAGGGGTTTGGGAGAGCAGTGGAAACAAGATGGGCCGTCAAGAGGGCTCATCTCTATTCTCCAGGCAGGAAGCCAGAGCATCTAAGACAGAACATGTACAAAACAATTATAACAGATGCTCTAAAAGAACCTGAGAGTTGGACAGTCTCGGGGGAGAACAGACAATTGCTGTTTATGAAACATCAAGTACATCCTAAAATATCTGTACGTGTCATTTTGTAAAAATTCAAAGTTCTTTCCAGGTGTGGTGGTAGCGCACACCTTTAATCCAAGCACCGGGGAGACAGAGGCGGGCAGGTCTCTGAGTTGGAGGCCAGCCTGGGCTACATAATGAGCTCCAGGACAGACAGCCAGGGCTATGCAGAGAGACTGTCTCAAAAACAAAAAAAGCCAGCCAGTCTGGTCTACAGAGTGAGTTCTGGGACTGCCAAGGCTAAACAGAAAAAAAAAAAAAACAAAAAAACAAAAATACACACAAAAAATTTAATTGTAAAATGTAATAAACACAAATGTTTAGTGAGATTGAAAAATGACCAGTTAATAGCAGTATAGCAGTCATTTTCTCTCAAATGTCATCCCTTTGTATTTTCTACCCCCACCAGACTCAGGGAGGATTGGCTCCTCCTCGAGGGAAGGAGCCATTCTGATACTGACACAGTGGGATGGCCAGTGCAGCAGGGACCCAGGCCTTGGCCAGAGCCCTCAACTTACTTCCTGCCATATTTCATCACATGTGGGAATAAATGATGTTCAGCTTAAAAACCACAATGAGGTCAGGATCAAAAACAAGCACCAAAGAAAGGTCCATGCCCAGTTTACATCTTTTTTTTTTTTTCATCGCTTAAAAGAAAAAGAAAAACTAACTGCCAGGATGGAGGAAGGATGCAGATATCAAGTGGCTAACTGATCTACCTCACATAGACCAAAGTCTTCTAGGTTTCCCCTATCCTTTCCAAGGCCCACCAGTCCCTTTTAAACATCCTGGAGCATCCTCAGAGCCAGCTACAGGATAGGAACACACAGTGAATGCCTCTCTCGGACCAGCAAAAGATGACTCTTTGGACTGGACACCTGCTCTTGTCCAACCCCATTCACCCATGTCAGTAGCTTCCTCAAAGCTGAGGGCCAGTCTTTCAAAGGCAATTCTCCCTTGCTTGAAGATAGGTGTCTTTTTTCTTAGGTAAGCAGCCTCCTCCACTCAGGTCAAATGGGGCACAGTAATATACAGAGGTCCCACCTATGCCTCCAGGCCACCAAATAAGACCAAGAATTCTTTGCCTACCTGACAGGCAGCAGTGCAGACACACAAGACACTCCGGCGTATGCAAGGAACTTGCTTCAATGATAAGCATCAACTAAGGGCTGGATCGGTGGGTCCCACCAGGGCTTCCCTGTGATCCTATATAAAGGCTTGGACTCCTGGTGCAGTCTGTCTGGATATACCCAAACAAGGTGCTCCTAAACTGCTCTGAAGACAGAGTAACACAGTCTAGAAGAATGGAACTGTGATGATTAATCTTCATTGTTAACTGGACTAGATTTGGAATCACCATAGAAACACACTCCAGGGTATGTCTATGAGGATGTTTCTAGAAAGGTTTTAACTTAGAGGTAAGACCCATCTTGAATGTGGGCAGCACTATCCCAAGGACTAAGATCTCAGACTGATAAAAAGGAGAAAGTGAGCAGGATACCGGCACTCATCTTTCTGCTTCTCAACTGTGGACAGCTCCTATTCCTGCTCTCATATATACTTTTTTTCTTTTTGAGACATGGTTTCTCTTTGTAACAGCTGTGGCTGTCCTGGAACTCACTCTGTAGCCCAGGCTGGCCTCGAACTCACGGAGATGCACCTGCCTCTGTCTCCTGAGTGCTGGGATTAAAGGCGTGCGCCACCACTACCGGGTGGACAGACTACACTTTTTTTTTTTTTTTTTTTTTTTTTTTTAGGTTTTTCGAGACAGGGTTTCTCTGTGTAGTTTTGGTGCCTTTCCTGGAACTCACTCTGTAGCCCAGGCTGGCCTCGAACTCGCAGAGATCTGCCTGCCTCTGCCTCCCGAGTGCTGGGATTAAAGGCGTGCGCCACCACCGCCCGGCCAGACTACACTTTTAAACTGTGAGCTGAAATAAACCTTAAACTGCTTTTGTCAGGTATTGTTGTCATAGCAACAAGAAAAGTAATTAGCCGGACATGGCAGCACACACCTTTAGTCTTAATTGATAAAAGATATATGGGCTGGTGTGATGATTCTGTTCACTTTTGTATGTGAACAAATACCATAAAGAATAAAGAGTGGAAAATGTCTGGCACAGTAGCACACACTTGTAATCCCAGTATTCTGGAGGCCAAGACAGGAGGATAAAGAATGTGAGGCAAGTCTGGGATATATACAGTAAGATCCTAGAACCAAAGACAGAAAGACAGATGAAGCAGAAATAGAAAGGACTAGTGAAGACTTACTAAATACAGTCTATCTTAAACACAATGTCAAAGGTGTTGCCACAGACACCTCCTTAACTACCAAGTGAGAGCTGTTCTTGTTCCTAGACGGCTCCTCACCTGTGCTACTGCAGAGACGTAGCCTTTAACAACAAGGGACTCGCTGTCACAAGGGACTCGCTGTCGAGCAAGTCAGGAAGAACAGGCCCGAGGGAAAGCCAAGGCGCTTGGGCTCCTATGGCAGGGGGGGATGGCAGGGAGGGAGAGGGCGTACTTACAGTGATCACATCCAGAATGCTGAGGAGGCTGTGGACACTGTCCCCTGGCAGAACCTCTTTGACCACCACCTCGGTGCCATCCTGTGCTTAGAGAACAGAAGCACAGGTGTCAGTACAGAGAGTGTCAGTACAGGGCAAAGAGGCCCAGGCAGCACCCAGGACAGTTGGCATACAAGATTTCATCTGAGGTGCTATCTCACAGAAAAGCCCAAAGTAGGAGATACCATAAGCAGGGCTGGAAAAATGGCTCAACAGTAAAGAATACTTGCTGCTCTTCTAGAAGATCCAAGTTTTGTGACCAGCACCCACATCAGGGGGTTCACAATTACCTGTAACTCTAACTTCAGGGCATCTGATGCCCTCTTCTGACCTCTACCCCCATACACATGCAACACATACACACTCATAAACAAATAAAAATAAATCTTTTAAAAGACAAAAAGAAGAGATACTGCCAGGTGGTGGTGGCTCACGTCTTTAATCCCAGCACTCAGGAGGCAGAGCCAGGCGGATCTCTGTGAGTTCGAGGCCAGCCTGGTCTACAGAGCAAGACCAGGACAGGCACAAAGCTACACAGAAAAACCCTGTCTCAAAAAATCAAAAAAGAGAGATACCATAAGCTTGAAAGAAGATATTAAGAAATAATAATAGGTAGTGGGCTCCAAAAAGCGAGCTCATGCATCAGGGATTGATCCTGATCCTACTGCCAGGGGACTCCTTAAGCAGACCAAGCTACACAACTGTCTCACTTGTGCAGAGGGCCTAGTCCAGTCCCAGGAAGGCTCCACAGCTGTTGGACTAAAGTTCATGGTTTCCCACTAGCTTGGTTTGGTTGTCTCTGTAGGTTTCCTTCATCATGATCTTGATGCCCCTTGCTCATAGAATCCCTTTCCTCTCTCTTCGACTGGACTTCAATGGAAAATGGAAAAACAAAACAGGTGGATCTCTGTGAGTTTGATGCCAGCCTGATCTACAGAGCAAGTTCCAGAATAGCCAGAGCTACACAGAGAAATCCTGTCTCAAAAGAGAGAGAGAGAGAGAGAGAGAGAGAGAGAGAGAGAGAGAGAGAGAGAGAGAGAGAGAAAGAGAAAGAGAGAAAGAAAGAAATAATGAAATAATGCCAGGCGATGGTGGTGCACATCTTTAATCCTGGCACTTGGGAGGCAGAGGCAGGCAGATCTCTGAGTTTGAGGTAAGCCTATACAGAGTGAGTTCCAGGACAGCCAGGGATACACAGGGAAACAGTCTTGAAAAAAAAAGGTGCGGGGGAGGTCAGGGACACATCTCAATCAGTAAAGTGCTTGCCTTAAAAGCATAGAAACCTGAGTTAGATCCACAAAATGCATCTAAAAAATGTCAAATTTGGTCAGAGATAGTGGTTCACAACTTTAATCCTAGCACTCAGGAGGTAGATCTCTGAGAATTCCAGGCCAGCCAGTCTGTACAGTGAGTTTCAGGCCAGCCAGAGTTCCATGTTGGTTTGAACACATTAATGATAGCCTCTGAGTATCCAAAATGTTGCAGTGTGGCATTAAGGAGAAGAAATTAAAAAGCACTTCCCCTTGCTGTAATTTAACAAAGAGTGAGATTTAAATTCTCTACTTCTCTCTCCCCGTGTCTTCCATCATTCCTGTCTGTTGTATGTTGTGAAATATTCCTTCACACTGTGTGAACATGTGTCACTGTGACTGGTTTAATAAAAAGCGAAACAGCCAATAGCTAGGCAGGAGGTACAGCAGGGACTTCTGGACAGAGAGAGCGCTGGGAGGAAGAAAGGAGGGGTCGCCAGCCAGATGCAGAGAGGATGCAAGACATGCTAGAGGAGAGGTGAAAGTCACGAGCCACACGGCAACCTGCAGATGAACAGAAATGGGTTAACTGAAGTTATAAGAGCAAGTGGGACAAGCCTAAGCAATGGGCCAAGTTTCATAATTAATAAAAATTTCCATGTCGTTTTTGTTTTTTTTGTTTGTTTGTTTTTTTTGGGTGAGCTGGTGACCCAAAGAAAAATCGACCTACAGTTGTATGAATCTGAATCTGTGTCTACATGAACACTGTCTTCTGAATTTGTCTGTTCCTGTTTCTGTATGTGTCTGTGTGTCCCTAACAAAGGGCTTTTCTCTTTCTGTTACTGAACAGGACAGAAAGCATCACATGGAGAAGGAGGAATACTTCACAGAAATCTTTAGCCGAGTTTTACAAGGGTTTAAGTCACTGACTCCAACTGACCCAGACAAGTGAATAAATGCTATCAAGCAATATTCATATATTGTCTTCAACACATGGCAGACATTCATTTCATAAGGTTGCTTTCAACCTATATTTGCTGTTTCCAGCATTAACTACCACGATGTATACACATATAAGCATTATTTGTGGATCAGGGGTATGGAAGAGTACATAATTTAAGATTACAGCTATACATTAGCTTAGCTTGTGAGGTTTAAACCTGGCAAGTCCAAGGCAAGTAAGGTTGGTTGTTCCATTGTCCTCTCACAGGCTGAGTGCACAACGGAGGGTCAGTACTGTCGTAAGGGACCTTAAGGCATATTATTAACTCTAGCTGTAAGGTCCAGAAAAAGTTCCAGTCTCTTAAAATGTGACATGTATTTTCATAACATTGCATTGTCACACATAGTGAAGCTCCGTCTCCACTCCCAACATGTCCCCAAAATGTCAAGTATGGCCCAGGAAGATAGCTCGGCAGTTAAAAGTACTGCCCTTCAAGACTGACAACTTGATCCCTGGAACCCCACAGTAAACTAAGAAAACAAATTTCCAAAAGTTGTTCTGACCTTTACATGTGCACACCAGGGAATACTCCCACATGCACACACACATATAATAACAATTAAAATGCTCAGTGTCAGGTCTGGTGGTGTGCATTTGGAATCCCAGTGCTGGGGAGATGAAGACAGGCCGATCTCTGGGGCTCACTGACAAGTCAGCCTAGCCTACGTGGTGAGTTCAGATGAGTAAGAAACCACGTCTCAAAAAACAAGGTAGCCAGGCATTGTGGTACATACCTTTAATCCCAGCACTCTGGGAGGCAGAGGCAGGCGGGTCTCTGTGAGTTTGAGGCCAGTTTGTCTACAAAGTGAGTTTCAGGACAGCCAGGGATACACAGAGAAACCCTCCCTCAAAAAAACAAAAACAAAAAATAGGCTGAGCAAGCCATGAGGCAAAGGGCAGTAAGGCATATTACACCATGGCCTCTGCTTCCTCCGTTCCTGCCTCTAGGTTCTTGTCTTGAGTTCCTGCCCTGACTTTCTTCAATGGACTACGACCCGGAACTATAAGCTAAAATAAACCCTTTCCTCCCCATGCTGCTTTTAGTCATGGTGTTTTATCACAGCAATAGGACCCCTAAGACAGACAGACAGACAGGCAGGCAGGCAGACAGACAGATACACATACACACACACACAAACACAGGAGTAGAGGACTAATGAAGAAATCCTGGCTAACCCAGCCATCACCTCCCAATCCTAGGACTCATCCGAACCCAGCACATTCCTCCAAACTAAATGAGTTAGTTGGACTGACTACAATGGCCCTGAAGGTCCAAGTTTAGTTACTGCCAATAAAAATGACAATATTTTTGAATCAGAGACTCCCGTGTGCCTAACAGTAAAAGATGCTGTGTCAGATGTGTTGGTTCAGGCCTGTAATCCCAGCAATCAAGAGGCTGAGGTAGGAGAACTGCCATGAGTTCAAGGACAGCCTGGGCTACAGAGTAAATTCCAGGCTGTCCTGGACTACTGAATAAACTGTCTCAATGTATGGATATGTGTGTGTGTTGTGTTGCCAAAATAAAAATAGCAGCTGTGTTTGAACACTGGGACGAGGGTGTGGATTTTCACCAAAGAACTAAGGTTTAAAGTTCTACGATAGCCGGGCAGTGGTGGCGCACACCTTTAATCCCAGCACTCAGAAGGCAGAACCAGGTGGATCTCTGTGAGTTCGAGGCCAGCCTGGTCTACAGAGTGAGATCTGGGACAGGTACCAAAACTACACAGAGAAACCCTGTCTCGAAAAAAACAAAATAAATAAATAAATAAAGTTCTACACTAACTTTTTGACAAAGAGCTTTCAGAGCATCCCCTCCCCACTCACCTCCACCCCCCTCCACCCACCCCAACCCCCGGCCCCTGGCCAGACTCACAGCATCTTGGATGCAGACCTCCAGCCGTCCATCCTGAACCACATAGATGCTGGTGTCAGGCTCCCCAGGCTGGAATACATGCTCCCCTTCTTGCAGCTGCACAAAGACCATGTGTTTGCAAAGCTCCAGAAACAGCGGCTTCTCAAAATGGCCCAGGACCCTGCAGCAAACAGAATATACTACAGAACATGCTCTCCAAGAAGGCAGAGTAGGGAACATAGGCCACCGTCCCCACCAGCAGCAGGGCCAGGGCTGGCCTAGACCTCTATAAGGCTGATTTAGCTTATCTGGCGTCAAAGTCGACAAGAATTTTAAACTTCTGAGATAACTATCAATTCAAAAAACTTCTCAATGACTATCAATGCAAGCCAGACACAAAACAGAAGGCCATACAGTAGCTCCCCTGGAATGATGCACTAGCATCAGAGAGAGGAAAGCGGGCCAGTGAGGCGGCTCAGCATCTAAAGACTTGCAACACACAAGCCTGACAACCTGAAGTTGTCAGAGCCCACACGTCTTAGTCACTGTTCTACTGCTGTGAAGAGACACCATGACCAAAGCAACTCTCACAAAATAATTTAACTGTGGGCTTGCTTAGTTTCAGAGGTTTAGTCCATTGGCACCATGGCAGGGAGCATGGTGGCACACATGCCATGGGAGCGGTAGCTGAGAGCTATGTCCTGATCCACAGGCAGGGGAGGGACAAGAGCATGAATGAGCGCAAGCACACCTGGGCCTGGCATGCATTTTTGAAACCTCAAAGCCCATCCCCAGGGACACATTCCTCCAACAAGGCCACATCTCCTATTCCTTCTCAAATAGTGCCACTCCCTGATGACTAAGAATTCAAATACATAAGCCTATGGGGGCCATTCTTATTCAAACCACCACATGACATAAAAGTGGAAGGGGGGAACTAACTCCACAAAATTGTCCTCTGATTTCTACACAGGTGCTGTGGCATATGTGTGCCAGCCTAACTTATACATCATACACACACACAATAATAATAATAATAATAATAATAATAATAATAATAATAATGATAAATTTCAAAAATTGGAAATAATGTACCTTTAAAAAAAAAGAAAGCTGACATAATAGTACACAGCTGTGATCTCAGCATTGGGAGACCAAGGCATAGGATTGCAAGCTGAAGGCCAGTTTAGGCTACATAGCAAGATTCTGTCAAGAAAGGAAAAAGAGAGAGAGAGAGAGAGAGAGAGAGAGAGAGAGAGAGAGAGAGAGAAATAGAGAGAAGGAGAAAGAAAAGCCAGCTTGCAGTTTTTGATCCATACACACACTTCTCACACTTGCTCTTGAGTTTGCCACTGAGGATAAAAATGATGAAAACTGTTAAATAGAACAGGAAAAAACAGCTAAAAAGGTGAGCTGACCACAAGACTCCATACATCTGAAGCACCCTGACCCTGCTGAACATTTCTACCACCATGAAGCAAGGAAGCCAGTAGTGCTGAGGTGGAAAGAAAATTGGCTTTGCTAACCATCCCTGACATAGGAAAGCTAAGTCAAAGACAGTCCAAGGATGGAAAGCGATCCCTCCAGCAATACAGTCTAGACAGAACCCTCCTGTGGTCCATTCACTACCTTACCGAACATTTTTCAGCATGTACAAAACTTCTGATGGCAGATGAGAGTTCTTCACATCAAACTCTGTAAGATCAGCCTCTAGCAGGGAGGGTGGGGGCTCTTTGGGCTGCAAAGTAGGGTATTCTTTCTTAAAGCGCAGAATCCTACAAAGCAGAGACACTTGAGAAAGAATTGAGGAGCCCAAACCCAAGATTGTGAGTGCTCCAAAGCCCCAAGAAGCTCTGTGGTGTGTCCTGAAGTGGTAGGAGCCACAGCAGTGGTTAGGACCTTAAGGGAACTCCCAGTACCTCTTGGCCAAAGAAAGCACTTTGGTTCTCTTCCTGACTCGCTGCCGGGGTGCAGCAGTATTCCCAACCAAGGTATTGGGGAGCGTGGTCACCTGCAGAACCAAGAGAAAGACTGAGTGCTGACCTGGTGACTGGCAAGGTCTAAGCTCTCAGCCTCAGGGTCTGTCCCCAGGACCTGCCTATGAGTTGCTGCCTTCCTGACCTGCTCTCACCAACCCCCACCCACCTGGCTTCTTGAAGGGGATACAGCAGTCAAGGACAAAGCGATACCATTTGGACAAGGGCACAGCACACAGTCCCATTCACCCCACAGTATGGTCCTCACTGCCCTCAAGGGGCCAAGTCTTCAGAGCTCTGTGGCTCCATGCCTCTGGTAAAATTCCTGAGGTGAGTGGGAGACAGCAGAAGGGACCAGCTATGGCAGTTAACCAAAGGCAAACAAAGATTCACACCAGCCTGCTTATCCCTCGCCACCTATTCCTGACCCTCAGTGCAGGAGGACCATAGATTTTATGATCTGGAACCCCCACAAACATGGAAAAAAGGGCTTTTTACCTTAGGGCAAATGTGGTCATTTAGGGAACTGCACTGTTCCACCCAGGTCCCCAGGAGTTAGGGTTCTTCCTTGGCTCAGCCTTCCAAAACTGGCAGTGACCACCCACTTTGGGGCAAACACAAGCCCTCTGTACCTGTCCATCCTGTACCCAGGGATCTTTCTGGAAAGCATTTTCCTATCCTGTTTCTTGTTAACACAAGCCTGCACTTCAGAAAGCCCAAGTGGCCCTGTTCTTGGCACTTGCCAAAGCTGTTCAGGTGTTTCAAGCCAGATATAAACCCACCAGCCCATGCCTTCCAGGCTGCCTCCAGGGTCAGTGAGGGATTTCCAGGGAAAAAGTGTCGGTTCCACTGGGGAAGTAGATACCTATGACTTAAAACATGTCCTAAACTTGTACCCAGTGGCAGGAGCCATGGGATTAGAGGAGAGGGGGGAGCACAGGTCAGGAGCTTGAGGGTCCCCATTCCACAAAGGCCTGTTTAGAAGAGACTCTCGCCTGGTGGTGGCACATACATCTTTAATCCCAGCACTCGGGAGGCAGAGGCAGGTGGATCTCTGAGTTCGAGGCCAACCTAGTCTACAGAGAGAGTTCCAGGAGAGCCAGGGCTACACAGAGAAACCCTGTCTCGGAAAAAAAAAAAAAAGAAGAAGAAGAGAAAAAAAAAAAAAGAAAGAAGAGACTTTCACCACTGTCTTGTGCAACCCAGGGCTTCCATACAAGTTACCTTCCTCATGATCTTCCGGCCATAAAACATTACTTTGTCTCTCTTCCGGAACCTGTACTGAGGAGTGGGCTCCTCTTGTCCTGTGAGAGGAGTGAAGGGGCATTGTGAGATGGCAGGGATCTGGGTATACAGCCTTGAATGGGTAGGCAGTGAACATGGCTAGAACTAAAATAAAGCAAAGCACAAGACAAGCCCTGAAGATGAAGAAGCTGACAATAAACCACGCTCTTGGCTGCCCAGTCCCCGGCTACCTCTCAGACAGCAGGGGTAAGCGGTAACATAGGAGACTCGTCTTAGAAGAGTCAGGAATTTCTCCTGTTCTTCCTGGATGCTAGCTTTGGAAAGAGCAGAAAAGGCTATGGACAGACTGGGAACCTCAACCTGAGCCCTATTGGTGACATTCCAACAAGGCTTTGAGGGAAGCTCCCAGGAGCTCCAAATACCTCCCTCATAGGACACAAATGCAGAAAACCCCCCACTGCTCAGAGTTCAAGCCAAGATACTCACGCAATCTGCTCACCCTTCTGTACACCAAAAAGATGGCAACACCAACAAAGGCCAGTGTAAGGAGGGCTCCAATTCCAATCCCGACCAGCTACACAGGATGGGAGACAGATAACAGGAGTGTCAGCAGGGCCAAACACAGCCACAAGCCAGTCAGGGCCCAGCCTCTGGGAAGCCCACAGTGATTACCATGGTGGACTGTGACTGCTCCTCCATGAAATGCAGCCCCCAGGAGGTCAGGGTGCTACCCAAACAATAGTCAGCCTGAGGAGAGAACAGACAGGGTGCCCAGTTTCTCAGCATGGGCTTGGTCAGAGAATGAGTCAAGTCAGGAGCCAGGGAGGAAGTCAACAGCCCTAAAGGTTTTTGAGAAGTGGGGTCTACCAGATAACTTAGCAGATAAGGCATTTGCTGCCAAGTCTGATGACCTGAGTTTAATCCTGGGGACCCATACAGTGTCAGGATAAAACAGATGCCCATGAATTGTTCTCTGACCTCCACATTTGTGTCATTACATCTGCACAGCTACACACATACACACAGAAATGTGATACATACATACATACATATACATATATACATACACATATACGTATATACATATACATATATGTATATATATATATATATATATATATTTCAGAGAAAATGATCTTGCCAGGGGTGCTGAGACCCTCTGAGCTCAACTGCAAGAACAGAAAAGCAGCAACCTGTCTCCTTTGGCACTGGGATGAGTAGGCACAGCAGCTGTGCTATTGGTAAATGCCATGCGTGTTAATAAGCCCAACTTCTGGCTCTCCAGTCAAGAAGCAAGCCTAGTGCAGGTCAGGACCATCTCTTGGTACCCTCTGGACTAGAGCCGCAAACCCCAAGATCCAGGAGAGCCCACTCAGAATAAATGGTCAGACACTCCGAAGAGTGTGTGAAGTTACTGACTCCCGCATTTATCTTACTCCCGACTATTTGAAAGGATGAGGATCATGTACACCAGGAGTTCAAGCCCTACCTAGACAACCAGCGAGACCCAGTTTTAAAAACAAAAAAAGGATGAAGGACAAAAAGAAACCCCAAGGGAAGATCCATCTGGATTTAGAGATATCCAGGGGTTGGGGATTTAGCTCAGTAGTAGAGTGCTTGCCTAGCAAGCACAAGGCCCTGGGTTCGATCCTCAGCTCCAAATATATATATATATATATATATATATATATATATATATATATATAGAGAGAGAGAGAGAGAGAGAGAGAGAGAGAGAGAGAGAGAGATCCAAAATTAGTTCACATGCCAAAGAAGAAATGGCAGGGAGGGTCTGTCTCTACCCCCTGCTGTCTCCAGGAGGGCAATGACAGGACTTCAGGTGTCCAAGGAAGGGAAGGAGGCAAGAGAGCAAGGGCGCAGGATATAAGGCTGAATGGATGACCAACAGGGGAGGCTGGCTCATCCTCCTAAAAGCTGAAGAAGAAACCTGACCTGAGTCTTTCGTGCTCATCCGCCCTCCCAAGCAGTTAGGAACCGAATGGGGCAAGAGCCCACTTACTCAGCCTTTGCAGTTTCTACCTAACTGCCGAGGACCAAAGTCTAGCCTTAAAAACAAACAAAAACAAGCCTCAGGCTCAGCAGTCCCTGCCAGAAAACCCAAGGTGACTGCAGGCCACTCAACAAAGAAGCCCAAAGGCACAGTCCTGCATCATAACGGAGTAAGTGGGTTGCCTAGAAAACAGCCTTGCAGTCTTAGTTCAGGAGGCAGATAGCTGAGTACTGTCTGTTTAAGGCTGAGGAAGAACATGTTCCTGTATGTTCTTAGGTGACTTCATCATTGTGTGGATGTCACGGGGTGCATTTACACAAGCACATTACCCCACCAAGCAATACAATCCGTGGGGTCACTATTGCATGTGGTCTGTTGGGCAGTGTATAGCCAGTATGCTTTTTGTTTCAAAACTGAGGCACTCAACCTCCCTTCTCCTCTGTCCCAGCTCAGCTGTCAAGACTGGGGTGCACAAGAGTACCCCAATCACACCTTCTATTTTCCTCTGAGTTTACCTTATCCAAGGAAAATACATACATACATACATACATACACAGTCTACCACAGTGCACCACCTCAGACGGTCTAGCTTCTTACAATTATTCTAATGCGTCTATTCTTCTGGTTTAAAAATAAAGGCACAGGGTATATTGGCAGACCCCTTTAGTCCCAGCACTTGGGAGGCAGAGGCAGGTGGATCTCTGGGAGTTCAAGGCCATCCTGATCACATAGTGAGTTCTAGAGATATGTAGAGTGACCCTGTCTCAAAAACAAAACAAAAGAAACCACCATCAAAATACTACTACTAATAAAGGCCTTTGGGATGTAGCTAGCGTTGAACTGAGAAAAAGACTCTTCAAATACCAACGTTCTAAGAGAAAACGGGAAGTAACAACTGTGACCTTGGGAAAAAAAAGAGGGCTTAACAGCCAGATTCCATTGTCCACACCACACTGTGAGGAACCACTGTCTAGAGACAAATGTCAGAGCTCTGACAGGGAAATAGATCGAGTCACAACTCCCACATTTTCTGGGTCTTCAAGAAACCTCTGTAGAAACCCAAGGCAAAGGATCCTTCTGTTCTCTGGAAATGCCCGCCTGTGAGTTCTAAGGGTTCTGGTTCTCACCCAGGCCTGGTCTACCTACCTCAAGGCAGACATCGTCCTCTTTCTGCATGACTGAAAGCAAAGCAATGTGGAGGGCGAACAGGAGACAGGCTGAGACAAACTGCTCTACCGGAACCTTTACAGCAGGACAGCTGTAGTTCCAGCCTTGCCAGCTCCTTTCCAAGTCAAACGCTCTTATTGGAAGGGACTCCAGAACTCTGTGCTCCAAAACAAGTTGTTTTCCAGAAGCGCCTGCTCTCTGTGTGCTTCCGTCTCCTGTAAACAGCCCTCACGTGGTCTAAGGGGAACCCACAACTGTGCCCGGGGTGGGGGTGAGAGTGGCGGTGGGGGGTGGGGGATTAAGTGGCACAGTTAGGGACAGAGCAGCCACGCGGGGACAGCGCGGCTGGGGGTGGGGGAGGAGACCAGAGTGTAAGTTGGCTAACAGTTCAACGAGGTTGGGACAGCTGAGCTTGGTGGTACAGCTAAGAAAGCAGCTCAGGAGCGAGCCGGAGCAACAGGCAAAGAAGAGGGAGGCGAGGAGAGAAGTCACCAAAGTGGAGGGGTGACCGGCTGGAGGGTGAGCCTCACCCGGGAGGCGTGATGTCGCCAGAGGGAGAGACAAGAGATGCGGCGTAGGAGGGCTTACAGCTCAAGAAAGAGCTGGGCCAAGACGGGTCACAGCCCAGAAGGGGTCTCGATTAGGAGCGGTGAGGGACGGGAAGGTGGTTATAGTCGTGGAGGGATCACCGGAGGAGAGCCGTGACAGCAAGGGTTATCAAGGAGAGCGGTGAAGGGTTTGGAGGGGCCCAGCCACAGCGGGCAGCGTGTGGACAGACAGCGCAGGCACGGTGGGTGTGTAGGGACCAAAGATGGTTAACTAGAGGACCACTAGGACCCAAGTAGACTCGGCCACGCGCCAGACCGTGGGCTAGACCGCCGGTCACTGGCCCAGTCCTCAACAGCGCGTCAACTCCGGAAGCCACGGCTCGGTGGTGACTGGGAGGGTCCACAAGCCCCGACCCCCAACACCTAGGGCAGCACCGGGGATGCGCGCGCCAGTCCGGCAGCCGGCCTTCGGCGCAGCGGTGGTGAACGTCCGGTCGCGGAGCTGACGAGGGCCGAGAGCGACCTCTCCACAGGACAGACCTAGACTGCCACCTGGCGGCAGGGTGAACATGCACGGCTGCGCGCGCCCCACATCCGGTTCTGCGCGGTTGCGCGGCTGCGCGGATTGGCCGAGTCTCCTGCCACATCCCTTCCGCCCGGCCGAGCCTGAGCATTGGGCGCGTTGGCGACCAATCGGCGAGGCTCTTGCTGCGGAGTGGCTGACCCTGCCGACGGCTGGAAACGCAAGGGAGGACCTTGCCGAGGTTGTTTTACACAGCTCAGGTCGGGCATCCGTGTCTCAGGTGTGGGACAAGAGGCCTGCGGGCCGAGCTCGAGAGCCATCGGTCCAGGTCGGTTTGAGCGTTTCCAGTTGGCGCCGCCCGCGCGGGGTTCTTTGGGGTCTGGGATCTTTCAGGATTAGGGGTAGTTTTCACTTGTGCGGTCTTGGGTCCTCAGCACCCGTGGCTCCTCCGATCATCTGCACCCGTAGGGCCCACAGCACTCTCCGCTCGTGAGTTCTAGGGTGCCGAGTCCCTCTGGCTCTGATTGTCCCCCCAACTGCCTTGTTCTTTCAGAGTTGTCTTCTGCAGAGCCTAGCATGGGTTTCCTGACCGCCGTGACTCAAGGCCTGGTGCGAGGAGCGGACAGGATGAGCAAGTGGACAAGCAAGCGGGGACCACGCACCTTCATCAAGAGCCGGGGTGCCAAGAGAACTGGCATTTATGCCTCTAATGGGAAGTTTGTGCTGGTAAAGGAAATGGTCCCAGAATTTGTGGTTCCGGACTTGACTGGCTTCAAGCTCAAGCCCTATGTTAATTACCGAGTTCCTGAAGGCACAGACACACCCCTGACCGCCAAAGCGCTCTTCCTGGAAACAGCTGCACCCGCCATTGAAAAAGACTTTAAAGAAGGAACTTTTGATGCTAACAACTTGGAGAAATATGGCTTTGAGCCCACACAGGAAGGCAAGCTGTTCCAGTTGTATCCTAAGAATTTCCCACGCTAGAAAACAGTGACAGTGACCAAAAGTTTGCCTACCAAGTGGAGACAATACTGACCAAGCCTTGGATCCTGAAGAGTAGGGGCAGCTTCCTTGTGCATTTCTATTAAAGACCTTTAGTATCATACAATGTGTGTTTTGAATCAAGTCATTCAAGTGTGCTGCAGGATAGAATCCATGCAGTAGCTACAGAGTCCCTAACAAATTACAACCAAGTCAGGTCTAGCTCCAAGGCAGAGGGTAGTTAACACCTTTTATTGAAATAATTGGGTCAGTAACTGAGAATTGATCCCTTTAATGGCAACCAAAAAAAAAAAAATGTTATTTCATCAGAAAATAACACAAGGACTGGGGAGGGAGTTCCGCCCAGACAGTGCTTGCCATGTGGTCATGAAGACCCAAGTAAAGCCCATGCAAAAAGGCAAGTGTGGTAGCGCATGCTTGTAATCTCAGCACTCTGAAAGAGACAAGAGGATCTCCTGGGCTTGCTGCCCAGTCATGTCAAGATTAGTCAGCTAACTTCAGACTCTAGGAAGAGACCTTGGCTCAAAAAAGACAAGGCCATCTTGAGTGGCACCTAGATTGACCTCTGCCACACTCATGCAGATGTACATACACAAGCCACAAAACAAGGCATAGTCATAGTGGTGCACACTTGTAGGCGTAGCACTTAAGATACTAGGAAGGGGTTTCAAGTTTCAGATCAGCCAGGGCTATGTAGCAAGACCTTTTTAAGATGAGTCTTTCGGCATGTCTTTGGCTGTCCTGGAACTCACTATGTAGACCACAAGGCTGGCCTCAACCTTACAGAGATCCACCTTCAGTGTGCTTCCTGAGTGCTGGGATTAAAGGCATGCACCACCACACCCAGCTAAGACCCTGCATTAAAAGGCCAGAAAGGCATAATACCTAATCCCTATGAGCTCAGTATTTGTGAAGCTGAGGTAGGTAGGTAGGCGTCTAAGAATTCAAAGCCAATCAGCCTGGACTACATGGTGAGCTTATGATCAACCTGGAATATATAGGCATAGGGGAGGGAAAGCTAGGCTGGGAGTACAGTTCAGTACTAAATACCCATAAGTTGTCTAACATGTGCAAGTCCCTGTATTTGATGGCCAAAATTTAAAAGAATAAAACACAATTTTTCTCTTCAGAACACTTGTGTATCTTACTGAGGGCTAGACACATTCCAATGCCCTCTTTCCTCCCAGGTTTAAGACATTGGGAATTTTGCTAGCTACACACCACTGATGTGTTCCTATAAAGCCATCTATTTAGACATGAAAACTGATGAAGTTACTAATGCTATGAAGAAGTGATGAGTATCCCATACTGACCATGCCAAATACTTCAAGTTTGTGTTCCCTGAAGCAGTTTACAACGTTTACATGCCTCCTTTTATTTTATTTAAAATGAGTTCAGAGCTGGGAAGTGTTGAGCTATCATGCAAAGGACCCTGAGTTCCATTTCCAGTACCAAAAAAATAAAAAATAAAACCTGTTTAGGAAATAACTTACAATGTGATAAAATGAGACTTTAAAAAGAGGGACTATGGGGCTAGCAAGATGGCTCAGTGGTACTTACTACCAAGACTGATATACCTGAGTTGGATCCCTGGGACCCACATGGTAGGAGATTCAACTCCTCCAAGTTGTCCTCTGATCTCCACATGTGCACGATGGTATTTGTATACTCACACAAAATTAAAAAAAAAAAAAATTAGGGGCTGCAGGCTAGAGATGGTTCAGAGGTTAAGAGTATTGTCTGTTCTTCCAACACCCACAAGACAGCTTCACAGTTGTCTGTTACTCTATGTCCAGGTGATCTAACATCCTCTTCTGACCTCTGGGAGCACAGCAAATACTCATACACATAAAATAATTGTTTGGTTTTTTTGTTTTTCCAGATAGGGTTTCTCTGTGTAGCCCTGGCTGTCCTGAAACTCACTCTGTAGACCTGGCTGGCCTCAAACTCAAATCTGCCTGCTCTGCCTCCCAAGGGCCAGGACTAAAGGTGTACATCACCACCACATGGCATTTTTTTTTTGTTTGTTTGTTTGTTTGCTTGTTTTTCGAGACAGGGTTTCTCTGTGTAGTTTTGCTGCCTGTCTGGATCTCGCTCTATAGACCAGGCTGGCCTCGAACTCATAGAAATCCACCTGGCTCTGCCTTCCCGACCCTCTGCCTCCTGAGCCTGGGATTAAAGGCGTGCGCCACCATCACCCGGCTGGCATATTTTTTTAACTCAAAGGTTTAGGAGCTTATTGGGTAAGAGCATATATTCTTGCAGAGGACCCAAGTTTGGTTCCTAGAACCCATATGGCGGCTCACAATACCCTGTAACCATATCTCCAGGGGGATCCTGCCCTCTTCTGGCTTCTTCCAGCATCCACACACAGACATATGCATACGTATAACTGTAATTTTTTTAAAAATTTTAAGTTATTTAATTAATACAAATAAGGACTTAAATGCAAATGAAGGACTGAAAGTCAAAATATACCCAAGACACTTAGTTGTAGAGCTGGAAAACCCATTCTGCCAAAACAGAATCAGAAAGTCCATTCTCAAAGGCCAGCACTCCCCAAGTCACATCCAGTAAAGATGTGAAGAATGCAGCCTCAAGCTTTCTTTGTCTCCCACTTCCAGAGGTGGAGAACATGGTCGTAAAAGGAGCAGGTGGCCAAGAGGCTATTGTCAAAATTCCCTCCACTAAAGAGGCTGAGATCACAGATCTTGGAAGAGGAGCGCAGTTGGCTGCTGCTTTTCATGTCCTCTGTTAATGGAAGGAGAGAGGCCTTCAATTCAACTCCGCTGTGAGCTTTAGCAGGGCCTTCCACATGGTGGTCCAATATTTGTTCATGGAAAGGTGCTGGTGGCTCCTCTGCAGCCTTCAGGCTGTGGCAGTCTACTGATCTCATTCCCACGTCATTTTGATCGAAGGACCAGGTGGGTGTAGGCTTCATGGAACGGAAAGGAAGCCAGGACCAGTCAGCCCCATACACTAATGAGTTAGGCATTTCATGGGATATTAAGACAGTCACGTCCTGCTTCTCCTCTGCAGCAAGGGACAGAGAGGAAAACCAGCATTACTCAAAGCTAATCAGCCTCCATTTATGTCTCCCATCAACTCCCATCAAGGACAGTCATTCCATCAGCACACATTTACTGAGTAGCTGGCAAGTCTGCGTAAGAAGAATGAAGATGTGCACAGGTGGGCAGAAAAGAAACCGGATATGCATTTTGCAATGTGCACCATGCCTCTGATATCAGCCCAGGCTATACAAGACCCACAAACAAGGGGCATGCTTCCATATAGAGGGTTTGGCAGAAACTTTGTAGAAGGAGGTAGAACTCATTCACAAAGGGCACAGGAGTAAGATGGGAAGAGGACAGAAAAGAAATGGGGAGCACAGGGCAAGAAAGATGGCTCAACAGTTTAGAGCACTTGCTGCTCTTGCAGAAGACCTGGGTTGAGTTTGCAGCACTCACATGGCAGGTAATAGCTGCCAGGAACTCCAGCTCCAAAAATTCCTAAACCCTTCTGGCTGCCTCAGGTGCCAGGCAGGCACACAGTGCTAATACATACATGCAGGCACTCACACAGACACATAAAATAGATATTTTTAAAAGCGAAAGAAATGGAGAGCACATACAGAGTAGAGAGGCTAAGAAGACTACAGCAAGTGTGAGGAACTGATGGCAACTGCCTCTGGATGTAACACAATGGCTAGGAACGTGTAGTCCTGCGTAGGTCTGCAGAAGAAATTTCTAATAACTTCCCTGACAGCCCCGCAGATGAGGAATGTGTCAGAAATAAGCCAGGACACACTGCAATGGTATAGAGTCACAACATCATGGAAGAGATATTACGGACAGAGAAAGGAAGTTTCTTTGAGGACATGAAGGACAGAGGAGGCCCACGGTCCAGGAGCAAGGTGATAGCTGGTAAAAGCGATCCCCAAGAACCAGCAGGGACACCAGATATGGTTGTCCCTGTAGTCCCAGTACCCATGACACTGAGACGGGAGGATTGCCTCTGAGTTCAAGGCCAGCTTCAAATACATATCAAATTTGAAGCTAGCTTGTGTTACATGAGAGCCTGTCTGCAACACACACACAAATTTAAAGAAATCTTTTTTAAAGAGAGAAAGAGAGAGAGAGAGAGAGAGAGAGAGAGAGAGAGAGAGAGAGAACTAAAAAGATACAAGAAAGTAGTGACTTAAAGACTAGCAATTTAAAGATGGGATCCTGAGGTAGTCTTCAGATTGCTTCTTTTCAGAGGGAGAATAGAGGGAGAGGGATAAAGAGAAACTGTGATCCGAGAATGAGGAGAGGACGGAGTTAAGGCTTGGAAAGAGAAAGGGGGGTGAGAAATGGTTCTGATCATGTGACTTCACGTTGTGGCTCACCAACAAATGCAAGAACTTCCACAGCACCCCCTAGAAGTGAGGCTCATTCCCTACAGCCACTGACAGAGTTAGGCTTAACTAATACCTGTGAGAAAGGGAACAGGGGGAAGGCAACACAGGTGAGGCAGGCTAGATTGGAATCCAAGCTGTTCACAAGTAGGAAAATCAGAGAAGGCAGGGCAAGGATGGCCATGCGACAAGTGGTGATACTTCTGGACAGGATCCCAGGGGAGCCAGAGAACTGCACAATGCAGAAGACTTATACAACTGAACCGGGCATGAGGAAGCCGGGATGAAAGCGGGTTCTTGAAACTGAGGTCCAATACAGGTATCGGGCGGGGCTGTGACAAGTTCTGGGTGTGGCCTATGGAGAAAATCAACCGCCTCCCTCCCCTGAGGCCAGCTCTGTCCCCACTCACCAGTGGCCTTCTGGCAGTTGAGAACCTTGAAGCCGTTGTGCATGCAGGCCGCCAGGAGCAGGTGGTGGTGGACTGGGTGCCACTTGAGCCTCCACACGCCTCCTCGCACCGGCACGTCTGCCAATGGCTGCTTTATGTTCCGAGTGTCCCACAGCAGAACATGCTCATCATAGCTGCAACCATCCAGTCATTGGCATACAGGAAAGCTCATGCCCACATCTTCCCCAAGATGTGGAGTAGCAGCAAGCACCTCCCAGGTCCTGTCCCACCAGTTTTCTTTGAGACAGGGTTTCACTATGAAGCCTTGGCTGACCTAGAACTTACTATACAGATCAGGCTGGCCTGAAACTCACAAAGACCCACCTGCCTCTGCCTCCCTAGTGCTGGGGTTAAAGTCCTGCACAAACTGCCTATTCCAATTATCTTTAAGGACATACCCCACTTTCTGGACCCAGACACCTGAAATGTGGGTTGGTTGAGAGCTTTGGACTCAATTTTGAAGTCCTTGTGGAGAGGAGGTGAGAAATGCACAAACCAGCGGACCCACTCCAGGGACTCACCTTCCAGTAGCCAGTATATGTTCCTGATGGGGGTTGCTCTGGATGCTGCACACACCCATGGAGTGTCTGTAGGCAAAGTGGAACAAACATGGTAGAGGATGAAATGCCCTAAGATAGGAGCATAGACAGTCATGCCCAAGCTCTGACCAGTACCTTTTGCTAGTGAAGACAGGTGTGCCAAGCATCCTAGTATCCCAGCCTTTCAGAAGGCAGTCATCTCCCCCTGTGGGAAGACAGAGAAGTCCATCAACAATGACATTAATAAGGAATCTGCAAGAGCCGGGCAGTGGTGGCGCACGCCTTTAATCCCAGCACTTGGGAGGCAGAGGCAGGTGGATCTCAGTGAGTTTGAGGCCAGCCTGGGCTACAGAGTGAGCTCCAGGACAGTCAGGACTACACAGAGAAACCCTGTCTCAAAAAACCAAAAAGAAGGAAGGAAGGAAGGAAGGAAGAAAGAAGGAAAGAAAGAAAGAAAGAAAGAAAGGAAGAAAGAAAGAAAGAAAGAAAGAAAGAAAGGAAGGAAGGAAGGAAGGAAGGAAGAAAGAAAGAAAGGAAGGAAGAAAGGAAGAAAGAAAGGAATCTGTAAGAAAGTCTCTTAGGTGCCTTTCATGTGTAATTTTATAGTGACACTTGGACACTTGTTAGGAAAGCCCCAGAGAGAACATCAGAAACAGTCACTAGGCACTCTATCTTCCAATTGAGGGCACCTGGGTAGAAGATCAAAGCGCTGTTTACCACTCTAGAGACATTTGGACCTGGGAGAATGGAACCGATAAATGAGGCAGACTAAAGTCTCATGCAGTAGCCAACTTTATTCAGATCATCAGACAATTTATACTCAGAGGGTTAAGAGAAGTCACATGACTAAAATGTACAGTCACGAGGGCAAGCTGCATGTGGCAGGCAAGCCACACACACAAACACATGGTTTCCCATAGAGGCATGTAAACAAATAACAATAGCCAGCTGTAATGAATAATCTAAAGTACACTAACTCCTATCCACTACACCTGAGGGGCACAAAAGCACAATCCAAGAACAATTCCATGCTTTTGAAGAAACTGAGGTCACAAGACTCTTGTCTTGTTTTCTTGGAGTTTTCTCACAAGCACTCAGAATTCTCACATGACTCCATTCTCAGACTGTGTTTATTATTTATAATAATAAAAAGAAGAATTAAAAGTGGTATGACAGCCGGGCAGTGGTGGTACATGCCTTTAATCCCAGCACTCTTGGGAGGCAGAGCCAGGTGGATCTCTGTGAGTTGGAGGCCAACCTGGGCTACAGAGTGAGTTCCAGGAAAGGTGCAAAGCTACACAGAGAAACCCTGTCTTGAAAAAAACAAAAACAAAACAAAACAAAAAAAAGTGGTATGACATTGGGTATCCTAATCATGAGAGTGACTGCTGAGTCATATCTGGCCATAAGACCTTCCAGGAAGATTCTAGTATCATGACCCCCAGCTGTCCAGGGCCAGAGTGTCCATATCCAAGACTCCTGCCAAGGAGCAACATGAAAGAAGCAGTGGGCATGGGACTACAGTAGGTCCTTCTGGACCCTTCAGCACACTATGGGCGGCAAAGGGAAATGTGCTATGCAAATTAAAAAAGGAAAAAAAAAGACCCTTGGGAACAGAGAGGCATCTCAGTGGTTAAGAACATGTATTTCTCTTACAGAGGACCCAAGTTCAGTTCCTAGCACCCACATCAGGTAGCTTAAAACCACCAGTAACACCAGCTCCAGAAGATGTCCTCTTCTGGCCTCAAAGGGGCTTGTACATGTGCACACACACATACACACACACACACACACTCTTAACAACAACCAAAAAAAAAGTCCTGTGCTCGTTTTATGAAAACTAAAAAAAACAGTAGGACAACTAGCCTCTTGGTCAACAACTAGTCTTTAAAGAAAAGCAATGCCAGGCAGAAGGTAAAAAACAGCATCCTGACAGGAGGAAAAGACTCAATCAAGAGCAGGGCCCAAAAGCAGGGTGAAGAAGGGAGAGGGAAAATACTGAGCAGTGTCTACTTTACTCACTAACTATTCACCCATTATCCAATCATCCATCCATCCACTATCCACCCAGTATCACACCCATCACTTACACATCAATTTACTTACTTTCCATCATTCATCTGCCATCTCACATTCATCCATTCCCCACATATCCAGCACCTACCACCCACCAACTATCCATATGCCCATATAATAGGTATTTACTATAGATCCCTGCAGTAGACACAAAGGATATGGAGTAAGCACATGGTCTACAATTAAGTGGAACAGCAGATAAGCTGAGCTAGGCATGAAGCCAGGTGAACCTAAAATATAAACCATGGTTCCTGGGCAAATTTGTATAGAGGACTGTGTTCTTCCCTTGTTCTATTACATTTACACACATACACACGCATACACTCCATCTTTATCAGGAAATCCAACTGGATCTGCCTTTACATGGATCCCAAATACACTTCTCACCTCTACTTCTCCCAACTTAGTATGAACCATTCTTGTTCTTTTCTTTTTGGTGGTGTACACCTTTAATCCCACCAGAGGACCAGGAGGCAGAGGCAATCGGATCTCTGAATTTGAGGCCAGCCTGATCTACATAGAGAGTTCCAAGACAAGACAGCCAGAGCTACATAGTGAGACCCTGTCTCCAAAGTTGTATGTTTGCGTTTTGCCTACATGTATGTATATACACCATGCGATTTCCTATTGCCCATGGAGACCAGAAAGGGGCATCAGATCCCCTAGAGCTGGAGTTACAGACAGTTGTGAATTGCCATGTGGCTGCTGAGACCTGAACCTGGGTCCTCTGCAAGAGCAGCCAGTGCACTTAACTGCTGAGCCATCTCTGCAGACCCCAGTAAAAGCCACTCTTACTCTCCTCTGGTTAACGGGCCCAGGCTCGGCCCTCCTCTTTGTAATCTGTAATTAACCAGAGCGCCTCCTAAACTTTAAACTCTAAGTCAGAAAATGTCACTTCTTTGCAGTTACTCCACTTCATTCCAGGCCCCTCTGTGGCCTGCCCTGTTGTCTCTGATGGCAAGCCCTTCTATTTCCACACTGGCTGTGCGGCTGCTCTTCTCCCACAGTAGACCCACACCTGCTGTGGGGCCACCGCTCAGAGCATACATAGCTCTCCAGCACACTCTTCTTCTTTTTTCCAGAACATTATCACACCTCTGACACACCATGCAATTCCCTGTTACTGCACATTAGGTTCCCCTTTCCCCTTCAATGTAAGCTTGGAGAAAACAGTCTGTTTGCTAAAGTCTCCCTGTTACATTAACTGCTTGTATTTCTGTTTGTGGATCTGTTTGGTTTTAGTTTTTAGTTTGGAAGGGGGTTGTTTTGGTTTTGGGGGGTTTTGTTTCAATTGTTTTGGTTGGAGGAAATGAAAGTTAGTGTGTGGTTTTGAGATAGTCTGGCTAAGCAGGCAGCCCAGACTAACATCAGACTCACAGCAATACTTTCTCAGCCTCCCGAGTACTGGGATTACAGATTGAGCCTCCATTAAAAGCTCAGTAAGTACCTGCTGAGTGAATAGAGGTAGAACTAATCCTAGAATTAAAGAACTTAAAAAATAGGGGGTGTGAACTAAAAAAAAACTTTAAAAATGAACTCTTCATGGTTCTTACAAAAATCGTTCAAGAGTATGATAGCAAATAACAGATATGGACCCTGCCCCTGGGGGAAAAAAAAGCATTACACATATAACAATAATCATGGTAAATGCTGGGGTCCATGAGAGATTTGACATGGACTGGGCTAGTGAAGGTAGTGTTGGGGCAGGCTTCTCACTAGAAACAGAACCAAAAGCATGGTATGCACCTTTGATCCCAGTACTCTGGAAGCAGAAGCAGGTGGATTTCTGTGAATTCCAGGTCATGCTACATAGTGAGTTCCAGGACAGTCAAAGCTACACAGACACACCCTGTCTCAAAAAAACAAAACAAACAAGACCAAAAAGGGGAGCTGGGGCTAGACCATACAAGGTCCTGGGAATCTCAAGTGTTTTAAATTTTATCCTGTCTTCTCTAAGACCATCCCTTCTAGCTCACAAGACTTAGCTGACCTGGAAGAGAAGGCACTCAAAATGGCTAATTTTGTTAATTTCTCATTCTCATACAACCAGCCCAAAGTGATAAACCACTCAAAAACTAGGAAATCTACCTGTTTCCCTCATGCTTCCTTTATTTTTGGAAAGTAAGCTATATCTAGAAAAGGACAAAACTGAAATCAATGTGACAAAGTCTACAGAGAGCAGACAAAAAGTAGATGAGAACAGATTTCACACCTCCCATAGACAGTCCTAAGGTCTCAGATACTCTGAAGCACAGCTTTGGCCTAGCCCCATTCTCTCCTCTCCCTGTCCTTCATGAGTCTTCATCAGAGATGACTATACTGATGTCCAACTCACCTGAATACACGAGTTCTGTCTGCCAGTAATTGAAAGCAGCAATCCAGGCCTCAAAGTGATGGGCTGGCCATGAAGCCACAAGCTGTAGTTCAGCCACTCCCTCATTCACCATCAGGAGATGCAGCTGCCCCTTAGAATCACTGCTAATGATCTTCAAGGGCTGGTTTCTGACCCTAGAAACAAGGAGCCCATGGAGAGCCTATTAAACTCTACTTACCATCCTTTTCTGGTTTTCGTTTGTTTGTTTTTGAGACAGGTTCCACGTAGCCCAGGTGGGCCTTACACTTGAAATCCACCTGCCTCAGCCTCCTGAATGCTGGCATTTACAAGAAAGAACCGATACAACCATCCTCTTCTAATCCTCATATATGCCACAGGAGATATTTCTCAGGCAGCATGTAACCATGCCTCCAAGATGGCCTCTTGGGTATCTGGCAAAGGATGAAACTGTCACATAGCTTGTCACTGAAACCCTGGCTAGTTTCTCTTGATGATGGCATCATCACTACTTATCTAAAATGCTCTGATTTTCTGTTTTAAGGTTACGACTGACAGTAACATCCAGGTTTGGGGAACCAAGCTAGTAGAAGGTAGCTTTAATTTTTGGAATAGAAACAGGAATTGTTCCTCAGGAGACTCAGACCCCCACCAAACCTGACCCTTACCTTCCAGGTTTCCCAGTTGACCAATCCAGGGACAAGGACAGACATCTCTCCTCCAGGGTAAGGCTGGAAACTGATTGCAGGGTGTAACTGTTCTTCTACTGGAGAGAAAAGGAACACTTGGTCGAGGCAAACCTCCATTCCCTTACAGTGCTCCCTATATGAGCAACGTGCATCAGGTACTTCTGTTTGTTTTTTGAGATAGGGTCTCCTAGGTTGCTCAGGTTCATCTTGAACTTTCAATTTCAAGCAATTCTTTCCCTTCAACTCCCCAAGAACTGGGAGTAGAGGCAGGCTCTGCCTTGCCTCAGTTTTTGTTGCTGTTATTTATGCTTTAATAGTGCTGGAGATGGCGCTCCAGGCTCCTGCATGCTAGGCAAGCAGTCTGCCACCAGGCTCTACTCTCAGCCCCTAATTAACATTTCATCAAAGAGTGAGCTCTTGCCACTTACCAAGCACAGGGCAGCACCTGAGGACATGGAAACTTATAACTTAAGGACTTTGCCATATATATAACCTTTGGGCAAAAATGTTTCTCAGTGCTGCCTTTATGTACTGCTAGACACATCAGTCACCTTTGTGGGCTCCACAGACTACTGCTGGGACATGCTCTGCATCACCCTTGCCTTCAGAATCCTGGCACATTCTATTCCCAGAGACAAGGAGAATAGAAATGCACTGCTGTTTCCTTTTCAGAGGCCAAAACAGTCTTTAAAATGTTATTTCTCTTGTGTAGGATCTATGTGAGTTTTATCTAAACCACCTGAACAGTGTTTGACTCCATAAGCAGGTCACTGTACCAAAGTCTTGGATTTTGTGCTCCTGCCTGAAATCTGATCCTTAGGACCAGTCCTCCTTCCCTCATTTCTAGGACAAGGCTGCATTGTACAGGCCTGAAGCAAGACTTTCTACCCAGGTGCTCAGTTGCCACCAGTCAGCACCTTCTAGATCTTTTCCCTGACCCCATGATAGCAACAGCATTAGTGTCTGTCCCTGCCCCCAGTTAGGGCAGACTGTAGTTTGTTGATGTACTTCTCTACCCCACAGATCTGGTTCGGGCCCTTCCTAATAATCAGATAAAGTTTGTGGTGGTATTGTGTTCCCCAAAATATTGTGTACCTTAATAAACTTATCTGGGGTCAGAGAACAGAAAAGCCACAAGATACTTAGGCTAGAAAATGTTAGCACACGCCTTTAATCCTAGCATTCCAGAGACAGAAATCCCTCTGGATCTCTGTGAGTTCAAGGCTGCATTGGAAACAGTCAGGCATGGTGACTCACGCCTTTAATCCCAGAAAGCAGCCTGTAATCCCAGGGAGTGGTGGTAGAAAGCAGAAAGGTTTATAAGGCGTGAGGACCAGAAACTAGAAGCATTTGGCCTGGTTAAGCATTTGGCTTGTTAAACATTCAGGCTTCTAGCAGCAGTTCAGCTGAGAGCCATTGGGATGAGGACACAGAAGCTTCCAGTCTGAGGAAACAAGACCAGCCGAGAAGTTGGCCAGGTGAGGTTAGCTGTGGCTTGTTCTGTCTCTCTGACCTTCCAGTGTTCACACCATTAACTGGCTCAGGTTTGATTTTATTAATAAGAACTTTTAAGACTCATGCTACAAAAGCCATTTTGCAAAAGCATGGCACAGGATTACTGTGAAACACTTGGGGGGAAAAATCACTTAGGAAGTTAGCTCTTCCAATACTCGTAAGAAATATCATTTCTGGGCTAGAAAAATGGCTCAGTGTTTAAAGCTCTTCCTACTCTTCCATAGGATGAATTCAGTTCCCAGCATCCATATCAGGCAGCTAACAACTGCCTGGAACTCCAGCTCCAGGGGACCTGACACCTTCATCTGGCTTCTGTGGGCATGCACAAATCCACACTCACACAATTAAAAATAAAAACAAAATCTTTTCCACATGAGAAATTTACTGGTATTCTTAGCCTTGGTATAAACTCCATACATGCTTGCAATGCATTCCCTACAGAAACCCAGACCTATGGACCGTCTTCTATTGAGACACTCCAGGTGACCTCATGTCATCAGAACCCAGTATAACTTAAAATAGATTCCATGATTTTTTTTTTTTTTTTAAAGATCTATTTATTTATTATGTACACAGAAGAGGACGCCAGATCTCATTACACGTAGATGGCTGTGAGCCACCATGTAGGTGCTGGGAATTGAACTCAGGACCTCTGGAAGAGCAGTCAGTGCTCTTAACCTCTGAGCCATCTCTCCAGCCCCTTTTTTTGGTTTTTTGAGACAGGGTTTCTCCATGTAGTTTTGATGCCTGTCCTGGATTTCGCTCTGTAGATGAAGCTGGCCTCAACTCACAGAGATCCGCCTGGCCCTGCCTCCCGAGTGCTGGAATTAAAGGCATGTGCCACTACCGCCCAGCTCCATGATTTCTTAAAACATTCATGACAAAGTCTGTCATGGAAGAGACCATTCTAGGAAAATGCCCGCATCAGTACAGACCCCTCCACTAAGGCCCCTTTCCCATTAAAGCATGGCCCATTACTGACCTCATATTCCATCAGGTGGAGCAGCTCTACAGATCCACTGGCATTTGCCAAGCCTAAAAGTATGTGGCCAGACACTGGGATATGGCACCTGATGGGAGATCACAGAAAAAAGTATGCATTCACAGATTGGAGGAGTATCATGGATTCCAATGATTTGTTATATTTCATTTCCAAAACCAGGTTAGAGCCAACTAACTGTTCTGTCTCCAAACAAAGGCTTTCCAGGTTATAAAACTGGAACTTGAGTTGCTTCCCAGACTAATTCTGACACTGGGGCTGGGAAACTGACCAGGGACACGTCAAGCAGAGCTTTCTACCTCCCAAGGGCAGCAAATGATGGAACCCAGAGTTCAGTTCCCTTGTCTCACTGAAGGCCCCTAGGGCATCATTAGTCTGTCAGACCAGATGAGGTTACCCAAATCCTACCATTTCATGTCCAGGATGGCAGAAGAATCCCTTCTTTGGACCTCAACCAGAGGTTTAGCCGTGTTGTCCTCATTGAAACTATACAGGTAGAGACGACCTAAACGAACTTGAGGCTCACTGACATCCAGTGCAGGCTACAGAATATACATATTCTCTGGTTACCTTAACAGATACTGAGATTACAAAGGATGGGGAACAAAATAAAGGGCCAGGATAGGGAGAGAATAGCTTCTGCCTGAAGTAAAAACTCTCAACTTCTGAGAAAAGAATCTCTTCCTGCAAGTGTTCAATGAACAGGGGATCTCTCCCGGACCCAGTAAAGCCAGGACGGTCCCGACCTGCCTGCAGTTACATGGCCAGTTCCACTCTTATGTCGTTGGTTTTGGGTGCTCAGAGAAACCTTCCGGAGATAAGCACGGTCCTGAAATGCCCCACTTTACTTTCCCATTACTTCTCACAGTTCTAGGCTTTTTGGAGGCCAGCAGTCCCTCTCCTCCTGGCCCGGCCTCACCCTCCCAGGCGTGCACCTGGTCCTCCGGCGTTCGCAGCTGGTAGGTTCCACAGGCCATAAGGTGCTGGCAACCCTCTACTGGGCACCACTCTACCGAGTCCGCAGTAAACTCAGTGTCCACTGCCTGCAGAGCCTGCAGCGTCCCCGAATCGCTGCCCGCCATCGAGTCAGAAGATGCGTGCGCGACACAGCCTCTCCACTTTCCTCAGTCACATCAGACCCAGGGAAGAGATTTCCGGTCCGGAGAGACAGCGGAGCTGCTGCGCCCCCTACCAACCGGAGGACCGCAGGAAACTGATAGTCTTGCTAGGGGTGGGGAGCAAGAAGCACAGGCTTAGGGAAAGAGGAAGAAAAACCTGATCTCAAGAAGATGTAGAAGCCCTCAAGAAAATTCCTGTATTGTAACAGGTTTGGGGAAACGAGGTTTTTACACCTTGTGGATCCAACTATGTTCCAAAAATGTATGTATGTTGAAATTAACCCCAGTAATTCATGACCGTTGGAAATGTGGTCTTTACAGCGGCAAAATGATGCTCTGGGTAAGCTCTGATCCAATATTAGTCTTCGTGTAAAGGAAAACTTGGAAACATGCAGAGGACTTAGAGTGTGCCCTTTGAAGTCTGAAACAATGCATAAATGAGCCCAGAAGGTTGTCAGATGCAGAGATTTGCAGCATCCTTCCCCAGCACTTGCAGTGGCTGTAGCAGCAAGCACCTTGATTAAACCATGAAACAGACCCGGGAGACAATAATCTCTAGTTTTAGTCCAACCGGTTTTTGGCACTTAGTTACAGCAGCTTCAGGAAGAAAATTCACAGGACACCTGGGATTCCAGCCTGGGAAATGAAGCCGGGATATGGCTATACACCCAGCTTGCAGGCAAGTTAGCAGCTGAAGCAGAGGAGGCACTTAGACCTCAATCCCTCCAGCACTAGATTATTCCAAGGTCAAATAGCCCAACACAGTACAGAAGGGAGAAAAGATTCCATAATTGAACTACCGGAACGTTCATAGAACAGCCTAGACAAGCAGCTACAAAGAACAAGAGATAGGATAATCAGAAGGGGAGGTTGGGGTGGTAACAGACATGGAAAGACAACAAAAATGACCTGATATACCCCTTCCCTGCACAGCAGCATCTGCGCTAGCAGGTGTAGAAGAGTTGATGGAAAGAACCACAGGCAAGCCCAATGTATTCCATCACCTTTACCAGCAATGCCTCTAGGTCAGTTGCTCAACCTTGAGTGCTCTCTAAGTGGAATTTTCTGATGCAAAGCTGGCAGAGTAAAGAAGCCCCTGCTGGTCAGGGGACAAGGACAGGATAAAGGCCCAACCTGGCCTCTTTTTTTTTTTTTTTCAAGACAGGGTTTCTGTGTAGCTTTGCGCCTTTCCTGGAACTCACTTGGTAGCCCAGGCTAGCCTTGAACTCAGAGATCCGCCTGGTTCTGCCTCCCGAGTGCTGGGATTAAAGGCATGCGCCACCATTGATCGGCTCCTGGCCATTATTCTTAAAGATACAAATATCACAGCTTGTAAACCAAGAAATTTGACCCACATAGGAACCCTTTACCACAACAGTCCTAACCACTTAGTTTATCCAAATGGAGACATGGAGGGCTCAAGTCAGCTGCTGTCGGTAGCAATATTTTACAATATATACACACATCTCCCCACCCCAATGACATCACAAAGATTGATGTTCAACCTAGGATCTGAGCCAGAATCCCAACTATGCTAGCTAAAAACCACCATGGCCTTCAGAACAGAAAAGGGTGTTTCTTGGTATAGGTCTGACATAGGCACCTCTGCAAGCTTAAACACTCAAGGAATGGTGCCACTGTGAGTTTCAGTTATCTTCCCTCCAGGCCACTGTGTACCATAAAAGCAGAAACAGTCACAGAGATGCTACTCATAAACATAAGGCCATCAAAGGGTTGTGCTCTGCCAGAACAGCACTGAGCACAGAGAATCAAGGAATGTGATAGAAACGCAACAGGGGAGAGTAGAGCAGGGACCTGCACACCAACCAGAAGGCCAGCAGTCAGGAAGGAAGCTTGAAGAACAAAGGACCATACCCTGAGATAAGGTTCCAGTCATACAGATCATTTCTGCAAAGTGAGCAAGATACCAAACAGCCCTCAGACACCTGTGGTTCTCCCAAAGAACACAGTGCTATCCTGGAAACCACACCTCTGCAGTGAATGAGGCACTGGCTCCCCTTTGGCTGCCTAGACCCCAACCCATCTACTCCAACCCACAATTGGAACTGGGGCAGCAGTATACTACTGGCTTCAAGGATCTCTGTGCCTAAAGGTGATGATTTACAAATGTAGGGATATATAGTACTGTGCTGGCTAGTCTTATGTCAATTTGATACAAAGTAGAGTCATTTTGGAAGAAAGCAATTATGAAATGTCCCCCACTAGATTGAACTGTGGACAAGCCTGTCCTGAATTTTCTTGATTTACTTGGGAGGGCCCAGCTCACTGTGGACAGTGCAAGCACTGAGCTGGTGATCTTGGGTGCTATAAGAAAGCAGGTTAGGCAAGTCATGAGGAGGAAACGAATAAGCAGCAGTACTTCATGGCCTCTACTTCACTTCCTGTCATGACTTCCTTCAGTGATGGACAGTGATATGGAACTGCAAGATGAAACAATCCCTCTTCTGTACAGGTCATGGGGTCTGTATCACAGCAATAGAAACCCTAACTAAAACAAGTACCCTTTAGTAACTAAAACAGTAGCCAGCCTACTGGAACACACCATAGCACCTGCCACCACACAGAAAAGTCTTCCTTGTGCTCCTAGCTAACATACTCTGCGGCTCAGAGGCCAACCTGGAGTGATGGCAGGACTTCCTGGTCTAGTATTATAATCAGTTCCATTATACTCAGTTCTTCTCAAAAATAAAGCTGAGCCAGGCGTGTTAGTACACGCCTTTAATCACAGCACTTGGGATGCAGAGGCAGCTGGACCTCTTTGAGTTCAAAGCCAGCCCGGTCCAATCTACACATCGAGTTCCAAGACTGCCAGGACTGCATGGAGAGACACTGTCTCAAGGGGAAGGGGGGAGGCTGGACAATAGGGGTTTGAGCAAAGACTGGCCACAAGGATGATTCTACCCCTTTACTCTGCCTGTTTAGACATGACTCTGTGCAAGCCTCTCAGTGGGATCCCCACTGCCCAGGAGAGAAGCTCGACTACATGACAGTTTCTAGCCGAGTGTCGACTGTTTACCATTTGAGGAATACAACAAATGATTCTATTTGAAGTTTCTAACCCTCCCCTTACCTCCCCCCCAAAAAAACTGTACATGAGTTTACAAACATATTAACATATAAATAATGAGAAAGGTCCTAGGGAGCCTCCCCGTTGTCTCTGCTGGGGGTGAACACTGGAGGGGCACTGTCCCCACAGGCTTCATGTTGCTGTGAGGTCTTATGGCAGCTGCTCTGGATCCATTGCTGGCTTCTTTGGCACCTCCAGTCTGTCTTCCACTGTGCTCATGACGAGCTAGAAACCTTGAACCTGCAACAGTAGCAGCTCTTCAGCCCGTCATCGCTCTGGCTCAAGCTCATGCTGGAAGGGACGCTTCCTCTCCCGACAGTGCTTCTTGTGGGCAGGCCAGTCTTTCTGCTGGCACTGAGAGCCACAGTATCGTGCCACCTGGCAACGCCCACAGATGTTGAACTCCCGAAGCTGAAACACAAAACACTCTGGCTTCAATATCACACTAACAAAATGTATGGAAACTATATCTCAGCATCTTGAAAAATGCAATTAAAACCCTACATGGGAATGAAATTCAGCATATGGTCCGCATGCAAGGGGCTGGACTCAAGCCCCAGCACCTGTTCACCTGTTCCCCTAAAAAAAAAGCCAGGCACGGTGGTTCACTCCTGTAATACCAGCACTAAGATGTCTGATGCAGGACTGTGGTGATATCTGAACCAGTCTGATCTATATATCTAGTGAGTTCCAGGCCAGGATGGTTTATAGATTAAGATCCCATCTCAAAAGTTACACATAGAGAGAGAGAGAGAGAGAGAGAGACAGACAGACAGACAGACAGACAGACACAGACACACACACAGAGACAGAGAGAGAGAAAGAGTATACAGGCACTGTAGCTGAAGAGCCTATGCCCCTGTCTGGACAGAAACAACAGCAAAGGAAGAATCACCCAGCGCTACCCAGGTGTCTACAGGAAAAAGCTGCCACATTACACCCATACCGCTGGGCAGAGGTAGCCAAGATGCAGCGTAGCATACCATACCTGCTTCTCAATCACTGTACAAGGAGGGTAATGACACTCATAGTAGGTACAGGAATTCTCTTCCTCTTCCACCACATCTCCATTGGCATTATAGTACCGGGTCACATTCAGGACAGGGAACTGTTCTTCTATAGGGTCCGTGGGAAGCTGCTGGATAGCAAGCCAGTATAAGCTTTGCTCCCTGAAAGAAAGCAGAAGCCTCAGTGCACTCCGGCCAGACCAGATCAGCACAAGGAGAGAAGAACTCCAAGACAAGCAGGCCCTGCCCAGTTCTGGCAACTTGAGTTTGGCCTGCCATCACTACTGCATATACTTATTACTCCATATTAAAAACTTTTAATCCTAGCTAGCTGAGGTGGGAGCCAGAGCTACAGAGTGATACTTTATTTCAAAACAACAAAAAATTGTTTTAAATCCTGTCTCCTAGTAATACACAAACCTAGTCTATCACTCTCCCCAAAGCTAGGGCTGACAGGCATTCAGTAACATGGAGTTTGAGTTTGGCAAGCTTGGCTACCTGGTGCTGCCTGAAGACCTTCATCCTGCCCTTCAACCTAGGAAGCCTACTACTTCCCCTTTGAGGTTAGAGCCATCCTGCCTTTCTGAAAATCACTCCTGAACAAGTGAGCCAGAAGTAACTGAATGTTACAACAGGAACTGCAGCCTGAGAGACTTGTGCTACATACATGAAGGCCCCATGTGGTGGTCTAAAGGACAAAAGCCACCATAGATTCAGGTATTTGAACACTTGGTCCCCAGTTGGGAGCACTGTTTGGAGAGGTTGAAGACTTGGTACAGACTTGGAGGAAGTACATCACTAGAGGCAGGCTAAGAATTTAAAGCCTTGGGCTACTTACACTTCGTGCTCTCTGCTTCATTTTATGTGGTTGAGGATGTAAGCTATGAGCTTCCTGCTCTGGCTGTTAGGCTTGCTGCTTGCTCCATGTTTCTTGGTCCTAACAGATTCTTATCCCTCTGGAACTATATCCCAAATAAACTTTCTTCCTTAAGTTGCTTTTAATCATAGTGTCTTATCACAACCACAGAAAAATAACTAATACAGAAATTAGTGCCAGAGAGTAGGGTATTGCTGTGATAGACTTGATTAAGTTGGTTTGGGAAGGATTGTGGAAGTATTTGGAACTTTGGACTAGAAAAGCCAGAGAGTTCCAAGCCTAGTGGGCTGTTCTACAAAAGCTTAGAAGGTAAGAGCGCTGAAAGAAATGCAGAGGACGGAAGCCTAGCTTGAGAGGTGTTCGTGTGCTGTATTTAAATTAAGGATCTAGCCGGAGCTGAAGAATCAGCTGTGATTAACAAAAGACCAGCATCACTGAAATGAAATCCTGTAGGAAGTATTTTCTGTGAGCTAGCACAGAGTTGTGGTCCAGAAGGGGTCAAGGCTGCATCTCAAGCTGGCAGCCAAACTTGGTAATTAATGTTACAGTCTCTCACATGGTGATGGTTTTGGTAGCATGGAAGTTTCAGGACTGAAGAGCTCATGGAAAGCAGCTCAGACCCAGGTGAGACCACTGGTTAAGGTGCAGCCTCAGCTGGAAATCCCAGGACTATGGGATAAGCACCAAGGACAGCTGCATATGTAGTGCAGACCTAGCATGAGACTACAAGGTAAGCTGTGGCATGTTGTGGATGGCAGAGCTAGAAGTGGCATAGAGCTGCCTAAACCCTGTGGAGCCCAGAGATTATGAGTTATTTATAAATATGTTGGCTTTTGGTTTTATATTGGGATATCAACATCAGATACTGGAGACAAGAAATAAAGGGAGTATGGCTTAAAGAAGTATGTGTGTGTCAAGTTGACAAAGAATCAATTATGATGTTTAGTTTTTGTTAATTTGATACAAACTAGTCACTTGGAAAGATGGATCTTCAACTGAGGAATTACCTCCATCAGATGGCCTGTAGGCCTGTCTGTGGGGCATTTCCTGAATGAGGATTGATATCAGAGGGCCCAAACCACTGTGGGCAGTATTACTCACAAACGAGGACACTGAACATCCTCCTTTGACTGCATGTGCCCCCTGACTCAAGCACCCCTCTCCCTGCAACACATATACTCTCTCCCTCTACACCCACTCACACACACATACCAGGCATGCTTCATGAATACTGGTCCAATCTGGGCCTACCTCTGACAGCAACGGGTACAACCTACCTGAAGAGCACAGTTCCAACGAAACTTAGCTAAAAATTGGCTGAGGAAAGGGCCAATAGGCCACCTGACCACAAACCTCAGCCCTCTACCCCCAGGACTGTAACTGCCCTTTTCCAAATAGAGGTTTTAACTGTAGTTGTTATAGCTCATAATCATAAAGTATATTCAGAAGACTAAAGACAGCACTCAACCACAGGATAGTCAGACAGTCCTGTGGGGACCCTACTGAATAGGATGTCTACCTCAGGAGGTTCAAGGTCAGTTTCAGCTTCTCAGCTACATAGCAAGTTGAAGCCAGCCTAAGATTCATGAACCAAAAAAAAAAAAAAAGGGCGGGTGGGCAGGGACTGTTAAGACAGAACTGAAGACTCAGACCTCAAACCAAGCAGATTCCTTTGAGATTGAGACCTTCACAGGGCTGCCTTCACACTCTGCAAGAGCAGAATAGCAGTTTGGCAACTGTCTTCTAAGTACAGAAGGCTGGACCATCCCACAGCTCCTACCTACAGTACATGGAGCTCTAGCATCACCTGAAAACAACTGCTACAAAGATCTGCCCACAGCCTATAACATCAACCTCATCACTCCTTCTAGCATCTGTTGGGGTGGTCAGTGCCAAGGAAGGTTGCTTAGAAGCCCTCAGGAGAGGCCTAAGAACAGGTTAATGATACCTGTGTGGCTTGGGACTATCTGCTCAAATTCCCCCAACCATTTCCTGCTGGTCCCTCAGTGCTTCTCCAAAGCTTCGTGAGATTCACTGTGGTGAGTCCCAGGGTCAGCAAGAATATGACCTCCAGAATAGAACCTTGTGCAATGCTGTTTTCAGGACCACAGAGAACTGGGAAACCAAGAGGTCCAGTCCCTAATCCACTGTCCTACTACTTCCTTTAAACCACGGCTCAGGGAAAGCTGTTCAGCAAAGGAACATGACAGAGGCCCATCATCTGTGTGGTCCTGGAGTATGGTCTCATTCCATCACATCAGCTAAAATGTCCCTAGAGGCAATTATCACAAAATCAATCCCAAAAATTAATCATAAAAATTCTTCTAGCTAAGCATGAGGGTTTATATACACCTTTAATCCTAGCACAGGGGAGGCAGAGGAAGGAGAATCTCTGTGCTTGGTCAGCCTGGTCTATACACTGCCATCTAAGATAGCCAGGGAGACCATTTCCAAAACCCCCCAAAAAGGAAATTTTTTCCCTCTCCCATGAAGATACTGCTCCCCGCACCCCTCAAAAGGTAGGCTATCAAGGTCCCAAAGCACTCACAGTTAAAGCCCAAAATAGGAACACAGAAACATGGGATGGCCCTTTAGGTGTCAGGTGTTGGCCAGGGAAGACCCACCTTTGTTTGCTGGAGGTCTCTTCAGCTTTGGGTCGCCAGCCCCATGGTACCAACTGCAAGTTGTCCAGGCGATTGTCCACAGTCACAGCATTGAGATGTACCACCTGAAACCCGGGAGCCACACCTCCCCTGTGTCGTTCCCTAGGGAAAGAATTTTGTTCTTGAGGGAAAGAGCCTCAAGCACTTCTACTTGAGCATGAATGTCCAACCACACAGAAATACCAACCATGTAGTCTGAACTGGGCCCTTACCCTGCCCAAGGGGCATATCAAGAGGAAGCCAAGCATATCAGTCTGGCCCACACAAACAGGGGACCAGGTGGATGATTCTGCTCCTGGATTTAAGGGCTTTGCTCAGAGTGTAAAGGAGAGAACCCCCAAACCACCAAAATAATCTAGAGACAAGTTCCCTGCCTGGAAGGTCTCGACATTTCAAACCCCACCTTATACACTCAGGATCAATAGTTCATTTTCTAAGGATGCAGGCTGACTCATCAGAAGGATCAAAAAGCAGAACCCCTTCCTCCACACAGCCTTGTCTCATCAGAATCCCACCAGTTGTTTAAAGTGATATGTACATTAGTCATTTCTTTGAGCTAGTGGCAAAGGTCACAAAATAAACTCCCAGACTCAGGGAAGATAAGGTTGAGTCTGACTCCACTGAGAACAACGCTCTCTAGCTTTTAGGCATACTGTGCATATCACAGCTCACATGGGGAATAGGTGGGAAGACAAATCAGCTGGAAAATACGTACCACAGCAGTTCATGCAGAAGCCTGCCCGAGCCCCTTCCTCGGTTTTTGTCGAAGGCATATGCAAATATCTTAGCACCATTTCCATCAGCATCTACTTCCATTCGAGCCTGAGAAGGAGCACAGAGCAGAGTAGGTCTATTGGAAAGCCTCCACCTCTCACCAACAATTCAAATGCAGCTTAGAAAAATGCCAGAGGTACAGATGACATCCTGCTTCAAGGACTCAAAAAGTACAGAGGCTTCCTGCTCCACTCAGGAAAAAAACCTTTATGAACAACTTGGAAAATATTGTGGACATCAAGAAGTAAATTTTCCTACCCCTGCCGGGCAGTGGTGACACTCACCATTAATCCCAGCACTCAGGAGGCAGAGGCAGGCGGATCTCTGTGAGTTCGAGGCCAGCCTGGTCTACAGAGCGAGATCCAGGACAGGCACCAAAACTACACAGAGAAACCCTGTCTCGAAAAACAAAACAAAACAAAACTTAAATTTCCCACCCTTAAAAAAGTCCAGAAAGTGGGTTGGGTGGGTGTAGCACTAGAGATGTCTCAGCAGTTTAGAGCACTGGCTGCTCTTTCATGACCTGGGTTTGATGCCCAGCACCTACATGATGGCTCACAACTATCTGTGACTAGTGCACACACATTCAGGTAAACATTCATACACATAAAATAAAATTAAATAAAACCCAGGAAAAAAAAATGCTTGAAAGGGGAAAAAAAAAAAAAAAAGCTCATAAAGTTGGCTGTGGTGGTCCACATTTGCAATCTCAGCACTCAGGAAATGAAGACAGGGAGAGTGAGTGTTCATAGCTGGCTTGAGGTACATAGCAAGACCCTGCCCCCGCAAAAAAAAACACAATTCAAATAATTCCTAGATATGTAGCAGCCATGAAAGTGTGAGGTGCTGAGATATTAGTGTGGGACTGAAGTGATGGATATGAAAGGTGCTGAAGGGAGAAGGCGAAAGAGGAGCAGCAGAGCCAGTAATTCTTTACCAAGACTCCACTGAGGATAGGATGGCCTCCCAGAACAAAGTGCAGAAGAGGGAGGACAGCTATACTCAAAAAGGTCTGCTCATTTGGTTCAAGACATCTAATTATTTAATCCCAGCACTCAGCAGGCAGAGGCAGGTGGATCTCTGAGTTTGAGGCTAGCCTGGTCTACAGAGCAAGTTCCAGGACAGGCTCCAAAACTACACACACATCTAATTAAAAACACAACAAAGTGAGTTTTCAAAAAGATTTCAAAAAGTAATGTGTGTGAAAGAAGTCACAATGGGCTCTACTGGACAGCAGTGTCCATCCAGGCTGTCACAACCTGTTTTGGAGCTGAGAATAAGTATGAGTGGCTGTCCTCTTGTTCTCCCAAAACCAGGAAGGAAACTAATTTCACATGTTTCCTGGGCATCAAACAAAAGTCATCCTTACCTCAAAGGAGTAGCTCTCCACCAGTGGTATGTCTTGCTCATCTATCAGTGTGTATTTGGTCTGAAAATAAACCATGTTTCAAAGGTTACATCTGAGATGGGCCTAAGAAACAGTAACACCATAACTAGCAGCAGCAAGAATCTACAATATTTCCCAATGAGACAGAAAGTAACTGCATCTACATCAAAGTCCAAGCTGGGCATGGTGGAACACACCTTTAATTCCAACACTCTAAGGTAGTGGCAGACAGAACTCGTGAGTTCCAAGACAGCCAAGAGTGTCTTGAGGCTGTCTCAAAAAAAAAAAAAAGGAAAAAATATCAAGGAAGGAAGTAAAAAGAAAGTCGAATCCAGCATGTTTTAAAGTAAAACACGGCTGGGCAACCTTGTGGCCCATGCCTTTTAATTCCATGCACTAAGGAGGCAGAGGCAGGTGGATCTTTGAGTTTGAGGCCAGCCTAGTCCGCAGAGTGAGTTCCAGGACACCTAGGGCTACACCACTTCGAAAAAAACAAAACAAAACAAAAACAAAAAAATCAATAACAACAAAAATAGCAAAACATGATCACATGTACCAGAGTGGGTAATTAGGCTTCAGGGCCCATCCACACCAGATAGACCGACCCTGCCTGACAGGTGGCACTGAGCTTTTAACTCACCCAGAATTTCAGTCAATCACAAGTTTACTGGAGTAAAGGAAGGGAACGGGACTGAGGTAGAAGATTCAGTAGGCTGGGTAGTTATTGCACGTGCTCACTGGATAGTGCTTCTTCCTCTGGTCGCAAACACTCCTAATAAAAGCTTTAATGGCCCAGGCTGCTGCAATTAATTACCGAGTCGAAGGCATCTAGGCTCCCACCCCTCCCTAGTCAGAAAGTTCTAGCAGTCCTTTCCTGAGCTCTTGCAAAAAAAAAAAAAAAAAAAAAAAGCAAACGAAACAGTGCTGAAAACAGGTTGGTCTTACTTTCCTGGAAGATCTTTCTAGGATCTCAGTTACCTGCCTCTACTTTCTGTCTGTTCCTCTCTCCCACCAGCAGCTGCAGCTAGTGGTGGAAGGAACAGAGTTAAGGTCCACAGTTCCTGAATAGCACCAAGCCTCGGAGCCCAGCCTCAACATGTGGTGGGTGGTGGCCCGGGCGAGGAGCACCTGAGAGCCTTCGAGCCTACCAAGATCAGGGCCCTGGCTCCTCGTCTGTGCTCTAGAAATGCCTGCGACTCGAGTGACCGAACGTGGCCACCCCTTGGGCAACGTTAAAACGCGCCGCCGCCGCCGCCGAGGTCTACTGCGGACCGGCCACTCCACTCCTCTCAGAGCTTCGGGCCGAGGGCATTACGGCGGGAGGCCGCCGCGTTTAAACCGCGCGGCCGCAGGTGCAGCCTGGCCGCCCGAGCCACCAGAGCCGCCGCAGATGCCCAGGGCAGCGCAGGATGAACGCCGGGAACTGCTCCGCGCAAGCCAGTCCCACACGAGTCCTGAGGCCGAGGGGCGCGCCCCCGGCCGCGGGGAAGCTTCCCGCGAGGAAGGCGGCGCCCGAACCGAGCAGGCCCGCGCAGCTGCTCGCCCAGGTGCCCCAGCCCGCGCAGGCCTCGCCACCGCGCCACACCGCTCACCTTCCCGGCCACCCGGCCGAGCCGCACGATGCCCAATTTAAAGTCGGTCATGGCCGGGCCTGCGCTCTCGGCAGGCGGAGCCGCTCCCTCCGGAGGCTCCCGACCGGGCCGGGCCGGAGCGAGGCCGCGGCACTCCGGGTCAGGCCGGGGCCGGGGTCAGGCCGGGCGGGCCGCGGGCGGACGAGGCTGGGCCGGGCTCGGGCCACCGCCGCCGCCTCGCGCCCGCCGGACCTGCCACGCGCCGCCGCCACCGCCGCGCGCACCCCAGCGAGCGGAGCAGAGGGCGGGGCGCGACCGGGACACACCCCCCACCGGCGGCGACCGACCAATTGCGGGGCGCGCCCTCCGCCGGTCGTGGCGCGCCGCGGCTAAACGACCAATAGAAATAGGGACAGGGCGCAGGCGCAGTGAAAAAGAACCGAGTGCGGGGGAGGGGCGAGCCGGGGGCGGCGCCTGCGCGGCGGCCGGCGCAACGTCAATTTCGCGGGAAGCTTTGTGCGCGCTGCGGCGGCTGCTGAGGCGGCAGGAGCGGGTGCGTTTGGTTGTGGCTTCTTCGTGACACTAGCCTGCTTGCATTCGCGTCTCTGAGCCGTGTATGGTGGGGCAACGTGGAACGTCTGTCCTTACCGGGTGGTTACGGGCTGGCAGGATGCTGTATGAGTGGTCCTGGTGTCCAGAACCTAACCTACGAGGCCGCGGCTAGTACCTGCGCTGTGCTTCCGGGATCCCAAGCGCCTTAGGTCTCCAGGTCTCCAAAGAGAGATTAAAGACCTTCGGTGAGGAGGAGCCAGAGGCTGGGATGGGCATCTGTCTCCCGGAAATAGAGACCTCATAGTCTCACATCCTGACATAGCCGGTAAGGCCTAGAGCTTAAACCCAGGTCTAGGCTCCACCTGCTTCAAGGTGACCCCAGGTATCTGAGAATCTGCAAACGTTTCTGGCTCGCATTGTTCTGTTTTGGAAATAATTAACAAGAGTCATGGGTGAAGCTAGAACCCCTTATCTCAGCCCTTGGAACTTCACAATACTTCCAGATGCCTTGCTCAAAACGCAGCTGTCCCACCAACCCCTTCAGACTTGTGATGGTGTCCCGAGGTTAAGAGGAAGCTTTTTGGGAAGGGGCAAGATGCTTAAGATGGAGCAGAGTGTGTGTTTCTCTGGTAATAAAACCAGTAGTCTTGATGCAAGTTCCTCCAAGATAGTAATTCAACACATCCTCATGACTTGAAAGGAGACCCCAGGATACACCTGATGGATCAAAGAGGCTGCCCCTGGAGAGGGGATCAGCTATGCCTAGGGAGTACCTTCCTCAAGCTTATAAATGAGTATGAGGCAGCCCCAAGGTAGCTAACAAAAAGATTAGCTCCTAAAGTATGGCTTTACAGCCTATTTAGTGCCTTCACTAATCTAAGTTCAAAAATCCCTACCCCCTGAGCTCAGGCACTCTTCTCCTTTTAAGGAAGACATAATAAATGTAAATATTGTAATTTTCCTTTACTCTTAAGTTGCTGTTAGATCTCGACCATATTCTAGGTTCCCTTACTACAAGTGGCTCTCATTCTTTTTTAGATTATGTGTATGAGTGTTTTGCCTGCATTTATGTATATGTACCATGTGTGTGCAGTGCCTGTGGAGACCAGCAGGTGTTCAATCCCTTGGAACTAGAGTTAATGATTGTGAGCCTCTATGTGGGTGCTGGGAACTAAATCCAGGTCCCCTGCAAATGTTCTTAACCACTGAGCCAACACTCCAGCTCTGTGGCTGTCATTATTAAAGAACCCGATCACTTGAATTCCATTTCAGTGATTCTTTCTACCCAACCTAGAAATAATCTTCATTATTGAAAGCACCAGATGGAAGCTGGGCGTGGTGGTGCATGCTTTTAATCACAGCACTGGGGAGGCAGCGTCTGGTGGTTTATCTCTGTGAGTTTGAGGCAAGCCTGGTCTACATAGTGAGTTCCCAGACAGCCAAGGCTACATAGAGAAATTATTTCTCAAAAACAAAACAAAACAAAAAAAAGCTCTAATCCCATCCATGAGGGAAGAACTCTGATGACCTCATCATCTTTGGGTACTGTTGCATTGGGGATTATGTTTGAATATGATTTTTAAAATTTTACATTTATTTATTTTATGAGTGCATGTGTCAGAAGACAACTTTTGGCATTGGTTCTTTAATGTGAGTTCAGGGTTCTTAGAGCATCAAGTTTGGCAAGGAAGCACTTATAACCACTGAGCTATCTCACCAGTTTCAGTTTTTTGTTATTGTTGTTGAGGCAGAATCACCAGGCTGACCTCAAAATAACTCTCTTGCCTCGTGCTAGGAGGTTTGAGGTGTATACTAACACACTCAACTTCTTTAGAAAAAATTTTTTTATTATATTCATGTGCAAGCATGTGGCTGTCAGAAGATATCTTATAGAAGTGGGTTCTCTCTACCTACCATGTTGGCTTTGGGGATTGAACTCAGGTCATTAGGCTTGACAGCAAACATGTTTACTTTCTGGCTTCTGGCACCCAGTCTCTTTTTAAAATTATTTTATGTGCATGAAAGTTTGTCTGCATGTATTTATATATACTATGTGCATACAGTGCCCGAAGAGGCCTAAGAAGACTGTTGGATCCCCTGCAACTGGAATTGCAGATGGTTGTGAGCTGCCATGTGGCTGCCGGGAACTGAACCAGGTCCTCTGCAAGAGCAGCAGTGCTCTTGACTCCTGAGCCACCTCTCCAGTCCCAGACCCAACTTCTTAACATGAGTTTTGGCGGACAAAAAACATTCAAACCACAGTGAGGCATAAAGCTCGGTAAGATCACCCTGGAAGAAATGCTGACAGAAAAGAGGAAAAGGCTGAACCTTGAACGTTCTTATATCAAGGGTGAAAAACACTGGAAAGAACACAGCTCAGCAAGGAGAACTAGGATGTCAGCTAGGAAGGAAACCCAGAGAGGATGGTGGCCTAGAAGCCAGAAAAGGGCAGTGTCTTTTTGGCCCAGTAAGGTAACAATGAGCAGTGAAGCAATGGATTAGCATCCTGGCATCACTGGCTACCTTGAAATGTATAGTTTTGGTTGAGGAACAAGTGTCAGTGTGTTACAAAGAAGTAGAAGGTTGGGCATTGTGGCACATGCCTGAAATCCCAAGCATGATTGAGGTAGCAGTAGGAAGGTTCAAATCCATCCTAGACTATGTAGTAAAATTCCAGGTCAGCATAGGATCCATAGCACGTTCCAAGCTAATCTGAACTATACAATGAGACACCATTTTAAAGAAAAAGAAAGTTAACAAGCCTGTAATCCCGGAATTTGGGAGGTGGAGGTCAGAGAATCAGGAGTTCATTCTTAGCTTTATAGGAAATTTAAGGCCAGCCTGGGCTAAATGGGACCCTGTCTCAAAAACAATTTTTAAAAAGGGAGAGAGAATTGGAGACAATGAGAAACAGCTCTTCTGAGATTTTGTTGAACAAAGGAACAGAGAATTAGGGTCTAGCAAGAAGACGGCCAAGAGATATTGTACAGTGGGAGAACTATCATGTTTGTTCACCACTGGGAATGAGACTGGCAAGATGGCTCAGTACATAAAGGCACTTACCATACAAGCCCGGTGACCTGAGTTAAATCCCTGAATTTACATAAAGGTGGAAAGATAGCTGAGGAGAGGCTCAGTGGATAAAGGTGCTTGCAGCCAAACCTTATGACCTGAGTTCAATCCCTGAGACTCAAATGGTAAAAGGAAAGAACTGACTCCTAGACTCCAGAAGTTTGTCCTGTTATTTCCACAGGTGTACTGTGGCATGCATATTCTCCCAATAATAAATAAGCCAGGTGTGGTGGTACATGCCTTTAATCTAGGTAGACAGGTGGATCTCTATGAGTTCAAAGCCAACCTCATCTACATATTGAGTTCCAAGATAACCAGTGCTACATAGAGAAGTTTTGTCTCAATAAATAAATAGATAAACAAGTACATGAAACTGTAAAAAATTGAATTATTTTTGTAGCTGGACTTTAGTCCCAGCACTTGAGAGACAGAGGCAGGATCTCTGTAAATTCAAGGCCAGCCTGGTCTATATAGTGAAATCCCAAACAGCCAGGGCTACATAGTGTTGTAGAGTATTAGTTAAAAATGTGTTACATTTGTTTACGTTGTGGAACATTTGTTTGATGTTGCAAGGATGTGTTGCATTCTTTTAAGTTGCATTTATTTAACTCTGAAGCTTTGTTACTGTGCCTGTCTAAAACACCTGATTGGTCTAATAAAGAGCTGAATGGCCAATAGCAAGGCAGGAGAAAGGATAGGTGGGCTGGCAGGCAGAGAGAATAAATAGGGGGAGAAATCTGGGAAGGATCTAGGAATGAGGAGGAGGACTGTAGGGGCCAGCCACCCAGCTGCACAGCAAGCCATGGAGGAAGAAGTAAAGAAAGGTATATAGAATAAAGGGAAAAGCCCAGAGGCAAAAGGTAGATGGGATAATCTAAGTTAAGAAAAGCTGGCAAGAAACAAGCCAAGCTAAGGCTGGGCATTCATAAGTAAGAACAAGCCTCTGTGTATTTATTTGGGGGCAGAATGAAGGGCCCCCAAAAGAGTAAAGGAGTAAGAAAAAAAAAAACCACCAACTACAACATAGAGATTGTCTTGAAAATTTTTTTTCGTAAGATTTAAAAATATTTTATGTGGTCAGGTGCTGGTGGCACATGCCTGTAATCTCAGCACTCAGGAGGCAGAGGCAGACAGTGGCTTTGTGAGTTGGAGGCTAAGAGCACTGGCTGCTCTTCCAGAGGTCCTGAATTCAATTCTCAGAAACCACATGGAGGCTCACAACTATCTATAATGAGATCTGGTGCCCTCTTCTGGCATGCAGGCATACATACAGACAGAACACTGCATATGTAATAAATAAATCTTAAAAAAAAAAAAAGTTCTTCAACCCTTTGATAGAGAATTTTGGAGGCCACCAAAATCATATATATGGTTATTATAAAGACGTAAGTCCAACTCTCTAGAAGACCACATTCACACTTGATCCACTCTTGGATGTGTGCTTTGCTTTTCCAAAAATACCTCTTATTAACCCTGTGCTTAAATCTGTTAAAAAAATATCTTCTTAGCTGGGCGATGGTGGTGAATGCCTTTAATCCCAGCATTTGGGAGGCAGAGGCAGGCAGATGTCTATGAGTTTGAGGCCAGTCTGGTCTACAAAGTGAGTTCCAGGACAACCAAGGCTATTACATAGGGAAATCCTGTCTCAAAAAAAACCAAAATAAGACCAATTTTAAAAAAAAAAGAAAAGGAAGAGAAACAAGAACAGAAACAGAACAAGCCCTAGATTGAATATAGAGACCAGGCAGTGGTGGCACACACCTTTAATCCTAGCTCACGGAGGCAGAGATCTACCTGGATCTCTCTAAGTTCAAAGCCACCCTGGACTACATGAGACTGACTCAGTCTAGGAGAGAAACAGCCAGGCAGTGGTGGCATACACCTTTAATTCCAGTACTTGGGAATCACACACTTTTAATCCCAGCACTTGAGATCTCATGTCTTTGCTGGAGAAGTCACATGCCTTTAACCCCAGCACTAAGAAGGAAGTAATATGGTGGGTGGAGAAAGGTATGTAAGGCATGAGGAGATGGGAACTAAAGCTTTTTTGGCTGAGGAAGCTCATTTGGCTGAGGCTTTTCAGGCTGAGGAATCCTAGAGGTGATAAGAGGTGTCTTGTGCTGGGAGGTGGCACACACCTTTGATCCCAGCACTTGGGAGACAGAGGCAGGCAGATCTCTGTGAGTTCGAGGCCAACCTGGCCTACAAAGTGAGTTCCAGTACAGCTAGGAGTGTTACACAGAGAAACCCTGTCTGGGGGTGGGGGAGTGGGGTGGAGAGGTGGCTTGTTCCTTTGTCTCTTCAGCATTTACCCCAATATCTGGATCTGAGTTTTTTATTAAAGGACCTTTAGAAATTTGTGCTACACCAGCTCTAGGGGAATCTGACACTTTTGACCTCTGTGGGCACTTATATTCTGTGCATATACTATACTCACACTGTGGGCACTTGTACTCATGTGCATATACTATACTCACACTGTGGGCACTTGTACTCATGTGCATGTGCTACACTCAAACTATGGGCACTTGTACTCATGTGCATGTGCTACACTCACACTGTGGGCACTTGTACTCATGTGCATATACTACACTCACATTGTGGGCACTTGTACTCATGTGCATATACTACACTCACACTGTGGGCACTTGTACTCATGTGCATGTGCTACACTCACACTGTGGGCACTTGTACTCATGTGCATGTACTACACTCACACTGTGGGCACTTGTACTCATGTGCATGTGCTACACTCACACTGTGGGCACTTGTACTCATGTGCATGTGCTACACTCACACTGTGGGCACTTGTACTCATGTGCATGTGCTACACTCACACTGTGGGCACTTGTACTCATGTGCATGTGCTACACTCACACTGTGGGCACTTGTACTCATGTGCATGTGCTACACTCACACTGTGGGCACTTGTACTCATGTGCATGTGCTACACTCACACTGTGGGCACTTGTACTCATGTGCATGTGCTACACTCACACTGTGGGCACTTGTACTCATGTGCATGTGCTACACTCACACTGTGGGCACTTGTACTCATGTGCATGTGCTACACTCACACTGTGGGCACTTGTACTCATGTGCATGTGCTACACTCACACTGTGGGCACTTGTACTCATGTGCATATACTACACTCACACTGTGGGCACTTGTATTCATGTGCATATACTATACTCACACTGTGGGCACTTGTACTCATGTGCATGTGCTACACTCACACTGTGGGCACTTGTACTCATGTGCATGTGCTACACTCACACTTTGGCACTTGCATTCTATGTGTATAGGACCCACATACACTTGAGCTTGTACTTTCTTGCACAATTAAAATAATAAAGAGGAAAAAAGGGATCTCTAAACAACCAAAACTTCTCAGGTTGTTATGATGACAGCATGGATCTATGTCTCTTACTTATGTCCTATCACTGCTAATACCCCCAAAAGATTCATGTGTAAAAGACTTATTCCTCTCCTGGGGAATAGAATTGTTGACAGGTGATTTAATCCTGACTTCATCAATGAATTAAACAATTGATGGATTCACGATTTGGTGGCAATTTTAAGAGGTGATTGGAGGTCGGACCTGGTTGTAGAAAGTATGTTGTTAGGGATATATCTTTGGGGGTGGGTGGCGCTGTGGGATTTCAAGACAAGGCTTACTGTGGACCTCTGGCTGTCTTAGAACTCACTTTGTAGATCATGCTGGCCTTGAACTCAGAGATCCACCTGCCTCCTGAGTGCTGGGATTAAAGGTGTGTGCCACTCCTGCAGCCATGAGAGGTATTTTTTAAGGATATCTTATCTCTTTCTCTCTTCCCTGGCTGTTGTGAGGTAAGTGACTTGGCTCCTCCATGTCCTTCCTGTCACCAGTCCCAGGTAGCAGTTTTCTCATTGTTCTTCATCCTCCTGCTGCTACTGCTTCCAAAGCTAGTGCTACATTTATATGTGGGTGATGTATGTTACCTGTTCATGCACATGCATGTGGAGGCCAGAGGTTGATGTCAAGGGTCTCCCTCAAAAGCTCTCTACCTTTAAAAAAAGTTCTTTTTAATTTAATGTGTATGAGTATTTTGCTTGCATGTTAAGTCTGTGTACCACATGTGTGCCTGGTGCTTTCAGAAATTGGAAGAGGGCGTTGGATCCCCTGGAACTGGAGTTATGACATTGTGATCAACCATGTTGGCACTAGGAATCAAACCCAGGTCCTCTGCAAGCACAAATGGCTAAACCATCTCTCCAGCTCCCTCCACCTGCCTTTTTGAAACAGCATCTTTCACTAAGACCAGAGTTCACAAATTTGTTTAGACTGGCTGGCCAGAGAATCCTAGGAGTCCTCCTTCCTCTGCCTTCCTAAAGCTGGCATTATGGGCACGTTTACCACACCTGATTTCTCTCTCTCTCTCTCTTTCTCTTTCTATACATGGGCATTGTGTCCACATGGTATGTCTGGGCACTACATGTGTGCTCATGCATACCTGGCACCCTTGGAGGGCAGAAGAGAGCATTGGATCTCCTAGGACAGGGACTAGAATTAGAGAAGCCTGTGAACTGTCATGTGGGCGCTGGGACTCAAACTCTAGAAGAGAAGCCAGTGAGCCATCTCTTCATCCCTCACACCTGTTTTGTTTGTTGTTGTTGTTGTTTGTTTGTTTTTTGTTTTTGACATGAATGCTGGTGATACAGTTAGGTTCTTCTGCATGTTCAGCAAGCACTTACCAAATAAGCCATCTTCCCAGCCCAGTACTACATTTTAGAATTCTGCTTTGGCAATGTCTCGCTTATGAGTACTAATTTCTCTTCCAGTTTGCTTCCTAATAAACAACCTCAGGGCTGGGGATGTAGATTGAGTTGTAATTTAGCCTAGTAAACATGAAATCCTGGATTTAATTCCCAGAAGGAAGAAGTACAAGCATATAATCCCAGGTCATCTGAAAGAACAGCCAGTGCTCTTAATGACTGAGCCATCTCTCTAGTGCACAATAGTCCACATCTTTTCTTTTTCTTCTGGGGAGGCTGAGACAGAAGGGTATTGATTTTAGGCCAGCCTAGGCTACAGAGCAAGACCCTGACTCAGAAAGCACAAATGATCTAGAAAGATAGCTCAGTGGTTCAGAGAGCTTGCTGCTCTTAGAAGGACCCAAATTTGGTTCCTAGTGTCCATGTTAGGAGGTTCACAACTGTCTCCAGGGAATTGGACACCCTCTTTTGACCTCTGTGGGCACCAACATAAAAGTACACATACATACAAACATACATAATTATAAATGAAATCTTAAATTAAAAAAGGGGAAGTGGTGGGTGGTGGTGGTGGTGGTGGTGCATGCTTTTCATCCCAGCACTTGGGAGGCAGAGGCAGGAGGATCTCTGTGAGTTCAAGGCCAGCCCAGTCTCCAAAGCGAGTTCTAGGAAAGGCGCAAAGCTACACAGAGAAACCCTGTCTTGAAAAAACAAAAAAGCAAAAAAACCAAACAAACAATAGAGCGGGTGGTGGTGGAGAGATAACTCAGTGGTTAAGAACACTTACTGTTTTTTCAGAGGTCCTGGGTTTGTTTCCTAGCACCTACATGGCAGCTCACAATGCTCTATAATTCCAGTTCCAGGGGACCCAACATCTGGCCTTCATGAGCACCTCACATATGCATATACCCACACACAGAAACATGTACATACAAACAGCTTAAATCTTTTAAAACAGGTGGTGGTAGAGCATGCCTTTAATCTCAACACTTGGGAGGCAGAGGCAAGCAAGATCTCTGAGTTCAAGGCTATTCTGGTCTCCAAATAGTTCCCGGAGAGGCAAGACTATACAGAGAAGCCCTGTCTTAAAAAACAAAACAAAACAAAAATCTTTAAAAAATAGAGTGGTATGGAGGTGTGGTAGTGCACATGCCTTTAATCCCAGCACTTGGCAGGCAAAGGCAGTTCTGTATAGGAAGTTCTAGGCCAGGCAGGGCTACATAGTAAGATTACCCTCCCCCAAGATATGTATATGTGTGTATTTAGATGGTTTTACATAACATAATCTGGATAGTCCCACAGTGGCTGTCTCACACTGGAGAGGCAAAGAATCCAGTAATTGCTCAGTCCAAAAAGCTGCATGTCTCAGCAGTCCCCAATTTGATGCTAAAGGCCTGGAAGATTCCTGGAGAGCTGCTGGTCTTCAGTCTGCATTGGTAGTCTGGGTTCTAATGCTTCAGTGATATAATGCAGCAATGGCAGATAAATGAACTTCCAGCAAGAGTGAAGGCAAGCTGGCAAAGTTTCCTTCTGTGTCCTTTTATCTGGGCTGCCACGAGAAGATGTCACATTTAGGTTGAGTTTTTCCACTTCAAATCTGATCAAGAAAATCCCTTATAGATGTGCCTAGCAGTTTGCCTTTTAGTTGATTCCAGATCTAGCCAAGGTGACTATTAAATAACAGCCATGGAGTCTTAAACTTGTTCCACCTTGCCTCTCCTGCTCTGATCATTCTTTTTCTATGTGGAAAACAATAAAGACCATACTTTCCTCACTCCTGACAAGTACTTTTCCTGTGGTCCTGTGGTGGTACTGTGAAGGGGCCCCAAAATAGCCTGACCACACAGCAGCCATGACAGGCTTAGGGGCCTAGACACAGCTTCTGTGACAGGCTTACTGGCAGGCAGGCTTACTGGCAGGCAACACCCAGATCCAGGAAAAGCCTCAGGCTGATACCACCACCCAGGGGTGAGGAAGTACCTGACATCCCAAACATTCCAACCATTAGATAAGGTGTCCTTGAGTCTAGCACATACCTATTTTTTTGTTTTACAGATACCCCTAGACAAATGTCAGCCAGTCAGGGTCCCGGACCCTGGAAATCTCCTCACCCCAACCTCTGCCATGATAAAAACTGCCCCACCTGAGCTCAGGTCTCTGCTCTCACCGCTGTGTTGGACAGACAGAGGGACCAAGTTCTGGAGCTTGAAATAAAGGCTCTTTGCTTTTACATGCCGGATTCAGTCTCTGTGGTGGTCTTTTGGGGGTCCCTGAGATCTGGGCATAACAGTACTGCCTCTTAGGAACCATGGATACCAAAGCACAAATGTCTGGGGATCAGAGGGAGCCTTTCACCTGAAGTGAGTAAGAGTGCCTCATCAAGAGTGAAATCTCGGGGCTGGAGAGATGGCTCAGAGGTTAAGAGAACTGACTGCTCTTCCAGAGGTCCTGAGTTCAATTCCTACCAATCACATGGTGGCTCACAGCCATCTATAATGAGATCTGGTGCCCTCTTCTGACCTGCAGGCATACATGCAGTCAGAACACTATACATAATAAATAAATCTTAAAAAAAAAAAAGTGAAATCTCAGAATGATGGTGAGTTAGAGATAGAATCACAAGGAAATGAGAGGGCTAGCCAGGTTCCAGCAGAGGGAGCAAGGGAAGTGGTGAGTGAGCATTTGTGATCATGAGAGTTAAAGCTGAGAGTTGTAAATGGCAGCCAGGACCCAGTGGAGGTCCAGTGGAGGTCCAGTGGAGGTCCAGGGACACAGCAGTTGGGTAAGGGAACATCTACATTTGAAAGGCTCCTGGTGGAAGTTGTGCTGAAATGAATCCCGGAAGGATATGGATTGACTGGGATCAGAATAAAGGTTGTAGCTAGTTCGGAGGCCTAGAGTAAGGTCCACACTGGGCAGTCTCCAATACAAACCATCTCTTACTGAAACACTTTCCTCCTGTCAATCTGTCACCCTGGTGCTGCTCTTTGTCTTTCTCTTTCCAACCCAAAGTCTTTTAGGAGGCTCCTAGTTTGCCTAGTTGTGCATGAACTATACAGTCGTGTGACTGATGGACAGTCCCCCTGAAATACAGGAATTCCAAGGATGTTAGTGTTGGAGCTCAGGACTCCCCTTTCTTTCTTTGAGACTGTCTCACTAGGTAGCCTTGGCAGGCCCAGACCTCACTGTAGACAAGGCAGCTTGCCTCTGTGCCCTAAGTGTGTGCTGAATGAAAAAAGAAAAAAAAGAAAAAGGATATGGCTGCTCCTAAATATGGTGGAGGAGAGGAATGATCCCTACGTACCTTAGGAAAGTCAGATCAGCAGCTTGGTTTAGAGAGCAGAGTTCCTTGGGGGAGGGAACTCTTTTATTCCACTCCCCAGTATTGATTGCACCAGATGAATGAACAAAATAAAAGGAAAGGCCATGACTGTTCCCAGGTATGGTGTAAGAGAAAGTTCCTTGTAGATAAAACGGAGACATAGCCAGAGGCAGAGACATCTGGGAGAATCCTGAGTGGACATGACCCTGAGCCATGTGAGGCAAAATGGAAGGGGAGGGGAGAGTGAAGAGAGGGGGTAACCAAGTACCACAGCCAGAAAGCGCAAAAGAGAGCCAGGTAACCAAAGTGGCTGGACTATTTCGGGAAAGGCATCTGGGGGAAGGGAGTTGCCTGAAGTTTAGGGAGGTGGCAGGGTATGCCAGTCAGGAGGACCTTGTAACAGGTAGGGGCTGAGGGATGCTGGGAGAACCTGGTCCGCTTGGATATGTTAAGCAGGCCTATTGTCATGAGTTTGGAACCTAGGTACCACACCCAGCTCCCCTCTCCTGTTGAAGAGAATCCGATTAGGTTCTGGGTCATGTCCTCACCATCTAGCCCAGACTTCAGTTATCTGCACATAGGTTGTTTTAGCCCTTTAACGCTCGTAGATTCATAGGGTGTCTGAGGCACCTGGCTTTTGCATGTCATGGCTCCTACTCACAAAATGATTTGCCCTGCTCTCCTTGGAATATATTCTCCTCGATTTCTGAAGGGGTTACATTATGATAAACCTATCACAAAGTGAAAAGTAGAAAATACCATAAGTTGAGAACGCATTTATTACATTACGACATTCATTAGTCTCACGTTTAAAATAGCCTCGGGACCCATCAGGGAACCATTATCCAATACAAAGGTCTATATGTATGTTTGTAATTTAGGGGACCAGAACCTTGTTTGAGGTAGGCAGGTGCTGTACCACTGAGCCGCCATATAATTTATTTAATTCAGTACCAAACTGAAAAACAGTTTTGCTTAAATTGGCTTTCGCACTATAGTAAAATAGAACAGTAAATTGTGAACATATGAATTTAAGACCCTTTCCCCAGTTCACAACCAACACCAAGCCCTTTTAAAAAATGTGACTCAGTAATAATAATTAAAACAAACAAACAAAAAGACACAAAAAAGTCTGTGTCTCAGCAGCCTCGCTTGCTCCAGGCCCCAAACCCGGTAGGGGTCTCTTGTTCCTGTCCTGAGCGCGGGCTGCTCTATGCCTGTGCTACTCAGCACCTGTTTTCTGGGCCTCTACTCACACCCTAGGAAGCGCGGTACGGTTGCAGTGCGCAGAGCACGATGGCCGTGGGGCATAAACCCTTACTGCCTGAGCACTGAGAACTCCTCGTGATCACCTAGCGTTGAAAATGGGTGCCCGGCAACAGGTGAGCTGGCCTCACCCGTGAGCAGCAGAGGTCTCAAGGATCCCAATAGGGTCTGAGCCTAAAGCGTACGGGCCCGCACCGTGGGTAGCCAAGCCCGCTGGTCTGGGAGGGTGGGACTAGGACTGAGCGGTTGAAAGGAGGTGCTAGTGTTCTAGGGCCGCAAGTCTAGGGAAAGGGGCGGGTCCGTGTGGGGGCGTGTTCTCAGCCATGGGCGTGTCCTCAAATCAGGGACCAGCCCTGGGGAAGGCGGGTCTTGGGAAAGGGGCGTGTCCTTGGGTAGAGGGTGGGTCTTGGGGCACCGGCTAGTTCTCCGGCCCAGGCGGGTCCTGCAGCCTGGGCGTGTCCTTTGTCGGGGGAGGGGGACGGGGCGGGCCTCCAAGCCTCAGCCCTAGCAGGCGTCTGACCGCGGCGCGGGACACCGCGGTATGGGGAGGGTGCAGCTCTTCGAGATTCGCCTGAGGCAGGGCCGCGTCGTCTACAGTCCTGGAGAGCCGCTGGCTGGGGCCGTGCGCGTGCGCCTGGGAGCGCCACTGCCCTTCCGAGGTGGGCGCGGGGTCGCCTCGGGGGAGCGGGTAGAAGCGTTCTCACCTGCGGTGGGGCGGGGCTCTCCAAAACCATGTGGTTGGTGGGCTCCGTGACTGGGTTCTCAGCCTCCAGGGAGCCCTGGGTTACGACGGAACTGCAGACTCCAGGGTCCGGCTGTGCTGGGAGGCCAGGGCGGGGCAGACAGCTCGGTGGCCCAGTCCTTCCGCATCTGTCCCATCCTGTGCTGTCTGCCTAGGGGAGGCCAGAGTCTGTGTGAGGGCCTAAGCGCTTGTTCACTATGCCCAGGCGACCCTGGAGGTAGAAGTATGCAGGCCTCCAGTTTTCCCTTGTTCAGGTGTCCAAGGTCCGCTGCACTCTGCACCTGCTGGTCCCCCACCTGGAACCTAGTATGCTCTGGGTCCTCTCTTTTCCTCGCCTCCAGGCTACTATGCAGGACCTTCCTCTTCAAAGACAGTCCTGGTCCAAGTGTGCAGGTTCCCAGCAGGATCCACAGAGAACCTTTTTTGCTTTCAATTTAAGGCTTAAGACTTTCTTAAAGCTTGTGGATGCTGGCAAGGGGTCTTGTTAGTCCTAGCAATCTCCTCGCTCCTGTCCTAAGGCCTTGGAGCTGAGCTGAGCTGAGCTGAGCTGAGCCCTCTGCTGATGCATATGTCTGAGACTCTGGGGCTAGGGATTAGATTACTCTTTTGCCATTGACTGGGCTCTCAAGCGCAGCCTCCTCTGTGCTGGATCCACGAATAGGGAGGGACCTGTGTGGGATTTGATGACTGAGCTCTTAGGGTCAGGTGGGCACTGTTGTGGCCTCTGTCTAGCCGCTGGCACCGAGTGCAAAAACTGTATGGGTGTCTCAGCTTGCTACTCTTATTTTTGCCTTCTGTGAGAACTACCTGGCTGCTTGGCCAAAACCACAGCTGGTGTCTGCTGAGGATGGATAGCTATCCTCCTCAGCCATCCTAGGCCCAGTTGAAACCCTGGGCCTGGTGTTATCTAGGTCTAGAAGGAAACTGGGTTGTAGGTGCCTGTCAGGCCCAGATCTTGTTGAGGCTCCTGGTCAGGATCACATTGCCTTCCTTTGCTTATCCCTATTTAGAGTTTGTGGTCTGGGTGAGAGCAGATGTTGCTTTTGTAGAGGCTACAGCAGTGATAGGCCAGCTCCTTCTGGACCCAAGAAGGTATGAGAAATGTAAAGAAAACTTCACATTGGCTGAGGGGATATGGTGCAGGCCACAGGATTGTGGGCTTGGGGAATACAGTACAGAGAAGAGAGATCTATTTAGAACTAGCCACTCAGTTTTTCTTTTCTGTCATTTCCTGGCTGAGCTTGGGGTAAACAGGCTATTGCCAACTACAGTATACGGATGAGCTATCTCATGACCTCCTTGTATTGGATAAGGAGTGAGTAAAGGGACAGCTGACCTTACAGAGGCTAAGAGAGCTCTAGCTGATGGTCCCAATTGTAAAAGTGCCCAGGATCATGGGCTAGAAGGTGGATTATTTAGATTGCTGGCATTTGTGTGTGTGTGTGTGTGTGTGTGTGTGTGTAGAGGCCACTCTGGAACTTCCTGAAGTCCTGCTTGGGATGGAAATAACGATGGCTCTTTTCTTTTCCTTCATTCAGAGGACACTTGTTGAGTTTCTGCTAGGGCCAGTAGAGAAGGCTCCCATATTCTCAAAGAATTCTACCTCCTTAGGGTTCTCAGTCTTGTTCACTGAATGCTTGTCTAATGATTGACAGAGGTTGGCACCCATCCACGAGGACACTAGGTGTCTCACAGGTGAGGAATGAATAGTGTTCTAGACCCTGGGGAATGGCAGGACCCACTGTGGTTTTCTCTTATGACTCACTATACCCCAATTCTGGATCAGATGGTGATCTTCCTACTTGTTTTTCTTTTCTTTTTCTTTTTTGTTTCGTTTTTGCTTTTCGAGACAGGGTTTCTCTGTGTAGCTTTGCACCTTTCCTGGAACTTGCTTTTTAGACCAGGCTGGCCTTGAACTCACAGAGATCCGCCTGCCTCTGCCTCCTGAGTGCTGGGATTAAAGGCGTGCACCACCACCACCGCCCGGTGCTTTTCTTTTTCTGAATCTTTTCAGGTGCTGGAAATTTAATTTAGAGCCTATTGTATGCCCGATAAGTGCTCATCACAGAGCTGATTCCAAGCCCTCTTCTTTTCTGTTTTTTTTTTTAATTGTTTTATTATTATTATTTTTTTAGACACAGCACTTTCTGGGCTCCCCAGACTGACCTCAAATTTGTAATCCTCCTGATGTAGGTTTCTGAGTGTTGGGGTTGCATGTGTGCACCACCACACCTAGGTCTCCCTATTTTTTCTTTCCTTTTCTAAATTAGATTTATTCATTTTATTTTACATGTGTGCATGTTTTGTCTGCAGGTATGTCTGTGCACTACTTGCTTGTGTGCCCCTGGAGTTCAGAAGAGGGCATCGAATGCCCTTGAACCGGAGTTAAAGATGGTTATGAGCCATCGTGTGGGTTCTGGGAAAGGAACCAGGGTCCTCTGCAAGAGCAACAAGTGCCCTTCACCCCTAAGTCTCTCCAGCCCTCTCTCTATTTTTCATAGACCAGCTATGTCTTCACAGGACACCAAGAGGGAGCTTGTTCTTGTGATACAATTGGAAGCAGGCCAAGCACCGATTTAATGGTAGAATGTGGTAGCTGATGGGGGCGGTCAGGTTCAAGATCCATGGGACCAGGAGAGGAATGGAGAGGTCTTAGTTATCATGGTGCCTGAAAGGAAGCTACTGGGCAGGTAGAAGCACCCCTGAGGGAAGAAAGTTCCAGAAGTCTCTGTGGAACACAACACACACCATGATTTTCTTTAGAAAACCAGAGCAGCCTTTGGGCAGTGGTGGTACACACCTTTAATCCCAGCACTCAGGAGGCAGAAGTAGGTGGATCTCTGTGAGTTCAAGGCCAGCCTGAACTACAGAGCTGGTCCCAGGACAACCAAGGTTACACAAAGAAACCTTGTGTCTTGTGGGGGGTGGGGAAAGAAAGAAAGAAAGAAAAGAAAACCAAAACAAATCAGCGTCCTGTCTCCAATGGTGAACACCTGCCAGTTTGGTGGTCCCTGGTCAGTTTGGTGCCTGCCTTTTATTGTAATTGTGAACACTGTTCGGAAGTGCTTTTTATACTTGGATGACACCTTTTTATACTTGTTCTGCAGGCTGCCACTTAATGTTCAGTAGTAGAGGACTTGCTAGAACACACTTCCCTGGTTGTCTGGCTATGCTGCAGGGTGTGAGCTGGTGAGAGGACCATGGTGACCTCCCAGAGAAGATCCCTTGGCATGAGAGTGGAGGGGTAGGACTGTGATATTACTGAAAGGCAGCAGGAACACTGAGAGCCAGGAAATAAAGGAAATCAGGATCTTTTATCATGGGATTGCCTCCAACCTGCCTAGTCTTGCCATCACAGGCATGTGCAGACTGTAAAAAAAAAAAAAAAAAAGTGGTGTATATTGGGTGTGGGTGTTCATGCGGGTCCATGTAATCAAGAGACAGAGGTACCTCAAAGATGAGCTTAGCCTTTCCCAGCTGCCGGGGGGATTCTGTCTCTGGACTGGTCCACTGTACCTTAACAAAGGGCCTTTTTATTTTTTTGTTTTTATTTTATTTATTTGTTTGTTTATTTTTGTTTTTTTGAGACAGGGTTTCTCTGTGTAGTTTTGGTGCCTGTCCTGGATCTCACTCTGTAGACCAGGCTGGCCTCAAACTCAGAGATCCGCCTGGCTCTGCCTTCCAAGTGCTGGGATCAAAGGCGTGCACTACCACTGCCCATCTCCAAAGGGCTCTTTTATTGTTCTCCAATTTACACCCTTTACCAAATTAATCTTCGTGCCCCAAAACCTCTTGTCTAAGCTTCCCAAAGGGACAATGCCAAATGCAAATTCTCTGCACATTCGGTATTCTGGGTTCTTCCTCAATCAAATTTGCATAGGCTTTGTACCTTTAGAAAATTCTCAAACAAGATGCACATACATAGAGGGTACTGGGAGACAAAAGGTAGGTAGCAGTCACAAAAGACAGATTAAAGCTAGGTGCTAACACTACACTCCGGAATCGAACTAGCCTTAGCTCTGTGGGAATTCTCCCAACACAAAGAGAGCAGGGTCCAGCGCCTTGCAGCAGCAGCAGCAGCAGCAGCAGCAGCAGCAGCAGCAGCAGCAGAGAGACCACCTAGTATGCTCAGAGCTCCTCATTTCTCAGGCTGAATTGGCACTGTTCTTGGCCAGTGGAACGGGGATCTTTGAGGAATTTTCTTGGGGGAATTTTTACACCTTGATTGTGACCCTACTGAGACAAAGGAGCAACCTCAGGTGTTTTGTTGGGGCAGCAGCAGGCATACTGTTTCCAAACCCTTTTCCTCAATCATTTCTAGTGGGAGAGTGAATGGCACAGGATGTGTTCACCTTGGTGGCTAGAGGCTGGTCACATGGTCAGGGTCCTCCCAGGAGGAAAATGCCTGGCATTGGGAAGATCAGAGTCTGACCTATCCCGTACTTCTTTGCCTGAACTGTGGGGAGTCCATACTGGGTGCTTGGCTGCTGTTATAAGCAGTGCAATGAGACTCCTGATGAAATAGTATAGGGCTGGAGAGCTGATGGGTGTCCTGGCGTGTATCGATCGATGCGAGCACAAGAAGTTCGTCAGTTTATAGTTGGTGGTGTAAGGAGTCTACTTCCCCATCCCCACCCCAACATGGGTCAAAGTGCTCAATAGTTGTCATCCTGATGAGTAAACATGTCAGTTACCTGGGTTTTCCCTGGTTTCTAGTATGGCTGGGTATCGGTTCCAATTATCTACTGCTACAAAAAGGTCAGATAACAAACCACCCTTACACTGAACAGCTAAAGCAACCAGTTATTGCTCATACATTGAGGATGAAGAATTTGAATAGCTCTGTGCCATTCACTGTAGGGGTCCTGATAGCACTATGGCAGCATCTGGACTAAGCTGAGACCTCCATACTTCTTTTTGTATCTAATGTATCTAAGGGGCCAATCATCCTTAGAGAGATGTACCCTTGGTGAAGTATCTTGTGTCCCCCAGCAGATTTTTGAGCCTCCTCTTACCCCTATCATCTCAAAAACTATTTGCTGGCCTGTAGATGCCCCTGGTGTTCAGATTCCAGGGTGGGAATCGTTGGTGGTTTGACTTCAGAGGCCATGTCAGAAGTGTGGATTTCAGGTCAGGTGGGAGGTTAGAGTGATAAGGTTGGGCTGACATGGAGGGTGAGGGACGGTCGGTCAGTCATTGGCACTTCCAAGGGGCAGAGTGGTACAGCAGGAATTCAGGACCGCCTCAAGAGTGGGAACAGGTGATTCGGAAGTGCACGTGTGGATAGCTGGATGAGTTGAGGGTGAGCCAAAGGTTTATAGAAGGAAGCTAAGTGTTCTGGTGGTAACCAGCAGGATGCCTGGACCACGATGGAGGGAGACTGAGGCAGGTGTAGTCAACTCCTAGGTACTTGGATATGTTTGTTCCTCCTGCTTGGTGGCTTTGTCACGACGATGAAAGAGTCTGAATAGTCTTACCTTCCCGTGACCCTGTCAAGTAAGTCTGGAAACAGTGCTGAAACTGTGACCCAACCCTGCAGGGAGAAGGGTGTCACTTCAGGGGCCCTCTCATTGGCTCCCACCTACCACCTTGCCTGAGCCTTCTCCCTTGTGATCAGTTTCAGCTGTACCTCCTCATTCCCCTATGGCTCCCTGATCACAGTGGGCCCAGGATGTGTCTGTTAGAGGAATTTGAACTCTGTCTCTAGTGGGTCCGGGCTGGGTACTCCCACTGGTGGAGGAGGGCCAGCCTCCTCAAGGTGTAGAAAGTTAGCCTCCTGGGCACTGTTGCCCAGGCAGTAAGTCTGGGCTCGCCTTCCGGTACTAGATGGCTGACTGGCTCAGACAGGTTTGACTGCATTCCTGCAGGGAGAGGGCTGGCATTAGCTTTCTTGAGACTGAAGGGGCGTCTCCTGGCCTAACTGATTTGCATCATGAAAAACAGAGTACCTTGGGTTTTTATAGGTCTGGCTAGAGGCTGAAGGAACCAATTTGGGGGTAGCCCAGGGGTTATCTAGGAGATTATCGGCCTCCCACTGTGTTTGTGGGACAGATGAAACACTGCCTATCAGTTTCTTTGCCAGCCTGGCTCCCTGGGAGAACACCACTACTGGGGATGGCCAGGAGGTATTCTTGGGAAGATGACAGGCTGCTTGCATCTTGGCCTTCCCAGGTCCTTCTGCTGGTGCAGCTGCTTGACCCATGGGTCCTTCCAGCCCTACATGAATTCCTGTGCTGGGGACAGGGAGGAGCCTAGGCTATCAGCTGGCTTAGGCTTATGCCACCCTTCCCCTTACAGCTATCCGGGTGACCTGCATGGGTTCCTGTGGGGTCTCCAACAAGGCCAACGATGGGGCATGGGTGGTGGAGGAGAGCTACTTCAACAGCTCCCTGTCACTGGCTGACAAGGGTGAGTGTGGGAGCCAGCAGTGATCACAGGGGCAGCCCTTGCCTGGAGTGGGGTCAGTCTATCCCTTCCCCTCCCAACGACTGTCTCTTGGATGCTCACTCTATCCTACTCTCTGGTACTGGGTCTGGGTGGGCTCTGACCCTTGGTATGGCTGTTTCACCCCGTCCTCTATCCTCAACTACCCTCCTGTTTTGTTTTTAATTTTATTTTTAAATTTTGTATTTATTCATTTTTGAGACAGGGCTTCATGTAGCCCAAGGTGGACTTGAACTGAGGATGCCCTTAAACTTCTGATTCTCCTGCTTCTGTCTCCCAGGAGTGTGCTATCATATCTGGTTTATGTAGCAGTCCTTGGACTTGAACCAGAGCTTTGTGTATGCTAGGCAAACACTCTTACCAACTACATTTCCAGCCACACACTGTCATTTAAACCAAACCCATGGATGTAGCCTGTAGTTTCTGCTCTGGTCATGCTGCTATAGTGCTGGAGACAGGTGGTGTGGACTGGTGGGCTGCAGTGCCTACTTCTGGTCTGGCACTGTGGCCACTGTGGATCTCCTCTGGTTTGCTCCCACCTCCTCCTTGTCTCTGTAGGAAGTCTGCCGGCTGGAGAGCACAACTTCCCCTTTCAGTTCCTGCTTCCTGGTGAGTGGAAAGCTTGCAGGGACAGCAGCCTTGAAATGGTGGGAACCTATGAGTGGGAGGTGCTGGGTGCCAGCCAATCCCTGTTCTCTCCGTAGCCACAGCACCCACATCTTTTGAGGGACCCTTTGGGAAGATTGTGCACCAGGTGAGGGCCTCCATCGACACTCCACGTTTTTCCAAGGATCACAAATGTAGCCTCGTGTTCTACATCCTGAGCCCCTTGAACCTGAACAGCATCCCAGATATTGAGGTGAGGATGGGGCAGAGGCTTCCTTTGTTACCTTCAACCTTCTCAGGCCAGGCAGCCAGACTCTGCAGCCTGAGGGCCTGTCCCCAGGCCACAGGAATGCACTCTGTGCTCACTTGATAAGTTCCGCCCCGTTTTCCCTTCAAGCAACCCAACGTGGCCTCTACTACCAAGAAGTTCTCCTACAAGCTGGTGAAGACCGGCAATGTGGTTCTCACAGCTAGCACTGACCTTCGTGGCTATGTGGTGGGACAGGTGCTTCGGCTGCAGGCTGACATTGAGAACCAGTCAGGCAAGGACACCAGCCCTGTGGTGGCCAGCTTGCTACAGGTCAGAGCCCTCTGGCTCCCTGAGCCTGTCCCTTTCTCATGGGACAGAAAGGGTGGGTTGCTGGCCTGCCCGAGCTCACAGTCCAGTCTTTCCTTAGAAGGTATCCTATAAGGCCAAGCGCTGGATCTACGATGTCCGAACCATTGCAGAGGTGGAGGGTACGGGTGTCAAGGCCTGGAGGCGTGCTCAGTGGCAAGAACAGATCCTGGTGCCTGCCCTGCCCCAGTCAGCCCTGCCTGGCTGCAGCCTTATCCACATCGACTATTACCTACAGGTTTGGTGTTGTCCGGGGCTGGGCGGCCTGAGGCTAGGCGACCTTGGCCTGACTCCTCAATACCTGCATTCTTTCCAGGTCTCCATGAAGGCACCTGAAGCCACTGTGACACTCCCACTCTTTGTTGGCAATATTGCTGTGAACCAAACCCCACTGAGCCCCTGTCCAGGCCCAGGGTCTTCTCCTGGGGCCCTGTCCCCAGTGGTGCCCTCTGCACCACCCCAGGAAGAGGCTGAGGCCGTGGCTAGTGGCCCCCACTTCTCAGACGCAGTTGCCCTCTCTACCAAGAGTCATTCTCAGCAGCAGCAGCCACTGTCGGCTCCGTTGGGTTCTGTGTCTGTCACCACCATTGATCCCTGTGTTCAGGTTGGAAGCCCTGCTGGCCATTCTCTGCACCCTCCCTTGTGCATCTCTATAGGTGCCACCGTCCCCTACTTTGCAGAAGGCTCGGGGGGCCCAGTACCCACCACCAGCGCCTTGATCCTCCCCCCAGAGTACAGTTCATGGGGCTACCCCTATGGTGAGTGGAAATGACAGGGACTGGGGTGAGAAAATGAGGATGCCTTGAACCACTTGTAGATCCTGTTTTCTCCCCACAGAGGCTCCACCCTCCTATGAACAGAGCTGTGGTGCCAGTACAGACCCTGACCTGATCCCAGGGAGCTGACCCTGGTGAGCTCACCCTATGCCGCCTTCTTCGGTGGGCCTGGCCTTTGCCCTGGGATGAGGTGCCCAGGGCCTCGTGCCTTTGCTCTCTACCTGGCCCAGCTACTCAGGACCTGCAGCCGTCGGGATGACCTCTGGTGGACCAGCCTCTCCGGGCTCCTCTGGAACTAATCAGTCCTCTTCTCGAGAGGTTGGGATAGGGCGGCAGGGGATCTGGGACCTGGAGAGACTATAAATAAAGAAAGCATTTTATTTGTAGAGCTGGGCAAGTGGCTGGCCTTCGTGTCCTAAGCCTAGCCTCAGAGTGGCCCCACTATAAGGGCTCTCCCATGAATACAACCTCGCAAGCTCCTCCTCTGACCCCACCTCTGAAAGACGTGCCCTCCCCAGAGCTCCTCCCTTTACTACACCCTGTAGGAGGCAACCTGAGAATTTCACCCTCGGGGGGGCCCCCCAATCCTACCTCACATTCTACTTCAAGCCTGTTATTCACCTCATTGACACCCCTACTCTGGGCTCCTCTACAGTCCCCGAGAATGTGACTTGGATAGTGCTGTGCTGGCCACTCCTTTCCTGTTTAAAATTTTTGATTTTCTCACTGTCTGCTTAAGGATGTTCCTGGTATTCTTTGGGACACACTCTGGCTTGCATCTCAAACCGTTGTTCTAGGTAGTATGCTTTGATGCCTGGCCACTAAAACTATTCATGGGGGAAAGGACTTGCTAGGAGGAACCTGCTTGCAGTAGAACCTTCTACTCTTGGGCATGAGGTCACTGTCAGCTCTGAGCATCGGTGCACACACAAGACCTTGGAAAGTATGAGCTAGGTCCCTAGAGCAAGAATGAAAGACGAGGGTTCCTTGGAGCAGCATTTCAGAGGCACCCTATAGTTGCCTTAACTATGACAGCTCTGGTAACAAGCCTGGCCTGTTGTCCTTTACATGAAATGTTTGCACCGGAAGTAGTTACTGTGGTGTTAGTTAAGTTGTAATTCTGACTGGGGAGAGCCACTTTGTCTGTGTAACCAACAACTTCACAGACTTTGGGAAACAGATCGACAGAGCAGCACTCTGGCAGTGCACAGCCAGTACCTCTCGATTGCACTCTCCACCCTGAGCCCTAGGAGGCTGTCTCATTTTCACATCGCCGAACCAACCAGGTCTGCACCCCATGTCAAGGCTAGAACTGGCTGGTATCTTTTGGAATCCTTCATTGTCTACTCCTTGCAACATGGTCTTTCACCTGGCAGCCATCTACCTGGCTACCATTTGGTACTGTAGGATAGATAGGTGGATCTTGGAGAAAGGCAAAAAGTAGGCCACAGGTCTAAACGCTGGCTGGAAGCAGCACAGCCTACAGTTGAAAGAAAAGTCCTGAATTTGAATCCCACCCTACCCCAGGCTGGCTGCATACATTCAGCTCCCTTACTTTGGTTCACTCTCTTTGGGAAACAAGCTTTGTCTCTCAGAACTGATGTGAGTGTGAACACACCTCACCTGCCTAGAGCAGGAGCAGCTAGGTAGTCAGTGGTTACTAAGTTGTAGTATGACTGTGACTGCAAATTGGGTGTGGAAGGGCCGGTAGTCTTCGAACAGGTCGGTCACATCTTATTTGGTTGGTAAAGGGTTTACTCCCTGTGTTTCAACCTCTTCACTTAATTTTTTTTTCTTTCTTTTTTTTTTTTTTTTGTAAATTCTGTGTATGCCAGAGAGTATTGTTGTGGGTACTATGACACACAAAGCAGTGATCATACAGGATATATTATTATATAAGAGTATAGGGAGTCTGGCATGGTGGTACACACCTTTAATTACAGCACTTTTAATTGAGGCCAACTTGGTCTACATGATGAAACTATCTTTAAAAAAAAAAGGCAACACCTAAAATAAATAAGAGAGATCATGGGGGAGCGGGTTGTAGAGAAAAATGCATCCAGAATAACAGATGAGAAGTGAGGAGAAAAGGGAAGGCTTTTCTGAGGCAGTGATATTTAAGGCACAAAGGCTAGGAAAGAAGCAAGCTATGCAGATATCTGAAACAAAAGGTGGAGGGGGTGGGGGGAGGTGAGATGGAGAGGTGGATTTGGGGAAGATGGCTCTGGGCCATGGTGACAGAGGACTGTGTGTGACTTTCCCATGATCTCCAGAAAGGCTCAGTTTGCCAGTACATCATAAAACAGCTATCCTACAGCATCTGTGGTACGCAGTGGGTGTGGCCATTTCCTCCTCTGGTGGGTATGAGCCCAGTGGCCAGCTTGACAGAGCCATTTTTCCAGAGTCTGTCTCCTTGTGATACTGAGTCTAGACTGCTTGTCAAACTCAGACTTAATTTTTGTCAGCCAGACTTCTTTTTTGATGTCTCAGAGATGGAAAAGACATAATTATTTATGGAGATCAGGTGGTTCTCTAGTTCATGTGGCACTAGGTTTTCAGTCTAGTGAAGGTTACTTGGGCTGCAGGAGAGGCCTTGCCTTGTACATAGGAAGCTTCTACCTGGCAGAGCTTCAGGTAATCAGGGTGAGCACACCTCTTAACTGGAGCACTCCATGCTAACTGGGGTGAGCATCTCTCCATATGGGAACACCCACAATCAATGTGACTTTTCTTATTGGTGCACAGGTCCCAGCCAGACATACTCTCCTAACCAGAGCATCCATCCACTTGTATCCTCATTGATGGGGGAGGGGGCTTGCCAGCTGGGACATTCCTCCATGTTGGAATAGCCCCCTCTTGTGGGGGCAGACGTCCTAGTCAGGAAATTACTTCAGTTGGATGATCCTCCCCACGTGGCAATCTCCTCTGGGTACCTCTCAAACCTGTAGACACATCTTTCCGATGCAGGATATTCCCTACAAAGTTGGGACATGCCCCTAACTAGAATTCCTTCTCCCAGCTGGGACATTCCTCCTAAGTTAGAGCTCCATCCTTTATCAGATGCACCTCAGAAGCAGAGCAACCCCTCCCTAGGCCCCTTACTGAGGCATCTCCCAGCATACAACTCGGGGTGTCTGCTTTCTGGGGAAATCAAGGAAATAAAAATGTGTCTGTGATTGGAGGTTGAGACTCAGCCTTTGCCGGTGATGGTGGCATACACCTTTAATGCCAGCACTCGGGAGGCAGAGGCAGCAGAGCTCTGTGAGTTCGAGAGGCCAGCCTGGTCTACAGAGCGAGATCCAGGACAGCCTAAGGCTACACAGAAAAACTCTGTCTCAAAAAACAAAAGAACAAAAAGATTGAAAACCTGTGTTCTTCACACAAGGCCGGCAGGCTCCTCTGACCAGCCTACCAGAAACTAATTTAGAACAAGAAGATACAGTAGCATCTCCTTATCTGCAAAGAGTGTGTTCTAAGACTCCCTGTGGATGCTCAAAACTGCACACAGCATAGTATTCTGCATATATCTTGTTTTTATTTATACATATGATAAAGTTTATAAACTGGGCATAAAAAGTTTAGTAACACTAATAACACAGTAGATCAATTATGAGATTATTGTAACAAAATTACATGAAAGTGGTTTCACTTTCAAACAATCTCACTGTTTTGTGTTCACCCTTTTTTATGGTGATTTGAGATGAAACCATGACTATGTGAAGAGATGAATGAGGTAGGCATTACAACACAGGTGTGCACCACCCCCAGCTCAGGTGAACTTTTTAATTTTATAAAAAATGTATCCAGGCTGGGTGTGGTGGGGCACAGCTGTAATCCTACTCTTCAGGAAGCAGAGGCATCAGGAACACTGAAAGTTTGAGGCCATCCAAGCATTGTAGTGAGGTCTTGCTTGCCGGACGGTGGTGGTGCACACCTTTAATCCCTGCACTCTGGAGACCGAGAGACAGATCTCTGTGAATTCAAGGCCACCTTGTTCTACAGAGTGAGTTCCAGGCCAGCCAGGGCTACACAGAGAAACCCTGTCTCAAGAAATCAAATAAAGAAAAGAGGGGGGCTGGAGAGATGACTCAAAGGTTAAGAGCACTGACTGCTCTTCTAGAGGTCCTGAGTTCAATTCTCAGCAACCATCTGTAATGAGATCTGGTGCCCTCTTCTGGCCTACAGTCATACATGCTGTATACATAATAAGCAAATAAATCTTAAAAAAAAAAGAAAGAAAGAAAAGAAAAGGGGAATAAAACAAGCGGGTTCTGTGGTGCTTGCCAGTAGGATTTGCTGAAGGAGGCAGAAGCAGGAGTTTGAGGCCAGCTTGGGCTACACATTGGGGGCTGGAGAGATGGCTTACTGGTTAAGAGCACTGGCTGCTCTTCCAGAGGATCTGGGTTCAATTCCCAGCACTCATATGGCAGCTCTCAATTGGAACTCCAGTTCCAGGGGACCTGGCACCTTCACCCAAGCATAAATGTAGGTAAAACACCAATGCACATAAAAATGAATCTTAAAAAAGAATAAAACAGGCTGGAGAGATAGCTCAGTGGTTAAGAACATTGATTGCTATTCCAGAGGACCCTGGTTCAATTCCCAGCACCCACATGGCAGCTCACACCTGTCTGTAACTCCAGGTCCAGGGGATTTGACAACTCTCAGACACACGTGCAGGCAAAACACCAATGCATATAAAAATAAAAATAAACCATTAAAAAAGCTGTATTATCAAAAAAAAAAAAAATAAAACAAGCCTTTAGGGCTGGAGAGATGGCTCAGAGGTTAAGAGCACTGACTACTCTTCCAGAGGTCCTGAGTTCAATTCCCAGCAACCACATGGTGGCTCACAACCATCTGTAATGAGATCTGGTGCCCTCTTCTGGCCTGCAGACATACATGCAGACAGAACACTGTATACATAATAAATAAATCTTAAAAAACAAACAAACAAACAAAAACAAAACCAAAAAAAAAAAAACCCAAGCCTTTAATCCCAGCACTCTGGAGGCAAAGGCACGTGAATCTCTAAGTTTGAGTCCAGCCTGGTCTACAAATGAGTTCCAGGACAGCCAGGACTGTTACACAAGAGAAACCCTGTCTCAAAAAACCAATTAAATAGATAATAAGTATAAAACAAAACAAACAACTAAAAAACCCCCCAAATAAGTACAAATTTAAAATCAACCTCTAATGGTGAGGTCTGTAATCCCAGGTACAAGGGAGGCTGACAGAGGAGAGCAGGTTCAAGGACTGATTAGACTGAAGGCCAGCCTGAGCAACTCACTCAGATCCTGTCTCACAGAAAGAAAAGAAAAAAAAGATTGGGGGTGTAGTTCAATGATCGAATGCTTACCTAGCACGTTAAGTCTTGGGCTTACCCCCAGTACCATTTGTCTTTATTTTAGGAAATGTTGATATTTCTATGTAGCTCAGGGTTCTAGTTCTAGGTTCTAGCTGGGATTAGAGGTGTGTGTCACCGTGTTTGGCTGTGCTGGTGACTTTACTACTGTGTTTCATCTTAGGAACATATTCCATAATTTGACCTTCCATATCTTTGAAGTTTGAAACATTTCAGCATTTTTTACTCATGTATCAATTTCTGCCTCTGCTTCAGTTCCTTCTTCATTTTCCTCACATGACCTAAGTTCTCCAGCACTTTCACCTTAATCCCTGTTTTTCAAGTCTGCTTGAGATGTGGCAGCAGCTTCAAATGTAGAAGCAACCTCTCCACTATATATAAATTCTCTATTCTTTCTCTGTATATATTATTAATATAATACATTAGCAACAATACACGTTTATTTATTCATTTATTTATTTCCTCTCCTAGTCCAGATCCATCTCCGAATCAGTATAGCCATCTCCCATTTGCAATAAAATGACTTGGTGCCTCCCTTTTTTTTAAGTACCCCCTTCAGAAGTCTTTATGTAGCCTCCGTGCTTTTTCTGGCATAATGTGTGCTCACCACTGGAATACATTTCTCATATACATATTTCCATATATACATATATATTTATATGTTTTTCAAGACAGGGCTTTTCTGTGTAACAGCCTTGCTTGTCCTGAAACTCGATTTGTAGACCAGGCTGGCTTCGAACTCACAGAAGTCGGCCTGCTTTTGCCTCCAGAGTGCTGAGGTTAAAGGCGGTGCTACGCCTGACTCTTATATTCTCTATCTACAAATTCAACTCCTTATCCATTTTATCATTTATGCCCCGTGGCTGTAACTTTTGCAGTGTGAAGTTCCACAGCTGAACTAGCACAGATTTCTTTCACAATTTCACGGAAAGTAAGTTCTTAGCATTGTTCTTTTCTTGGCTACCTTAGCGTTAAGACTTTTATTTATTGAAATTTCCTGCCTTTTCAATTAAAGGAAGCACTTTATGCTTCTCTAGCATTTTGTAAAGGTCACTTCATTATCCTTGCACTTAGGAGCCACTATTAATTAGAATAAGGGTCGTGGGGGCAGGAGAGATGGCTCAGCGGTTAAGAGCACTGACTGCTCTTCTAGAGGTCCTGAGTTCAATTCCCAGCAACCACATGGCTCACAGCCATCTGTAATGAGATCTGGTGCCCTCTTCTGGCCTGCAGGGATACATGCAGGCAGAACACTGTATACACAATAAATAAATCTTAAAAAAAAAAAAAAAAAAAAAAAAAGAATAAGGGTCGTAGGGACAGAAGTTAAAAGTTAGTGTGGAAGGCCGTGGTGGCACATGCCTTTAATCGCAGCACTCGGGAGGCAGAACCAGGCAGATTTCTGTGAGTTCAAGGCCAGCCTGGTCTACAGAGCAAGATCCAGGACAGGCACCAAAACTACACAGAGAAACCCTGTCTCGAAAAACAAAAACAACAACAAAAAAACCAAAACAAAACACCCAAACCAAACCAACAAAAACCACCACCACCAAGAACAAAAACACCCAAACCAAACCAAAAGAACAGTGGAAACCCAGCTGGCTAGTGACAGTCAACAAGCCAGTCGCGTGCAGTGTAGACACGCGGGACAAAAGGGTGATAGACACCCTTGCGGAACCAAACAGAAACACAGATTTCTTCTGCTAACTCAAGAATGGCGCCTAACTTGAAACCTAGGACTAGCCTATTTCTGGGACTTTCGGACCGCAGGTAGAAGAAAGAGAGTGAAACCAAGGAAACGGGAAACGGAAACCTCTTGGTGAAGAAGTCTCAGCTCTAGGTGCCCAGGTTGAATTTCAGCGCGCAGGCGTCACCTGGCCTCGCCTCCAGACGCAGGCGCCGCACGATCGGGTCCCGGTGCGCAGCCGCGGGTATTCACGCAGGCGCAAGAGTGTCCGGCCAGCCCCGCCCCGGCTCTAGGCCGCGAGGCGCGGGCGGGGCGATGGCGCGCGGGAGGGGCGGGGCCACGCTGCGGGCCCGGGCCATGGCCGCCGCGGATGCTGAGGTGAGGCGCGGGGCCGGCGTTCGGCGCTGGGGCGCGGGCCGTGATCGTGATGGCAACAGCCGCGGCGAGAGGGCAGGAACCCAAGCGTGCTGCGAGCTGGGTGGGGCCGCGCGCCCCCGCCGCCTCGGGCCAGGCGGCGGCGAGGCCCCAGCGTCCGGCCCGCGCTCCGCCGGCGCGCTTTGTGCGCGGCGGGCCGGAGCAGCGGTGGCGGCGGCAGCAGCAGCGCGGCGGGCGGTAGGAGGCCGCGGCCCCGCATCCCGCAGCCGCGAGCCTGACTGCGGGCGGGTCGGAGCGGGGGTGGCGGAGACAAAAGGCAAAGTCGAGCGGGCCAACTTGTGCGCGGCGGAGATGAGGCCGGCCTGCGCCTGCTGCCCCGCGCCGTGACCTTTCACTCGCCGCGAGAGCGTGGCACCATCTTTAAGGAAAAGTTGGCCGGTCCCGCTCGTCTCCCGCGCACAAAGCCGCTGCAGCAGGGTGACCACGGGCAGCACGCTCGACAGAGGATTGTCTGCGGACCCAAGTTTATTTCTTCACCGATGGCATTAAAGCGGCGGGGGACGGCGAGTTAGCGTTCTTTTGTTCGCGTGGTGGCCTTCCCTCTGCTCTTTCTGCGGGATAGTTTGCTTCCTGGTTTTTTTGCGGCGTAAACGTTATGCCCCGGCGAGAGGGACCGCTGTCTTCCCCAAGCTGAGAAAGGCCGACAAGGAGTCGGGGTCCGCAGAATGCACTAGTGTTGTGTTCGTAGGGCCGAAGTACGGGGCCGGTTTGGAAGAAAGTATAACATAACAGTTTTCTTCCGAAATTAGCCGCGGGAACAGTTAGCTTTTGGGACTTCCAGACCTCAGAAAGTGAAGGTTTAGTGAGAAGCTGGCACATGTGTGATGCGTAGGTTCAGCAGTACATTTTACCCCAGATAATGTGTGGTCATTGAATTTCTTTTCTTTTCTCTTGCCTTTTTGACGGGTATTCATATAAGTGAACGGCGTGTTTTCAGATCTAATGCAAGGAGGATTTGTTGAGTACTTAACAACGTTCAAGAACTGACTTAGGCACCAGGAACACAAGTGTATAAGAGATAATTCTAAGTCATTTCCAGGATTGTAAGGAAGGAGATAAATAGTCATTCTCATCATTTATTGAGCACTTGATGTGTTCCAGGCATTGTTTAAGCCCTTCAGAGAAGTTACCTCATTCAGTTTTTTAATGACCTGTGCAGCGGGTACTGTATTTCCTATTTAGCAGATGAGGAAAATAAGACTTGGCAGAGGTAAGTAACTTTGCCTGGTCAGTTGTAGGCCTGGCCACTTTTCTTCCTTCCTTTCTTTTTAAAGATTTATTTATTTATGTATATGAGTGCTCTTTTTGCATGTATGCCTGCATGACAGAAGAAGGAATCAGATCCCATTATAGATGGTTGTGAGCCAGTATGTGGTTGCTAGGAGTTGAACTCAGGACCTCTGGAAGAGCAGTCAGTTCTCCTAACTGCTGAGCCATCTCTCCAGCCCCTGGCCTGGCCATTTTTCAATGTCAGGCACATAATTGGTGTTACTAATTGATGGAGGAAGCTGAGTGTGGTAGTGCATGCTTGTTAATCCTAGCACGTGGGAGGCTGAGGCAGGAGGATTGCATGTTCAAAGCTAGCCTGGACTACAGAGACCCTGCTCCCCTCACCCCTCAAAGATGGAATTGTCAGTGGCCTCCAGTATCTTTGATTTCCCAGGCAGCCTACATAGTGTGTGTGTTTGTTGAGCCTGTGCCTGGTCCCAGCCCTACTGTGTAGGTCTTTTGTGCATAATGTAGCGTATAAACATGACAGCAGTTTTACCAAGTAGGTTCTGTGGTATCCCCTTTTGCAGGTGAGGCAACAGGCACATAGCCCCAGGATTTCAGAGGGTGCGCTGTAGTTGAAGATGCAGATGTGTGGCTAGAGAGCCCATACTGGATAAACATGTGTTACACCTGCCTTTGGATTTATGACTTTACGTGTTTATCGTGGAGGTACATGACAGGGTGAGAGGTCCTCGTCTGTGGTCCTGTGGAATTGGGTAGGCATGGGCTCATCCTCACTGAATCTTGAAATATTTACTGGTTAGGGTTCACTAATTGTGGGGTGATTAACCCATTAGAGCTGACACTGAAGCTTATTTAAGTGTGCGTTTTTATATTACTGAGGTAGTGGAGAGGTTTATTAATGTGTTCCCTATTCTCCATTTTGTAGATTGATGTGGGCTAATCTACTTCTTGGGTTGAAATGTATGTCCTGATCACAGGATCAGAGTGTGATACATAGGGCTTTTGTCTTAGCAAAAATGTTATCTTGCCGCAGGAGTGCCTTCCAAAACAAAATGTGTATTTGGCTAATATGTATCTTCTTATTAAGATTAAAAAGTTATTTAATTTTATGTGTATTAATGTTTTGTCTTTATATATAATTTTATGTGTATGGATGTTTTACTTGCATTTATGTTTGCATGTCTGGTGCTAGTGGAGGCAGTGGTGCCCCTGGAACTGGAGTTAGGGTGATTGTGAACCATTAAGTAGATGCTGGGAGTTGAACCCTGGTCTTCTGAAATAGCAACAAGTGTTCTGTGAACTGTGGAGTCATCTCTCCAGTCCCAGTGTTTGCTTTCTTTCTTTTCTTTTTCTTTTTCTTTTTCTTTTTTTTGAGCCAGAGCCTTGATGTGACTAGCTTGGAACTCATTGGAACTCATGACAAATTTCTTGCCTGAGTGTTGGTATATAAGCCACCATGCCCACTTGTACCTCTCTCTTCTTCGTTTGTTTTGAGAGAGGCACTTGCTGTGCTCCTAATGTTGGCCTTGAACTTCTGGTCCTCCTTGGTTACAGGTGTGTATTACCATGCCTGGTTTTGTTTCTTTTCCTTTAATCTTAGATTTTAATTGGATGTGGACATGCACACCTGTGATTTAGCACATGGAGGCTAAGGCAGAAAGATCATAAATTAGGTTAGCCTGGGGTACAGCCAGGTGTGGAGCGTGACTTTAGTCCTGGCACTGGACAGGTATTCGAATTTCTGGGTTCGAGGCCATCCTGGTCTACAGAGGGAGTTCCAGGACTAGCAGCACTACACAGGGAAACCCTGTCCTGAAAAACAAGACAAACACTAGCCCTCAAAACAATTGTTTGTAGAATAGTGTATACATACATAGTTTAAAAAGTCAGGGCTAAGATATTATTGGAAACTTTAAAGTTTTAGTTCTTGAGTGTTCACTTCATGTTTCTGAGTATATGCTGCTGTTACCATGTCTCTACTTACCAACTGTAGGGATTACCTGTGTGCCTCCAGTAATAAAAGATGAGGAGTTTAATTCTTTTGAATTGTGTGGTCACCTGCTAGTTAGAATGGGCGTTTTCTTGGACTGGTGTGCAGCATTGTCTTTGGAGTTTGGTCTACCTTCCTTGCTCTCAGAGAGCTCTCTCTCTCTCTCCCCCTGTCCCCCTGGGGTAGAATGTATATTCTAGTAGCTGCTGAAGTAGATGACGATGGGGCTGAGGATGTAGAATTGAGTGCTGAGCTAGGTTAAACTGGGTGTGGTATGCATGCCTGTGATCTCAGTGCTAGGTAGGTAAAGGCAGGAGTATCAGAAGTTTTAGGTCATCCTCAGCAATGTAGCAAGTTCAAAGCAAACTTTGGTTCCAGGGGACTGTGTCTCAAGAAAACAAAGCGGGGGTTGTTAATGGCAGTGAACCTTTTTTATGTCTAAAAATACAGATGTACTTTACTTCTGTCATACTTGAAGAAAAAGTTTGGGTAAGCATGGAATTCCTGCTTGGAAGTCAGTTATGAAGGATTTTTTTTGGGGGGGATGGGGAGGGGGAAGGGTGTGGGGGGGGCAATGGTATGCTCCAGGGATTGAGTAAGAACCAGTATGGTTCACAAGGATTTTGTCTGAACAAAATGTCATGAATTGCTAAGTTGTATCCCAGCCTTCTGAAAGTCAGCAGCATTCCATTATTGCTATTGAGAAAGAAGTCCAGTTTGAACCCCCCCCCCCCCCCCCCCCCCCCCCCCCCCCCCCCAATCCTCAGTGCTCTGGAGAGTAAACCTAGGGTTACAGGCTCTCCTGATGCCAGGCAGTTTCTATACCACTCAGCTGTAGATCCAGACTCCATTTGACTTTCAATTTTCTTTTTCCCCTTGAGACAGGGTTTCTCTGGGTAGCCCTGGCTGTCTTGGAATTCACTCTGTAGACTAGGTTAGCCTCAAACTTAGTGATCCACCTGCTTCTGTCTCCCGAGTGCTGGGATTAAAGGCGTGCTCCACCACACCTAGCTTGATTTTTTTTTCTTTAAAATTTTAATTTTATTTATTATTTTTTTGAGACAGCATAGCCCTGACTGGCCTTAAATTCAAGGTCTTTGTCATCATTCTTGGCTCGAGTTTTTATTTACTGAAAACGTTTTGTTTTTGTTTTTTGAGACAGGGTTTTTCTACATAGACTTGGTCTGTGTATTCTAGGTTGTCCTTGATCTCAGAGATCCACCTGTCTCTTGGCTCCTGAGTGCTGGGATTCAAGGCATGAGCTACCACACCTGGTTTGTTCTGTAACTTAAAAGATTGAGAGAGACAGAGAGAGAGACACAGAGAGAGAGGGAGTGTATGTGAACTCAATAGTCTCATATTCTCTGGTCTGTGCATTCATGTGCCAGTCCCTTGACGATCCGAAGAGGGCATCAGATCTGGAGCTTGAGTTACAGGCAGTTGTGAGCTGTCAAGTGTGGTGTGGGTGCTGGGACCCAAACTCAGGTCCTCTGCAGGAGCAGCAAGTGCTCTTAACCTTTGAGCCATCTCTCCAGCACCTGAAACTTTTTTTTTCATGCAGTAATATTTCTTTCTTTCCTTCCTTGTTTTTTTTTTTTGTTTTGTTTTTGTTTTTTGTTTTTTTAGTTAGTTTTTGTTTTTGAAGACAGGGTTTCTCTGTGTAGCCTTGGTTTTCCTGCAACTGGCCTGCTTCTACCTCCTGAGTGCTGAGATTAAAGGTGTGTGCCACTACCACCTTTAATATTTCTTTTTGCTTTAACACAAATGTGCTTCTCTCTTCAGTTACTCTGTAACAGTCTAAATGCAGGGCTTTAAACTGACTGTAATTTATTTTTTATCTTTACCAATAATGCTATAATGAATATTCTTAAATTTTTTTTTTTACGTTTATTTGTGCATGTCTGTATTCGGGTGTGCATGTATGAGTATGTGTGTGTGAGAGAGAGATCAGAGGGTATTTTACTAAACTTGGTTCTTCTACCTGTGAGTTCTGGATATCAAACTCGGGTTATCAGTCTTGGTGGTAAGCATCTTTACCTGCTGAACTCCCTTATTGGCCCTGTAGTGAACATTCTTGTACATGTACATTTGTGTGTTTTTTTTCCAGAGTAGATAAAGTTGAATGTATTTTAAGTGAAGCAAATTCCAGCTGCTTGGGAGGATGATGGTTGTAAGTTTTTTTTTTTTTTCTTTTTCTTTTTTTGGTTTTTTGAGACAAGGTGTAGCCCTGGCTGTCCTGGAACTCACTCTGTAGACCAGGCTGGCCTCAGAATCAAGAGATCCACCTGCCTCTGCCCTCCAAGTGCTGGGATCAAAGGCATGCACCACCACCACACAGCTGGAGGATTGTAAGTTCAAGGCTGCTCTGGCTTCAGAGTGAGCTCAAGCCAGTCATTGAGAATCCGTGAGATCTTGTTTCAAAATAAAAAGTGAAAAGATTTGAGACCTGGAGGGATGATGTAGGCAGAGTTTTCCTGTTGTAGCAGCAGTTTTCCAAGTAACTAACACTGAGACTTAATATTACTTATAAATGCTTGGCCAATAGCTAAAGCTTTTTACTAGGTAACTCTTACATTTAAATTACATTTCTTATCTACACTCTGCTATGTGGCTTGGTACCTTTTCTTAGTACAGTGTGCTCATCCCTGCCTCTGCTGGCGATTCCTCTGACTCCGCCCCTCTTCATCCCAGCATTCTCTCTGTCTCAGGCTGTCCCACCCAATCTCTTCTTGCCCCGCTATTGGTCAGTCAGCTTTTTATTAACAATGGGTATAATACATATTTACAGTGTACAGAGGAATTATTCCCCAGCAGAAGAGCTCAGTGGTTAAGAGCACTAGCTGTTCCTCCAGAGGTACTGGTTTAATTCCCAGCACTTGCATGGTGGTTCATAACTATCTGTAACTCCAGTTCCGGGGATCTGACACCATCTTCTTGCCTCCATGGGCAGCAGGCATACACATGGTGAACAGACACAACATGCAGGCAAAACACCCATACATATAAAATAAATAAAAGAAGACAAGAGGCTTGGGGTATAGTTTAGTGAGAGTGTTTGCTTAGTGTTTTACTTCTCATTGTGGTGGCAGAGTAACACAGAGGAGGACTGATTTGTCTTATTAAATTATGCATGCTTGTATGGGGTGGGGTGGTGGTGGTTCAAGACATGCCGGCAGGAGTGGAGGTCAGTTCTCTCCTTCTAGCGTGGGTAGTAATCAGGCTTATTTTGGCTCACTTTTTTTTTGAAAGCAGGGTTTCTTTTCTTTATTTCTTTTTTTTCTTTCTGGAGCTGAGGACTGAACCCAGGGCCTTGCGCTTGCTAGGCAAGCGCTCTACCACTGAGTTAAATCCCAAACCCCGAAAGCAAGGTTTCAGTGTGTCGTCCTGCTTGGCTTGGACCTCCCAGAAATCTGCCTGCCTCTGTCTCCTGAGTGTTGGTGCTGGGACTAAAGCTATGTGCTACCACATCCAGTTTGGGCTTGCTTTTGGCATAGTGTTCAGAGGATACAGTGCTTCATTATGGGGAAGGCATGGTGGCCAGAGGGTATGAAGCCACTTGTTCCTTAGATCAGGAAATAGCAACTTTAAAGATTCTATTTTCAGCCGGGCGGTGGTGGCGCACGCCTTTAATCCCAGCACTTGGGAGGCAGAGCCAGGTGGATCTCTGTGAGTTCGAGGCCAGCCTGGGCTACCAAGTGAGTTCCAGGAAAGGTGCAAAGCTACACAGAGAAACCCTGTCTCGAGACCCCCCCCCCAAAAAAAAAAAAGATTCTATTTTCTTATTTTATTACCTGTTTCTGTGTTTGTGCCATGGGGGACACGTGGGGGTTGGTGTCTGCTGAGACTAGAAGAGGACATCTGATTCTCTGGAGTTGGAATTACAGATGATTGTGAGCTGCCATGTGGATGCTCGGAGCTGAACTCTGGTCCTCTTCAGGAACAGCCAACGTGGGCCTAGAGAGATGCACTTACTGATCCCAGGAGCTGGGATTAAAGGCTGTATACCACCAAACCTGGCTGCTTTTATCTTTCTTGTTTTTTTTTTTTTTAATTTATTATGTATGCATAGGGTACCAGATTGAAATTATATATAGTTGTAAGGCACCATGTGTTTGCTGGGAATTGAACTCAGGACCTCTGGAAGAGCAGCCAGTGCTCTCAACCTTTGAGCCGTCTCTCCAGCCCTTGTGTTTATTTTTTTGTTTTTGTTTTTGAGACAGGGTTTCTCTGTGTAGCCTTGGCTGAAACTCATTCTGTAGACCAGGCTGGCCTTGAATTCACAGAGATCTGCCTGCCTCTTCCTCCTGTATGCTGGGATTAAAGGTGTGCACCACCACTGTCTGACCCTATTTTAAGTTGAAAACATTGTAAATTGAAAATTCATTTTAACACACCTACCTGTCTTAGTGAAATCCCATTGTAGCATATGGGTCCTGGCCTTGCTTTGGTTAAGCAGTATTACAAGAAGATTGACCTGTCTGTTACTAGTAAGGAAAAAATAAAAATTTGAAGTATGATTCTTATTAAATGAGCATTTTTCATATTTGTAAAGTTGAAAAATTATTTTTTGTGAGACAGGATATCATTTTGTAGTCTAGGCTGACCTTGTACTTTTGTTATTCATGCCTCTAAAGTACTGGAAGTTACCTGCCATGCCCAGGTCAAAGTTGAGAAATTTTAAGTTGAACCATTGTAAGTTGGGGACCATCTGTATAAACTGGGTTAAAAGGTAGTGTAACGACCCATTACTGAACGCATGTAGTCTCTTCCTGCTGTCCTTGTTTCCCATGGAATAGCTTACTCTACCCTTTTTTGTGCTTGCCTGTCCTCAAGTGTAGTGTGTTTTTGGAAGTTGCCAAGAAATGTATTAGTTTTTAATTGTGCTATGGTGTACATGTGTAGAGGGCAGAGAAAAACTTGTGGGAGTTTATAGGTATTTAACTCAGGTTGTCAGTCTTGGCAGCAAGCGTCTCTACATACAGAGCCATTTTGCCAGCTTGTTCTGGAGCTTTCTGTAGGGTTCACCTTCCAGTCTCCTGTGACTCTAGAATGTGATCTGCTGGTCTGTGGTGTTATGTGGGTTTCTACCAATTCCTCTTTGAGGTTTTGAGGATCGCTGGCTTCTTTCTGTCCCTTTCTATGTCTCTCAGGATCAGTCAGTTTTCTCACTATCTATCTATCTATCTATCTATCTATCTATCTATCTATTTATTTATTTTGGTTTTTCGAGACAGGGTTTCTCTGTGTAGCTTTGCGCCTTTCCTGGATCTCGCTCTGTAGACCAGGCTGGCCTCGAACTCACAAAGATCTGCCTGACTCTGCCTCCTAAGTTTGCTTATTATTTATCATCCCCTTATTTAAATTCCTCCTTCCTCTGTGCTATGTAGTAAGTTAGCTTTACTTTTAACTTCCTATTCATGTTTTTGTCAGGCTTTTACGCGTCTCCTAGATGGCTACGTGGAGTTTTTGTTTTTTTTTCCTTCTTGACCATATCTTTGGTTGATTTTTTTTTCTTGATAAGAGAAGTGGGAGGGTCAGAAGAATTTATTTTAACATTGAACTGTGAATTTTTTTTTTTTTTTTTTTTTTTTTTGAGATCGTGTTCTCTTCATGTAGCCCTGACTCTCCTGGAACTTGTATAGATCAAGAGACTATAAGAGACACACCTGCTTCTGCCCCCCCCAAGTGCTTGGATTAAAGTAATTGTGACTGGCTGGTTATAGCTACAAATCTTTTTTTTTTTTTTTTAAGATTTATTTATTTATTATGTATACAGTGTTCTACCTGCGTGCCAGATCTCATTACAGATGGTTGTGAGCTACCATGTGGTTGCTGGGAATTGCAATCAGGACCTCTGGAAGAGCAGCCAGTGCTCTTAACTGCTGAGCCATCTCTCTGGCCCAGCTACAAATCTTGGTAGTGGTTCTCATCTGAATAGTCATTGTGCACAGGGCTGCTTGTCTGGGTCAGGGAGGGAGGGAGAGACAGAGACAGACAGACAGACTGACTGACTGATGGATTGATGGTGTGGTTTGTGATAGGAATGCCTTAGCGGCCTAACAGACCAGCAGAGATGATGCTGATGCTTGTCCTTCATTCAGCCCTAACATCATAGGACATCTGTGGGTAGTTTAGTCTGATGCCAGGAGGTTCATTGTCAGCATATTTAAAACAGTACAATTTGGGGAGAAGTTTCTGGGCAACAATCATTCCAGTTCCAGGTGCACAATAAAGCTTAAGGTGTCACTACTTAGAAACTCCTTTAGAAAGTGTATATGACCATGAGAGGGTGGGTTCTCCAGCTAAAGGGACTAGAATGTAGTGGTCTCTGACCAAGAAAGCATACAGGTCAGCAGGCTATAAAGTACATGTGACATCTCCCCTAAGGATGGCTCCTGTTGACTAAGGAACAAAGTTAAAAATAAAGGTCTATGGAGGGAGAGACCGGGAGGGTTTGGGTGAGGTCTGCCTCCATAGATAGCAAAAGGACACCAAGTTGTTAACAATATCCATTCCCAGCCTTTTGGGTGGAAAACAGGTAATTCCTCCTTTGAGGAGAGTTCTCTGTGTGTTTAGCATTCCTGGTTCCTTAGTCCTCTGGGGGCAAGGACCTTTGTGTCTCCAACAAAGGAAGAGACATGAACAACATCCATCACTTTTCCTTTTTTTTTTTTGTTTTTTTGTTTTTGAGACAGGGTTTCGCTGTGTAGCTTTGCGCCTTTCCTGGAACTCACTTGGTAACCCAGGCTGGCCTCGAACTCACAGAGATCCGCCTGGCTCTGCCTCCCAAGTGCTGGGATTAAAGGCGTGCGCCACCACCGCCCGGCTCCATCACTTTTCCTAAGGTCCCAACAACAAACTGAGACATGAGTCTGCCGTTGTTCACTCTGTGGAACCAATGAGTTTATTGGGTTTCCTTACAGATCATAGGTGAGGGACTACTTACAGAGCTGTGGGTGCTCTCTACCCTGACAGGCCATAACAGGAGAGCCCTAACCCAGTAGGGATGAAGGCTTTTGAACAGTTGCTTAGGTGGAGACCTCTGCTTTAGACTTCTCCCACATGTATATATACTCTAGCCCCTCCCCAGACCACATACAATTAAAGCAGAGTTGTGTGAGAATATGGTAGCCTCTCTACCCCCTCTTCGGGGTTGTAAACCATCTACAAACCCAGTTGTGATGATCTTTTGCAAGGGGGCACACAGCTGAATGCCCCAAAATGGTGATTGCTTTGGTCAGAGGACACAAGCTAGTCTGGAATCCCATGTAAATCTTAAGTATGACTTTGAACTTCTGGTCCTTATGCTTCCACCTCCTGAGTACTTGGATCATAGATGTACTCCACCAGGACAGATTTTTATGTGGTGCTGGGGATCAAACCCAGGGGCTGATATATGGTATGCAGGCATTCTACCTAACTGAGCTCCATTCCTAGCCTAAGCATTCATTATTATTTTTTAAAGGTTGATTTATTGCTGGATGGTGGTGGCACATGCCTTTAATCCCAGCACTTGGGAGGCAGAGGCAGGTGGATCTCTGAGTTCAAGACTAGCCTGAGCTATAGAGTTCCAGGACAGCCAAGGCCACACAGAGAAACTATCTCAAAAGACAAACAAAAAAAAGGAAAGCAAAAAAAAAAAAACAAAACAACAACAACAACAAAAAAAAACACTGGAGATTTTTTTCAGTATGGTTATATTGGGAAGAGGAACAAAGAGATTCTGGGAACCCCCCAGTTCTGTCTTTGGGGGTCCTGAAATGAGATCAGAGTTCATTGATTTATTTTTGAGCAAGTTCTTTCTATGTAGTCCAGGTTATTCTGGAACTCACAGGGATCCACCTGCCTTTGCCTCCCAAGTGCTGGGATTAAAGGTGTGTGCCATATGCATAGCAAGATCAAAGTTTGAATATAGGGTTGAGGATATGTACGTCTAAGCAGTCCTTGTTTTTTGTCTTTTGAGACAGGGTTTCTCTCTAGCCAGGCTGTCACTGAACTCAGAGATCCACCTGCCACTGCCTCCTGCTTCCCGAGTGGTGGGTGTAAAGGTGTTCACCCCAGCTTCCTGGCTAAAAGCAGTCCTTGTCCTTGTTAAGGTGTGGTCCCATCATCTGGGTTTTAGTCTTGTCCTGTGGGCTAATTAAAACTGTTTGAAATAACTTTCATGAAATATTTCAGGAGAGAAGTCCCCCCTCTGGCTGTAGCCCTTTGCTTTTCCCAGTGAGATTCCTGGCGAAATTAAAAAAATTTTTGGAGCCGGGTGGTGGTGGCGGCGGCGGCGGCGGCGGCGGCGGCGGCGGCGGCGGCGGCGGCGGCGGCGGCGGCGGCGGCGGCGGCGGCGGCGGCGGCGGCGGCGGCGGCGGCGGCGGCGGCGGCGGCGGCGGCGGCGGCGGCGGCGGCGGCGCAGGCGCACACCTTTAATCCCAGCACTCGGGAGGCAGAGCCAGGCAGATCTCTGTGAGTTCGAGGCCAGCCTGGTCTACAGAGTGAGATCCAGGACAGGCACCAAAACTACACAGAGAAACCCTGTCTCGAAAAACCAAAAAAACAAAAAAAAACAAAAAAAAACAACTTTTTTTTTTTTTTGTACGTTAATTTAATAGTTAGTCCTAGAGACTAAAGTGCTTGTTTAGAATGTCTTCATCTCTGCCAGGTCAGTTCCAAACCTGTGCATAAGGGACCAGCTACCACATCCCTTTCCGCTTGATGCTCACTCCATTATCTCTCCTTTTACGCTGCAGTGTGTTTTTGCTGAGTCATTAAAAAAAGTTAAAAAAGAAAGTGAGTTTAGCTGCACAGACAATTCACCCGTAAAATTTTCTGGGTTGATTTCTTCAGAAGAGGTTAAGTTCTTTGAAAATTGCATCAAGGATCTATTCTGGAAGTTTAATATTGACCCAGTACTGCTGCTAGTTAATATTCAAATTCACATTTCCAGGGGTTGTAAATGTAGCTTAAGCAGTAAAGCATTTGCCTAGTTCAGTTTCTAACACTTGAAAACACTAAACTAAACAAAATGGCCTTTATAGACAAATTTTTCTTTTTTGAAAAAATTTTTGTGTATGAATATTTTGTCTGCATGTATGTGTGTGTTCCACAAATGTGGCTGGTGCTTGCAAAGGTCAGAAGAGGGTGTTTTATCCCCTGGGACTGGAGTTGGTTGTGAGCTGCCTTATAGGTGCTGGGAATCAAATCTCGGTGTTCGACAAGAACAGTAAGTTCTCTTAACCACTGAGCCAGCCAGCTCTCCAGTCCTTCCCATTCTTTCTTATTTAGCACTGTTAATGCTGGAAATAAAGGTATGTACCACCATGCCTGATGTTAACCTGTCTTTTTTATCTCCTCAAGACAAGATTTTTCTATGTAGTTCTGGCTGTCCTGGAACTCCCTCTGTAGGCTAGGCTGGCCTCATTCAAAAATCTGCCTACCTCTGCCTCCTGAGTGTTGGGAATTAAATGTGTGTGCCACTACCTCCCGGCTTTAGCCTGTCATTTTAATGAAAATGTTAGTTAGGTCATGGTAGGCTGGGTCAGATAGAGGTTGTACAAAGTTGCTCAGACCAAGAGCCTGAGTGCACACCGAGACCTCAAGTCAGATTGGGGTTGTGTACTGTGATTGGGAAATGATGTGGAGAGAGCTGGGGATGTAGCTGAGTGTAGAGCACTTGCTTGGCATAACGTTAAAAAAAAAAAGTGAAGCGCTAGTGCACAGCAACTGGGCACACAGGGTGGTTGGACTCTGCTAGGTAGGAGGGTGCATCTAAGCTGGGTTCATGTGGTTCTTATGGTTCATACATGCCACCATGGTGAACAGAGGTGGGTGTTAGAGACTTGAGTGGAGGGGATACAGCAGGAGGAATGTAGTGACTTCCCCAAGTACTGGATTGGTACAGGCTGGTAAAAAATTCTTACTGACACATCTATAACTTTGGTGCTCTGGTGGCAGGAGTATCACAAGTGGGAGGCTAGGGAGGCATTGAAACTTTTGGGCCAGATGCAACTACTGGGTGAGATCTTGTCTCAAAACAAACAAGGGCTGGAGAGATGGCCTGGCATTTAAGAGGGATTTCCATATGGGGATTAGATTTCTAGCACCCATATGGAGCTGTTCACAACAGTCTGTAATTACAGTTCCAGGGGATCTAACACCCTCTCTGGCCTCCCCGGCACCAGGTACCTGTGTGGTGTACATACATGCAGGCACATAAATGTAAAATAAAAACAAATCTTATAAAAACAACAATAAAAAGAAAACAACCGAACTCCTAGAGATAGCAAAAGATTTCCTCATTGTTCAGACAACCAGATATAATCACCTGTGTGCTCAGGAATCATACAGAGCATTTTACTTGACAGAAGAAAATCAAATGCATGACATGCATTAATGTTTACTTCGCAGTTATTACATAAATATACTAATAGTAGTTTTCAAAGTTTGCTTTAAAATATTTTACTTTCTGTGATCTCTGTCCTTCTTTTCTTTCCTTCCCTGGTTCCCTGCTTTTGCAGTTTGGGGAATTCAACCCAGGACCCTGGGCATGCTAGGCAAGTGCTGTACTGTTGAAACTATTCCCAGTACCCTTTTCACTTTAAGACAGTGTCTCATTGCTTTGTCCAGGTTATCCTTGAACTCATTCTGTAGCCCAGACAGACCTTGAACTTCTAGGTCTTCCTCTTTTAGCTTCCTGAGTTACTAGGATTACAGGCTTGTGTTGCTAGGCCCAGTGGATAAAATGCTTTAATGATCTATGAACCTAATGAAATATTCTACTTGTCATAGTATGATAATCATGAGAATGTGTGAATATGATGGAGTATGTATATACCTTGCAACCATGCAAAACATGCACATAAGCAGAAAAATTATAAGGAAATGAAAAAAGTTGAGTTAGGATGATGATGATACTTATTTTGAAATTTGCCATTTATATTCATTTTTTTTGTTTTGCTTTTTTTATTTTTATTCTTTAAAATGATTTATTTATTTTTATGTGTATTGGTGTGCCTGCATGTGTGTCTATGTTAAGGTGTCAGATCCCCTGGAACTGGAGTTACAGACAGTTGTGAACTGCCATGTGGGTGCTGGGAATTGAACCTGAGTCCTCTGGAAGAGCAGCCAGTTCTCCCAACCTCTGAGCCATCTCTCCATCCCCCGTTGTTTTGCTTTTTGAGACAAGGTCTTGTAGCCCTGGCTGCCCTTGGACTTACTATGTAGGTTAGTTTAGCCTTGAATTCTTGGTCCTCCTGCCTCCACTTCCCAAGTATTGCTTGCTCCATCACAGCAGACTTTGCTTTTGATATTTTAATTGGTTAATTAATTATTCTAAAAGGGAGAGATGGAAGTTATTCACATGATGAAATAGTTCAGAACCCGAATGGAATGGGCAGCTTCATGTGACTTCATTTCAACAGTAATTTCAGTCCATTTATTTTCCAAGAATGTCAACATCTCTAAATAAGAAATACTCTTAGCCAGGCATGGTAGCACATGCCTTTAAACCCAGTACTTGGGAGGCAGAGGCAGGAGGATCTCTGAGTTTCAGGCCAGCTTGGCCTACAGAGTGAGTTCCAGGACAGCCAGGGATACACAGAGAAAAATAAAACAAAGCAGCAACAACAACAACAAAAAAAAAAAAAAAAGGAAGAAAAAATAAGAAATAATCCTTGTTACTTAGAAATACTGTGGTGCCTGACAACTGCTACTGTTGCTTGTAATACTTTTCATTGGGATTTTTTTGGGAAGCATAATGTCACCTTTGGTTCCAGTTGCAGTTGTACTCCTCTTAATGCTATGTCAAACAGCAAAAGAAATTTGACGAGCCTTCACTATGGACCTAATGTGATAGGAGATAGCTTGGCACACATCTAGGTGAAAAATGTGTAGATCGGTGTAGATCCTAGCTTGGTGTTTGTAAGGAAAAAATGGAGACTACATGTGACTCTCAGGGTAGCATTTAGAGTAGGGCTTCATGGCCATGATTGTACTCAGTTTGGGCTGTAGGGTTGATCCTGAACATCGTAGTATGTCTGGTAGTTTCCCTGGCTTCTGCTCACTCAGGCCTGTCATGACAGTGAACTGAGATTCAGTGTAGCAGAAATCCAACCATTTCTTTTGCTTCCTCCAGATCCACATCATCTGTTTCTGGGACCAGTGCAGATTGCCCTTAACTGGCCTTTCCAATTCCTTCTTTATTTTTATTTTATTTTATTTTATTTTTTCTATTATCAGCTTGATACAGTACAAATTCTTATCCTAATAGTGAAATGTTTCACTGAAGCTTGCACAGTGATTGAGTAAAACCAAAATTTATTATAAGCCACAGTCATCCTAGGGTCCTCCCTGCTGTGTAGCCTCCCTGGTTCTGGGGGTTGCAGTCTGATTGTCCTTTGCTTTATATCTAGTATCCATTTATGAATGAGTACATACCATGTTTGTCCTTTTGGGTTTGGGTTACCTCACTCAGGATGATATTTTCTAGTTCCATCCATTTGCCTGCAAATTTCATGCTGTCATTGTTTTTCTCTGCTGAGTAGTAGTACCCCATTGTGTATATGTACCACATTTTCTTAATCCATTCTTCAGTTGACGGGCATCTAGGTTGTTTCCAGGTTCTGGCTATTACGAATAATGCTGCTATGAACATAGTTGAGCATGTATCTTTGTATGATTGAGCATTCCTTGGGTATATGCCCAAGAGTGGTATGGCTGGGTCTTGAGGTAGATCGATTCCCAATTTTCTGAGAAACAGCCATACTGATTTCCAAAGTGGTTGTACAAATTTGCACTCCCACCAACAGTGGAGGAGTGTTCCCTTTATTCCACATCCTCTCCAACATAGACTGTCATTATTAGTGTTTTTGATCATAGCCATTCTGACAGGTATGGTGGTATCTCAGAGTTGTTTTGATTTGCATTTCTCTGATGACTAAGGATGTTGAGCATTCCTTTAAATGTTTTTCAGCCATTTGAGATTCTTCTTTTGAGAATTCTCTGTTTAGCTCTTTAGCCCATTTTTTAATCGGATTGTTCAGTATTTGATGTCTAGTTTCTTGAGTTCTTTATATACTTTGGAGATCAGTCTGCTGTCAGATGTGGGGTTGGTGAAGGTCTTTTCCCATTCTGTAGGCTGTCTTTTTGTCTTATTGACCGTGTCTTTTGCCCTACAAAAGCTTCTCAGTTTCAAGAGGTCCCATTTATTAATTATTGTTCTCAGTGTCTGTGCTACTGGTATTATATTTAGGAAGTGATCTCCTGTGCCAATGCGTTCAAGAGTACTTCCTGTTTTCTCTACTATCAAGTTCAGTGTAACTGGATTTATGTTGAGGTCTTTGATCCACTTGGACTTGAGTTTTGTGCATGGTGACAGATATGGATATTTGTAATCTTTTACATGTTGACATCCAGTTATGCCAGCACCATTTGTTGAAGATACTTTCTTTTTTCCATTGTATAGTTTTGTCTTCTTTGTCAAAAATCAGGTGTTCATATGTGTGTTGATTAATGTCAGGGTCTTCAGTTCGATTCCATTGGTCTCTATGACGGATTTTATGTCAGTACCAAGCTGTTTTTATTACTATAGTTCCATAGTAGAGCTTGAGGTCAGGGATGGTGATGCCTTCGGAGGTTGCTTTATTATATAGGATTCTTTTAGCTATTCTGGGTCTTTTGTTTTTCCATATGAAGTTGAGTATTGTTCTTTCCAAGTCTGAAGAATTGTGTTGGTATTTTGATGGGGATTGCATTGAATCTGTAGATTGCTTTTGGTAAGATTGCCATTTTTACTATGTCATGGGAGATCCTTCCATTTTCTGATATCTTCTTTAATTTCTTTAGAGACTTAAAGTTCTTATCAAACAGGTCCTTCACTTGTTTAGTTAGTGTTAATCCCAAGGTATTTTATATTATTAGTGGCTATTGTAAAGGGTGATTTTTCTCATCCCTTTTATCATTTGTGTATAGGAGGGCTACTGATTTTTTTGATTTGATCTTGTATCCTGCCACTTTACTGAAGGAATTTATCAGCTGTAGGAGTTTCCTGGTAGAATTTTTGGGGTCACTTATGTATACTATCATACCATTTGCAAATAGTGAAAGTTTGACTTCTTCCTTTCCAGTTTGTATCCCCTTGATCTCCTTTTGTTGTCTTATTGCTTTAGCTAAAACTTCAAGTACTATATTGAATAAATATGGAGAGGGTGGACAGCCTTGTCTTGTTCCTGATTTTAGTCTAATCGTTTTGAGTTCTCTCAGTTTAATTTGATGGTGGCTGTTGGCTTGCTGTAAATTGCCTTTATTATGTTTAGGAATGTTCCTTATATTCCTGATCTCTCTAAGACCTTTATCATGAAGGGGTGTTGGATTTTGTCAAAGGCTTTTTCAGCATCTAATGAGATGATCATGTGTTTTGTTTTTTTTCTTTCAGTTTGTTTATATGGTATATTACATTGACAGATTTTCGTATGTTGAACCATCCTTGCATCCCTGGGATGAAACCTACTTGGTCATGGTGGATAATTTTTTTGATGTGTTCTTGGATTCAGTTTGCCAATAATTTTTTTTTTTTTTTTTGGTTTTTCGAGACAGGGTTTCTCTGTGTAGCTTTGCGCCTTTCCTGGAACTCGCTTTGGAGACCAGGCTGGCCTCGAACTCACAGAGATCCGCCTGGCTCTGCCTCCCGAGTGCTGGGATTAAAGGCGTGCGCCACCACCGCCCGGCCAGTTTGCCAATAATTTTGTTGAGTATTTTTGCATCAATGTTCATGAGGGAGATTGGTCTGTAATTCTCTTTCTGTGTTGCATCTTTGTGTGGTTTGGGTATCAGGGTAACTATAGCCTCATTAAAAGAATTTGGTAATGTTCCTTCTGTTTCTATTGTGTGGAACAATTTGAAGAGTATTGGAATTAGTTATTCTTTGAAAATCTGGTGGAATTCTGCACTGAAACTATCTGGACCTGGGCTTTTTTTGTTTGGGAGACTTTTAATAACTTTCTATTTCTTTAGGAGTTATTGGTCTATTTAAATAGTTTATCTGGTCTTGATTTAACTTTGGTATATAGTATCTATCCAGAAAATTGTCCATTTCTTCCAGATTTTCCAATTTTGTGGAGTACAGGTTTTTGAAATTGACCTGATGATTCTCTGGATTTCCTTGTTGTCTGTTGTTATGTCTCCCTATTCATTTCTGATTTTGTTAATTTGGGTGCTCTCTCTTTGCCTTTTGATTAATTTGGCTAGGGTTTGTCTATCTTGTAGATTTTTTTCAAAGAACCAACTCTTTGTTTCATTGATTCTTTGTATTGTTCTCTTGGTTTCTATTTCATTGATTTCAGCCCTCAATTTGATTATTTCCTGGCGTCTTTTCCTCCTGGGTGAGTTTGTTTCTTTTTGTTCTAGAGCTTTCAGTTGTGCTGTTAAGTCATTGGTATGAGATTTCTCCATCTTTTTTTAAAATTTTTTTTAATTTAACTTTATTTTATGTGCATTGGTGTGAGGGTGTTGGATCCCCTGGAACTGGAGTTACAGACAGTTATGAGCTGCCATGTGGGTGCTGGGAATTGAACCATGGTCCTTTATAAGAGCAGCCAATGCTCTAAACCGCTGAGCCATCTCTTCAGCTCCTCTCCATCTTCTTTGCTCCTCTCCATCTTCTTTATGTGTGCATTTAGTGCTATGAATTTTCCTCTTAGCACTGCTTTCATAGTGTCCCATAAGTTTGGGTATGTTGTACTTTCATTTTCATTGAATTCTAGGAAATCTTTAATTTCTTTATTTCTTCCTTGACCCATTGGTGCTTCACGTGGGCGTTATTCAGTTTCCATGAGATTGTAGGCTTTCTATAGTTTTTGTTGTTGAAATCTAACTTTAAGGCATGGTGCTCTGATAAGATACAGGAAGTTATTCCAATATTTTTGTATCTGTTGAGATTTGCTTTGTGACCAAGCATGTGGTCAATTTTTGAGAAGGTTCCATGGGGTGCTGAGAAGAAGGTATATTCTTTTGTGTTAGGGTGGAATGTTCTGTAGATATCTATTAAGTTCATTTGAGTCATAACATCTGTTAGGTCCTTTATTTCTTTGTTAAGTTTCAGTCTGGTAGATCTGTCTTTTGGTGAGAGTGGTGTGTTGAAATCTCCCACTACTATTGTGTGGGGTTTGATGTGTGATTTAAGCTTTAGTAATGTTTCTTTTATATTGTATTTGGGGCATAAATGTTCAGAATTGAGACTTCATCTTGGTCGATTTTTCCTGTGATAAATAAATGTAATGTCCATCCCAATCTCTTTCAATTGATTTTAGTTTGAAGTCTTATTTTATTAGATATTAGGGTACTATACCAGCTTGCTTCTTAAGTCCATTTGATTGGAAAGCCTTTTCCCAGCCCTTTACTGTGAGGTAGTGTCTGTCTTTGAAGTTTAGGTGTGTTTCTTGTATGCAGCAGAAGGATGGATCCTGCTTTCTTATCCATTCTGTTAGCCTGTGTCTTTTTATAGGTGAGTTGAGACCATTGATATTGATGGAGATTAATGACCAGTGATTGTTAATTCCTGTTATTTTTTTGTGGTAGTGTTGTGTTTCCCTTCTTTGGTATTTGTTAGTGTGGGATTATCTGTTGCCTGAGTTTTCATGGTTGGATTTCTTTAGGTTGGATTTTTTTTTCCTTCTAGTGCTTTCTGTAGGGCTGGATTTGTGGATAGGTATTGTTTAAATCTGGTTTTATCATGGAATAGTTTGTTTACTCTGTCTATGGTGATTGAGAGTTTTGCTGGGTATAATAGTCTGGATTGGCATCCGTGATCTCTTAGTGTCTGCATAACATTTGTCCAGGACCTTCTAGCTTTCATAGTCTCTATTGAGAAGTCTGGTTACTTGGTCTTTTTCCTTTGTGGCTCTTAATATTTTTTCTTTGTTCTGTAATTTTACTGTTTTGATTATTATGTGGCGAGGGGACTTTTTTTTTTTTTGGATTCAGCCTATTCAGTGTTCTATAAGCTTCTTGTATCTTCATAGGTATTTCTTTAAGTTAGAAAAGTTTTCTTCTATGCTTTTGTTGAATATATTTTCTGTGCCTTTGAGTTGGTATTCTTCTTCTATCCCTATTATTCTTAGGTTTGGTCTTTTCATGGTGTCCCAAATTTCTTGGATGTTTTGTGTTACAACTTTTTTGTCTTCAGTGTTTTCTGATGGATCTATTTTCTCTATTGTGTCTTAAGTGTCAGAGATTCTCTGTTCCATCTCTTGCATTCGGTTGGTTATGCTTGCATCTGTAGTTCCTGTTCGTTCAGTCAGAATTTCTATTTCCAGCATTCCCTCAGTTTGTGTTTTCTTTATTGTCTCAATTTCAATTTTCAAATCTTGAACTGTTTCCTTCATCTGTTTAATTACTTTTTCTTGGTTTTCTTTGATTTCTTCCAATTTTCTGTTTGTTTTTTCTTTCATTTTTCTTTATTAAGAAATTTTCTACTCACTCCACATACTATCCACAGATCCCCCTCCTCCCACCCCCCTCTTCCATTTCTTTAAGGGAATTTTTTATTTCCTCTTTAAGGGAGTTTTTCATTTCCTCTTTAAGGGCCTCTATCATCATCTTAAAGTCATTGTAGGATTGATTTCTTCTGCTTCTTCTGCCTTGGTATGTTCAGGTCTTGCAGGTGTAGAATCACTAGGTTCTGATGGTGTCATATAGGTCTTTATGTTGTTGCCTGTATTTTTGCACTGGTGTCTACTCATCTCTTCCTCCACTCTGTGCAGGCGGTGTCTGTGTCTGAAGGTGCCTCTGTTGTTCTAATTGATAGTCTTGGTCCACTAGTGCAGGATGGGCTTATGGCTCCAGTGATTGTTGGGTTTGTAGGGTTTTTTTTTTTTTTTTTTTTGGTGGGGGAGCAGGGAAAGGGTTTACCTGTTCCCAGTTTGTGTAGGGTGGGCTTATGATTCTGGTGATCTGGTTTGGTGGCTGGGTGGCGCCTTCTTTTGTGTTCTCAGGTCGCATTTTGCTCATTCATCAACTCCTCAGCTGATCTTGTTTCCTCAGACTGCAGACTATAGTATTCTGAAACCTCTCCCAAATGGATGTCAGTTGATCAGGTTGTTCAGTAGGGCAATCTCACCAACACCTCCAAGTTGTTGGGTTTCGCAGGATTGGTAGCTGGGGCCTGGGTTGGCCTCAGGCAGAATGTTCTGTCCATTCTGGTCGCGTCCCACGGAGACGGCTCCTTCCCTGAGTGCTGGGATTAAAGGCTCCAATTCCTTCTTTATCAGGAATCCAATGTGGTCTTTAAAAAGCCAAACCAGCCAGAATTTAGGAGGCTGAGTTATGTCACCAGCCTGTCTTTTATTATTTTCCATTGCTTTGCACTTTTCTTGTTTAGTAGTTTTTGGTACATTCTTAGTACTAATCTTTTGTTTTTAAATAGCAAGAAAACTTTATTCAAAGCAAAGCAAAGAATGATGTGAGAGTGACTCAGGCCACCTGAGTTAGAGTACTCAAGGGCATCTACCAATTTTTTTTTTTTACCTCTTCCAGACACAGACTCACTATGTAGCTCTGACTGTATTGGAGCTCTTTCTGTAGACCAGGATGGCTTCGAACTCACAGAGATCTGCCTGCCCTTACTTCCCGAGTGCTGGGATTAAAGGTGTTTGCCACTACACCTGGCTCACCAAAAATTAAAAAAAAAAATTTATGTCTATCAGTGTTTTACCTGTGTGAATACCTGTCTTTGCACCATGTAGATGTAATTCTAAACAGTCTTAATAAATAAGAAACACAGAACCAAATAAAGAGTTAAAAGCCCAGAGATCAAAGCAGTAGCCAAGAGCTAAGACCACCTTATCTTACCACTCACTGCCGTCATTTGCCTCAGAGAGAGACCTTCTTCCTGTGTCCTGTCTTTTTATTGCCCTTCTGTTCTGCCTTCTCATTGGTTCTAAATCCAACCACATGACTTCCTTGTCACTGCCTGTCTGTACAGACCTCCAGGTCTCTATGGTTGGTACTGAGATTAAAGGCATGTGTCACCATGCTGCCTGTGTCCTTGAACACACAGAGACTTTTCCTGCCATGTGATCAGATTAAAGGCTTGTGCTACCACTACCAGACTGTTGCTTAATGGCTTGCTCTTAGCTCTGATCCCCAGGCAACTTTATTTATTAACATACAAATAAAATCACATTTCAGCACAAATAAAATATCACCATAGCACCACTTACATACCTGGTACTTGTGGATGCCAGAAGAAGGTATGAGACCTCCTGGGAGTGAAATTATAGAAGGGTGTTGGAAATTGAACCTGGGTCTTTGGAAAACAAACCAACAAAAAAATCAGTAAATGCTCTTAACCACTTAGCTTTATCTTTAGACCCTTCACCATATTTTTTAGAAACAATATGTACACACGGGGACACACAGAGTTTTGATTTTCAAGACAGGGTTTATTTATGTAGCCCTAACTGTCCTGGAACTCGATCTGTGGACCAGGCTGGCTCCGAACTCACAGGGATCCATCTGCTTCTGTCTCCCAGGTGCTGGGATTAAAGGCGTGTGCCACCACTGCCCTCCCAAAATACTTTTTGTTTATTTGTTTTTCCGAGACAGGGTTTCCCTGTGTATCCCTGGCTGTTGTGGATCTCGCTCTGTAGACTAGGCTGGCCTCAAACTCATTACTGAATCTGGAGTTTATTATAGAGTGTGATAAATTGGCTGGTCAGCAAGCTACAAGGGGTTCCTCCTGTTTCTACTTCTCCAGGGCTCAGATTACAAGTGTGCACCACTGCACCCAGTTTTTATTTTTTTACCTGGGCTCTAGGAATTCAACGAGGGTCTTGTCCTCATGCTTCCATACGAAGCACCTCATTGACCATGCCATCTCTCTAGCCTGTATTCCCACACACTAAAAAATTTTATTTATTTATTTGCTTTTTTGAGACAGAGTCTCTCTGTGTAGCCTTGGCTATTCTGGAGCTTGATATATAGACCAGGCTGGCTTTGAACTCACTGAGATTCTCTGCCTCTTTGGTGCTGGAATTAAAGGTGGGCATTACCATGCCTGGCTCCTAATTCCCATTTTAAAGGTTAATTCTGTTTGTATTGTGAATCATAGGTTGAAAGACATTTACCTACTTATGAAATTTCTGTTCAAATTTTTGTTTTAAAAAATTTCAGCTCCTGCTGGGCGGTGGTGGCACACGCCCTTAATCCCAGCACTCGAGAGGCAGAGCCAGGCAGATCATTGTGAGTTTGAGGCCAACCTGGTCAGGTTGAGGCCAAACAGCCAGGACTGTTTCACAGAGAAACCTTATCTTGGGGGAAAAAAAAAAATTATCTCCCCTTTCTATGCAATCTCACTGTGTAGCTCAGGTTAGACTTGAGTTCATGAACCTCTTGCCACTGCTTCCTGAGTGCTTGGATTATAGGTGTATGCTTTTATGTCTAGCTTACTGCTTAAGTTTTTTTTTTTTAATATTTATTCATTCGTTATGTATACAGTGTTCTGCCTGCATGTATGCCTGCATGCCAGAAGAGGGCACCAGATCTCATAGATGGTTGTGGGCCACCATGTGTTTGCTGGGGATTGAATTCAGAACCTCTGGAAGAGCAGCCAATGCTCTTAACCTATGAGTCATCTCTCCAGCCACTCAAATTTTGTTCCTAATTTTCATTCTTCACAGTTGACTTGTCTAGTGTGATGGTGCACACCTTTAATCCCAACACTAAGGAGGCAGAGGCAGGCAGATCTTTGAGTTCTGAGGCTAGGTTGGTCTACACAGAATGTGTTCCAGGATAGCCAGAGCTGCACAGAGAAACCCGTCTTGAAAACAGACAAACAAACAAACAAACAAAAAACAAAAACCACCCTTCAAAAAACCCCAAAGTTGACTTAAAAAAAAAAAAAAGGTCATGGAAGCCAGCCGGTGGTGGTGGTGGTGGTGGTGGTGGTGGTGGTGGTGGTGGTGGTGGTGGTGGTGGTGGTGGTGCACACCTTTAATCCCACTAATGCATATAACAGTAAAAATAAATAAATTTAAAAAGTCGCATGAAGTAAGGACTCAGATTCATTTTCATGAGTTTCTTGGTTTTGGGTAACAAATCTTCTAAAAAGTTGTGAACTTCACGTGGGTGCTGGGAATAGAACCTGGGTCTTCAGGGAAAGCAGCTAGTGCTCTTCATTGCTGAGTCATCTCTCCAGTCACATACTTCATTTGCTGTGTGTCTCTGTGCCTCTGCCTGTGTTTGCATGTGGGTGTGTGTTCTCAGAGGCCAGGGCTTTGGAGTCCCTGGAGCTGGAGTTGCAGTTGTGAGCTACCTGACAGCTGTGCTGGGAACTGAACTTGAGTCATTTGCAAGAGCAGGGTGTGTTCTTCCCTGTTGGGCCAAAATCATACCCTAGTTTTTGTTGACTTAATGGTAGTCTTCCACCTGGAGTGAGGTAGAGTCTTGCATAGGTTTTGTTTTGTTCTGAGACAAGTTTTGCTATGTAGCTTAGGTTGGATTGGATCTCACTGTATAGACCTGGGTGGCTGTGAATTCACAGCATTTCTCCTGCCTCTGCTTCCCAAATGCTGAGATTACAGATTTATGCCACCATGCCAACTCTCAGTATAGTTCTTTTCTTTTTTTTAATTTTATGTGTATAGGTGTTGTCTTAGTGTTTTTATTTTTATTATTGTGAAGAGACACCATGGCCACAACAACTCTTATAAATTAAAACATTTAATACGGGTGGCTCGTTTACAATTTCAGAGGTTCATTCCATTATTATCATGACAGGGAGCTTGTTGTGCAGGCAGATGTGGTGCTGGAGAAATAGCTTTGAGTCCTACATCTTGCAGGCAACAGGAAGTCGACTGAGACACTGGGCAGTATCCTGAGCATAGGAATCCTCAAAGCCTGCCCCTGCAGTGACATACTTCCTCCAACAAGGCCATACCCACTCCAACAAAGCCACACCTCCTAGTAGGTGCAACTTCCTATGAGATTATGGGGGCCAATTTCATTCATATTACCACAGGTGTTTTGCCTACTTGTATGTGTGTGCCCCGCTTGTGTACTTGGTGCTCATCAGGCCAGAAGAAGGCATCAGAACACCTGGAACTGGAATTACAGATGGATGTGAGCTGCCATGTGGGTGCTGGAAATTGAACCCAGTCCTCTTGAAGAACAGCCAGTGTTCTTAACCCCTGAGCCATCTCTCCTGCCCCTTAATAAAATTTTAATTTTAATTTTTTGAATGTTGTATGTGTGTTTTTGTATGATGTGTGTAAGTTTGCATGCCACGTAGCAGATGTGGACAACTTGCAGGATTTGGTTCTTGATACCTTGTGGGTTTCAGGAATTGAACTCAGGTCATCAGGCTTGGTGGCAATTGACTTTATCTGCTAGCCATATGGTCAGCCCTCAGTAGTTTTGCTTGCATTTCCCTGATGACTATCGATGTTGAACATTTGTCATGAATTCATTGACCATTTTTATTTCTTCGTTTGAAAAGTGTCCAATTCATTTGCCCACTTATTGATTATATTATTTGTTCTTTTTGAGGTTGGACCCAGAGCCTTGTGTTTACTGGCCAAGCACTGTACCACTGGGCTACATACTCAGCCTCTTTCAGTTTTATTTTGAAATAAGTTCTCACTAAATTGTTCATGTTGGCCTGAATTCCCCCTTGTAGCCCAGATAACCTCAATCTTGTAGTCTCCCTGCCTTATCCTCCTAAGATTACAGGTATGAGCTACCATGCCTGTTTCTTTGATTCTTTATATATCCTGGGTACTAATCCTTTATTAAATTAATAAATAAATTAAAAATAGACCTACAATGTGATGTAGCTATAGTATGTGTGTACTAAGATAAGTAAATAAATATATAAATACTAAGGAATCCAGTTCAGCATACTGCAGCAAAACTTGTGTATCCATGTTTATTTTAGTACTATTCATGGTAGCTAAGCCATAGAATTAGGTTAGGTGTTTATTAGCAATTGAGTAAAGGTAATGTGTGTATACATACATACATAAGTATCATTCAGTATTAAGAATAAAATCAGCTGGGTGTGGTGCACACCTTTAATCCCAGAACTCGGGGAGGCAGAGGCAGGCCAATCTCTGTAAGTTTGAGGCCAACCTGGTTTATAGAGTAAGTTCCAGGGCAGCGAGAGCTACACAGAGAAACCCTGTCTCAAAACCAGAATAAACAAACAAATAAGTAAGTAAGTAAGCAAGTAAATAAATAAATAAATAAAAAACCAGAGGCTGGAAAGCTGGCTCAGTGGGTAAGAGCAGTTGTCTCTAACTCTAGCCCTGGGGGAGTGGATGCTTTTATTTTGACCTCTGTGGCCACTGTATATACACATGCAGGCCAAATAACCCATGCACTTAAAATTATTTAAAAAAAAAGAGAGAGATAAAATTATCTCAGGAAGCAGAGATACATGCTTGAGGCCACACTGGTTTATATAGTGAGTTTCAGGCTAGCCAGGACTACATAGAGAGACCCTGCTTTAAAAAATTAAAAATTAGGGGTTGGGAATTTAACTCAGTGGTAGAGCACTTGCCTAGCAAGCGCAAGGCCCTGGATTCGGTCCTTAGCTCCAATAAAAAAAAATTAAAAATTAAATAAAACCTGGAGTTTTGTTAAGAAAATAAGTGATGGCACCATGGGAGTGATGTGATGGGGAAGGTCAGAGGAACATCTTCAGGATGAATCTCCAGAGCAATTCCAGGAACAGAGGAAATAATCAGGCCTTTATTTTAATTTAATTTAATTTATTTATTTTTACTTTTTTGTTTTTTTTTGAGGCAGGGTTTCTCTGTATATCTCTGGCTGTCCTGGAACTTGCTCTGTAGACCATGCTGGTCTCAAACTCACAGAGATCTGCCTACCTCTGCCTCCCAAATGCTGGGATTAAAGGCGTGTGCCAACACTGCCTTACAGTATCAGACCTTTACAAATTTTTGGGGTGCTGGAGAGATGTTTGAGCACTTAAGAGTTCCTGCTGTTGTTGAAGAGGATCTGGGTTCGATTTCCAGCACCTACATCAGGCAGCTCACAGCTACCTGTAACTCTAGTTCTAGGTCCTCCACAGGTACCTGTACACACGTGGTGCACCTATAAAACACTCAGACATAGACATACACACATCAATAAAAACAAATAGTAGAATCTTAAATTTCATGAAAAAGATTTTGGGGGGTGCTGGTGGGAAGTTCCATATCTCATAATTTAGTTCAACATAGAGTATGTGAGAAAGCTGAAGGGCCCAAGTATCATGAATGAAGAACTGAGGTGTTCCAGCACAGACTGCTGCTTAGTTCTTTGCCCCAGAGATCGCTGTAGGAAGGCTTGGCTCCATCTTTTCAGACTGGGAATCAGTCTTTTAGAATGATTACTGTTTTGGTGGCAGGCCCTGTTCTAACCCATGTTCTGTGGTAGTTTGTCTAACTTACACAAGGTTTTAGGTTCAATCCCAGCACTACATGAAAGACAAAATAGACACATCCAACAAATATTGCTTGGTTCTCTCAGGATGGGGGAAAAGTCATAACAGTAGAAAAGGAAGCTATTAAGGAGTAGGAAGGAAGGGGTCGAATCAGTACGGGTAGGATAATGAGGGGGTGGGTGATTACCATATTGTGGTTTTATGCAATTAACATAGATAGTATTGATTATAAAGATACGGAAAGGTCATGGGATTGTGTTTTTTGGGCTTCAGTAGATACTACAGCTGTCCTGGTACTCTATGTAGACCAGGCTGGCTTTAAGTTCACAGAGATCCTCCTGCCTCTACTCTCAGGTGCTGGGTTTAAAAACTTACACCAGTGCCAAGCAGACATGCTAATTTTTACACTATTTTGTACTTTCACAATTAAAATATTTTACTAGGCAAAAAAGTGGTGTCTTTGTTTTTTCAGTTGCTCATTTATTTATTATTTTAATGTGTGTGAGTATTTTGCTTGCATGTATGTGTGCATACTATGTGCAAGCCTGTTCCCTGAAGAGGCCAGAAGAGTGGCAGATAACCTGGAACTAGAGATAAAGATGGTTGTGAGCTGCCCTATGAGTGCTGGGAATGAACCGAGGTCCTCTGTAAGAGCAGGTGCTCTTAACTTCTGAGCATCTGTCTGACCCCCTGCTCATTCATTTTTATTGGCCACATGAATCTATTTTCCTTTAGTTTGCTTACTTTTTTTATTCTTTGTCTATTTTACTAGAGGGAGCTACAATAAGGCAGTTGATAGGGTATTCTCAGTGGGTAGCAGGTAGGTAGATTCCGCCTGCCTCTGCCTCCTGAGTGCTGGGATTAAAGGCATGCGCCACCATTGCCTTTTGTTTTATTAGACTTGTCTTCAGTCTCCTGGTCTGTTTTTATTTTTATAACAATACTATCTGGAGTGACCCCGAGATGTGATTGTTTTGTGAGCTGAGCTGAATTCATTGGTGGATTCTGTGGTGAGATCCTTCTCTCTCTGTTTTTATGGTGAAAATAATACATAGATAGACTTTTTGAGAAACTTAAATTCTTTAAACCCTGGTTAACCTGAGGAGGTCTAAGTTTCCCTGGAGTGGCTTCTTGGGTAGTCTCGATTTCAGGAAAGAACAGGAGGACAGTTTGAGCATGCCTAAGGAGAGTGGAGCTTTGCAGGAAGGCATAGATGAACTACTGTAGTTTCTCTGCATTTAGCTACAGTGAACAGCTGTACTTAGAAGAGAGATTGGTAGAGGTGCACATAGCTGATAGAGGTTGATAGTTGGCATATGACACCAACCTTTCTCCTTTTTTTGGTCCTTGGCTGTGGTTAGAGCCAGTAAAACAGGGATGTTAGCTGTAGTTGTGAGGGTCACCTTTCTGTTCCTCTTGTCCTTTGCCTACCCACAGAGCTCCGTTTTGGTGTCTGGCCACTTGATGTGTGCACTTTCTTAAAAGTGGAGTGAAAGGTTCCCTAGCTGAGGATTTTTGAAGAACCCTGGAAACCAATTGCTTATGTTTTCTATGACAGGAGGAAGCTCGTGATTTTTCTTTCTTTCTCTCTTTCTTTCTCTCTCTCTCTCTCTCTCTCTCTCTCTCTTTCTTTCTTTCTTTCTTTCTTTCTTTCTTTCTCTCTTTCTCTCTTCCTTCCTTCCTTCCTTCCTTCCTTCCTTCCTTCCTTCCTTCCTTCCTTCCTTCCTTTCTTTTTTTTTTGTTTTTGTTTTCAAGACAAGGTTTCTCTATGTAGCCCTGGATATCCTGGAACTTTGCTCTGTAGACCAGGCTGGCCTCAAACTGAGAGATCCATCCACCTGCTTCTGCCTCCAGAGTACTGGGATTAAAGGCATGTGCCACCACTGCCTGCCTGGCTATGATTTTTCACCCATGCTGATGATGAATCAGTAGTTAAGAACATCTGTAGAGAGTACTCAAATCCTGTTGCTATCTCTGACTCATGTTTTCTTCCCTGTTCCAAGGATAATCTCCGTGCTAGTGACTGAGGTAGACCCTGCCAGGTGAGCCACTGTCAGGGACCTGGGCTCCAGGACTAGAGATCTGGGCTGAGTGGGTAGATGAGGAAATCTCTGCTCTTCTCACGGGAGCTATAAGAATGACAGCCAGAGAGTCCATTTAGTCATGTTTACATTTTATTCATGGCCCTGCCTGGCTGGTTGATTAGGATATTCCATTTTCCTTGGAATGACAGAACTATTAAAAAAAATGAAGATTCTAAGGCAGCTGAGCACACTTGGCTTTTTAAAGTGATTTCATAGAAAAATAAGATGATGTACAGGCAAGTTCTGGACACTTTGGAAGGAGACCCAACAGGAGCCATGTTTTCATCTACTTACTGATTTATTGCAAGCGACAGATTAGACAAATTGGTTGGTAATCTGTTTCTGAGCATGTTCTTGGAACAAAAGGGTGGGGGAGGGTCGGAGGGTTATTCTCCCAGATCTGAGGAAATGCAGCTCACAGCACAGTAATGAGGAAGCAGGAACAATAGGGATGATTCCTTTGTGCCTGCCCTTGAAAAGAAATGGGGTGGAGGCACTCGTAAGCCTATTCATTGCCATCACGCAGATGTCCCCAGCAGTGGTGATGATTTGGGGATGCTGTGCACTCAAAAATGACTATTTTGGGTGGTGGTTATCAGAGAATATTTCAATTGTGCATGATTAAAAAAATCTGTTATAAATTTTAATGGTGCTTAATGTTAGTCATACAACCAGTAAGGAATTGTACATTCTACTTTTTTTTTTTTTTTTTTACTGAGTCAAGAACATATATTTCTTGGGAAAACCATTTTCTTGTGCATGCTGAAGCTGTACCCTATGCATCTAGTTGGTTCTGCTCTCCATCTCCAAGGAAGCTCTTGAGGGTGGAGGTGGTTTGAAAGGATACTGTTGGCAGGTACAAAGGTGTAGCTTGGAGGTCTTGTCTGGGTATGTGGGGAAGTAGGATGGGTGGGCTGTAGCACGGCAGACATTTTCTTTTGTTCTTTTTTTAAAAAGTAGTCCTTGCTTTACAAATTATTCTTGCCTTGAGAGAGAGAGAGAGAGAGAGAGAGAGAGAGAGAGAGAGAGAGTGTGTGTGTGTGTGTGTGTGTGTGTGTGTGTGTGTTTCCTGAGACAGGGTTTCTCTGTGTAGCCTTGGCTGCCCTGGAACTCATTTTGTAGACCAGGCTGGCCTCGAACTCACAAGAGATCCCCCTGCCTCTGTCTCCTGAGCTCCTGAGTGCTAGGATTAAAGGTGTATGCCACCACCACTCAGCTATAGATCACTTTTTTTTTTTTTTTGGTTTTTCGAGACAGGGTTTCTCCTTGTAGTTTTGGTTCCTGTCCTGGATCTCGCTTTGTAAACCAGGCTGCCCTGGAACTCACAGAGATCTGCCTGACTCTGCCTCCTGAGTGCTGGGATTAAAAGTGTGTGCCACCGACACCCGGCTAAATCACTTTTTTAAAGAAAAGATTGATGTGTATGAGTGTTTTGCTTGCATGTTTATCTGTGGATCACTTGCAGGGTGTGGATCTTCTGGCACTAGAGTGATGGAGGATTGTAAGCCATCGTGTGAGTGTTGGGAGCTGATCCTGGGTCCTCTGGGAGAACACATGCTCTCAACCACTGAGCCATCTTTCTAGCCCCATAGATTATCTTTAAAAATGGCAATGTTGGGTATCTTAGAGAACTTGCAATTTTTTTTTTAATTTTTGAAAAGAGAAATAAGAAAGCTTATTTCTACTTTTATAGACCTTTGCGGTATGTATGTTTTTCTTTTCTGCTTTGGAGAAGAAGCAGAATTGATTGGGGAGACAAATAGGTAGCTACATAAAGGGGGACCAAAGAAAGAGGGGAATGCTGTTGGGGAAAACAGTGTACATGCTGTTGACTCTGGGTTTTTCATGTCTAGGAGACTGCCTGGATTTTGTAGACTTCTAGAAGAGAATCTCCCTCCCACCTCTCTCTCTTCCCTTCTCTTTCTTCCTCGAACTCTCCTCCTCTTCCTCCTCACTTTTCTTACTTCTCCACTCACCGTTCACCCATTGCTTGTATTTTAATTACTTACTACATACTGGACTCCTGGTCCAGAAACTTGGCTGTTTTAGTAATAAACACGTCACAAACCCTAGAATATTTTCATCCCTCAAATGAACTTCATTCCATTAGTAGTTTCTTTCTAAATTCATTTAAATGGTTTCATATAACTATAGTCCTCTGTGAGTGGCATATTTTATTGAACTCTGTTTTTGTTTTTTTATTTGCTTTGTAGACCAGGCTGGCCTTGAACTCATAGAGATCTGCCTGCCTCTGCCTCCAAGACATGTGCTACCACATCCAGTGAGCTCTATTTTTAAAGTTCATTTTTGCTACTGTAATGTTTCTTTTATGGCTGAGCAATAATCCATTGTTGAATCAATCATATCCGTTGGTTTATTGATGTGATTTTTTTGGTTGTTCATACTTTATTGGGTATTATGAATGATGCTGCTGAAAACGTTGATGTCAGTTCCTAGCACCTACACGGTGGCTCACAACATTTGTAACTCCAGATCCAGGAGATCCAGTGTTATTTTTAAAAGAAGTGGCAGCCTTTTGTTTGTCTGTTTTTCTTTCTTTTTTTGGTATTTTGAGACAGGGTTCCTCTTTGTAGCCTTGGTTGTCCTGGAGCTTGCTCTGTAGACCAGGTGGCCTCGAACTCACAGATACCTGCCTGCCTCTAGGTAGGAGTAAAGGTGTGTACCACCACATTTTTCACATGATAAAACTTAAGTGGTATCTAGCATGGTTCATCTTTCTTTTTAAAAATCAGTTTTAGAATATGAATGAGATTCATCTAGAGATGTATATTTTCATACCATATTAATCCCGATGCAGAGCACTAATCTCTAAAGATTAAAACCCTTCCAGTACAAGCAAGAGTAAGAACCTTTGGATGATCAAGGAATTTATTAACATTTTGGTTAATCGTAGACATTTTTGTTGTCTTCTTTGTGTAGCCTGCACTTACTCTTTTAACCACAAGATGGTGACTTTCTTCCAGGCAGGCTGATTGAAGTTGGAGCTTTTCTAGGAAAGCAGGGACTGAATTTCATGTTTGTGTATATGTACTGCTTTTTTTTTTCCCCCTTTTTTTGGTGAGACAGAGTCTCACTATATTGGCTGACACTTGATATGTAGACCAGGCTGGCTTTGAATTTACAGAGATCTACCTGCCTCTGCCTCCTGAGTGCTGGGATTAAACAAAGGCCTGTACCAGGACACCCTGCCCAGTATTATTATTAATTTTTTCTTTTGGTTTTTCGAGATAGGGTTTCTCCGTAGCTTTGGTGCCTGTCCTGGATCTCGCTCTGTAGATTAGGCTGGCCTCGAACTTACGGGAGATCCGCTTGCCTCTGCCTCTCGAGTGCTGGGATTAAAGGCCTGCGCCACCACTGCCGGGCCAGCATTATTTCTTTAATGTTTTTCAGCTTCAGCAGGAGGATCTGTGGAGGCAGGAGGGAGAAAGTGTTTGTAATCTGGAGTGGGGGATTTGATAGCATTCTACCTCTTCACAAGGAAATATTCATTCGACTGGATCTTGTGAGGGTCTCATGGGTAATCATGGCTGCTTTGATTTCAAGACAACAATGGGCAGGTCATGCCCAGAGGAAAGTGTTCTATAAGCTCAGTCCCCTCTAGGTCTTACATTCTTTCTGTTTTCTCTTCTATGATGTTTTCTGAGCTTTGGAGAGGGTGATATGTATGATTATTTTCTCCCTTTTGCGGCTGAGCAATGGTTCACTCTGTTCCATCAACAGTCACTTTCTCTTGAGCAGTTTGATCAGTTAGGAATCTCCACAGTAATGCCACCCACTGCAAAAGCAAACTTGACTGAGGCCCAACAGCAGCTGTAATATGTGCATATGTAAACCTAAATGTTTAGAAGGCAAATTGAAAGATCTGTTATGTATGTTTTACACAACAGCAGTAGCTCTCTTCTAGGGTCTATGACCTCCCCATCCACAGGTTATTGTGTTAGATTATGGTACCAAACATTGGTTCTCATATGTATTTTTGAATCCCCGGTACAAGGTTTCTCCACCACTGCAGTAAGCCAAATTAAGCCAAATTAAAAGGTAAAGGACTTAAGTTTAATCTGAGCAAAGCACTCCTGGGTGACTCTCGGGGGAGGGTAGGAGGGAGGAAGAGAAACCACATGGCAGGTCTGTGGACCAGAGCTTAAATACCCTGTAGGCCAGGTCTTGAGCAGCTCTGGGATTAGGAGCTGTTGCTTGGTGGCTTTCTGAGAAGGGGCAGGGTTTGGAATGGGGGAGAGTGAGGCCAAAGTGGAGCTTCTAACTAAACAGGTTCCAGTGGAGTGGGTCTTCAATTCAACGGGAAAACAGTTGATTGTACCCATAGTAGTTGTGTCTTCATTCCATCCTTGGGAACATCGTGCCTAGTATGCTGATGGCGAATCCATCCCTGGCACTAGACTTTTCATTCAGTAGCCTTATGGCTTCTAGGGGTGTCTTCAACCTTTTAATCAGTTTTAACACTTACGGGAGAGACTTTTAGAGGATTTGTCTCAGTCACTTTATTGGCTATCTTCTGTGCCTTACCTATCCATAAAACTTAGAGTTTAACAGCTGCCTGGCTCCTGATCCCCGTGTGGACTGATTTCCCATCCTTGCTCCTTTAGGTGTGTTTGCACAGATTGCAGATGCAGTTCTCAGTCTGTAATACCTTCAGAGGTTAGTATTATACAGTGAAACTTTTTTTTTTAAACAAAGATTGGGAACAAATCTGTGAAGCCCTTTGCTATTGATTCTAAGCAAATATCAATTAGTCTTGGGATTCAGCAGCTAAAGGACAATAAAAAATAGTGAACTAGTATTTCTCTGTCCTGCCAGGGCAAAAGTGGAATTGGGGTTAGGAGTGTGCGCCTCTTCTTCTTGTGCCTGACCTTGTTCGTAGAGTCTCATAGGCTTTGTGTCAGGCTGTGGCCTGCCTCTCCATTGACCACATCTGGCTGTTGACAGGACTCAGAGCTGGGTAACCTGACCCTTCCCCAGAAGAAATGTACATAGCCTACTCTTGGGGAGAATATTTACCAAGACAAGCTCAGCTCAGTCTTTTTCTCATGAGCCATTCTTTCTCCATATTTGTCTACTGTTGCCCATTACCCCATGCCATAAGTTCTGCCAGAAACCAAGGCATGCCTGGCTCCATCATCCACCCAGCCACAATATTGTTTACTAGTAGAAGACCGGTAAATCTGTAGTTGGACACAGAGTCTCAAGTCACCGTAATTGGTTCTCACCTGCAGATGACCATTTCCTACCCTGTGAGAAGCAATTGGCTGAACCCATTCACAAAATTTACTTCCTCTATAAGAGCTAAAATAATCTATATTACTTACTTGTGCTTCTTCTACCTTTTTGGTGAACTGTTGTTTGTATTTTAAAATTTTCTAGATGCTCTTAAACACAGTAGTTAGCTTTCTGTCAAAAATTTCCCTTGCTACTTCAGCTTTTCACAAATGCTGTGTGTGTTAGTGTGTGTGGTTATATGTATATGTATGTATGTATGCATGCATGCATGCACTTCATGTGTAGTGCCAGAAGAGGATGTTGCATCTTCTGGAGCTTGAGTTCCAGGCAGTTGTGAGCTGCTGATGTGGATTTTGGGTCCCCTGGAAAAGTAGGCAGTGCTATTAAAGGCTGAGCCATCTCTCTCCATCCCCACAACTCTTGTATGAATGTGACTGTACCCATGCATATATGAGTGTGGGGACAAGAGATCAACACTGCTGTCTTCCTCTATCACTGTCCACGTAATTAAAAAAGTTATTTTTGTGGCAGGGTCTCTAAGTGAACCTAGAGCTCACCAGTTGGCTAGACTGTCTGCCTCCCAGCACTAGGATTACAGGCCCATGCAGCTGCTCTCAGGTTTTTACGTGGGTACTAGGGATCCAAATTTAAGTCCTCATTGTTTGCAAAGCTAGCACTGAGCTATCTCTCCTAACACATCTTGCCAAATTTGATTTTCAGTGACTTCAGAAGGTCTTTCTGTCTACTTTTTCTCATTGCCTCTTGATTGCCTTACAACTTTAGGAACCATAATTCCATACTGGTCTAAATCACTCATTCACTAGAACCTCCTCTACTGGTAAAGATTGTTTCCTACCATAAGGCTCACTCAGTAAAGCTACAGAAGCCCCATATCAGGTGTGAGGTCCCTACTGAACTAAGTAACTTACCTTTTCAGTGACTTAATGAATCATCAATCTTACAATGACAGGTTTTTAAATTTTTTTTTGCTTTTTATTTTTGGGACAGGTCTCTGTATATCCCTGACTATGCCCTAGAACTCTGTTAGATCAGACTGGGCTTGAACTCTCAGAAATCCGCCTACCTCTGCTTGTACTATCATGCCCAGCTTGAGTTTCTTCATTATCATTTCTACCTTGTTTTTTCTCTTTTTATTGTTCAGTTTTAGGATTTCAAGAGGGAATGTTCAGCATAGATATTACTTGCTTATTTGTATTTTCTCTGCCTTACCAACAACGTAGCTGTAAGAAATGGCAAGCCAATACTTGTGTCTCATTTACCCCTCATTCTCTTTCTGCCTATTTTGAGACTAACATGAAGGATGTTATTTTATTGTAAGTCATCCCTTACATGGGCATGATGGACAGCGTAGCTTCAGTTGCATGCCTTATTCACCGTATCAGGGGCAGTGCAAATGTTGCTGCAATTTCCTTACAATCTCATTTTTTAAAAATTATTTTTATTTTTATTGGTGTTTTGCCTGTATGTATGTTTGTGTGAGAATGTTGTATCTTGCAGTTACAGACAGTTGTGAACTGCCATGTGGGTGCTGGGAATTGAACCCAGGTCCTCTGGAAGAGCAGTCAGTGCTTTTAACCTCTGAGTCATCTCTCCAGCTCCTACAATCTCATTTTAAAAAAATTATTTATTTTATGTGCTTTGGTGTTTTGCCTACATGTATGTGTATATAAGGGTGCTGGATCACCTGGAACTGGAGTTGCAGAGTTGTGAGCTGCCATGTGGGTGCTGGAAATTCAACCCGGGTCCTCTGGGAGAGCAGCCAGTGTTCTTAACCTCTGCAGCCCCCTATAATCTCATTTTTTAATGTGCTGCTTTCAGGAATTGCAGTGGTAGGCCACATTCATCAAGAAGGCGTTCCACATCATAAGACAGAGAGGAAGACAGCCCTACTTACATTTCTCCTGCAGACTTGACCAAGACTTTTCCTTCTGTGCAGACAGCTCAGCCTCAGTCATGTTTTATCACCCATAGCAGGAGCAGAGCAGCTGCCCTTTTCTACCATAGCAGGAGGGAAAGCCACGGCAGGATGGCCTCTGGGACATTCTACTTTGAGCTGCTTAGCTTCACTTGACTGGCTCATCACCAGTAGCAGAGACAGTGCGCGACTGCTTCTCTGAAACACACCTTTGGTGCTGTCATTTTTCTCTTTGGGCACCATAGTGTTATGTGACTTCTGTTGGGGTTGTGTATCCCTCCTCTGTGTGTGTCTCTCTCTGTCAGCTCACCTCCCCTAATGTGTGTGTATCTCCAGTCAGGGGTATTGTGAGTTGGAGGCTAGAATGAAGCCTTGTCTCAAAATTATGTCCTATTCCCAGACATTATAGTATAGTATAGTATAATATAATATATAAACTAATTTGATACTTAAATGCTGAAGAATAATAATGGGAAGATACTGTGCTTTTGTTTGGCATAATTAACTACTGTTTCTGTAAGAGGAGAAAACTTTGTGTGTACAGTAAAAGCATTGAAGTTCATAACATTCTGTAGTCTCAAATATGAGCTGGCTGTTGTATTTCAGTCAGCGTTTGTTGGTGTTATGTGTCATGACTGCATGTACAGTGTGAAGTTTGCATGTTGTATACTGAGAACCAAGGCTACAGTGAAGTCGTGATACAGAATGGGCCAGCACTGCCAGAAACACCTCACCTTTATTTATTAAGCATTTGATTTTGAATTGTTTTGGTTGTGGTAGAAACCTTTAACTGTTGCCAAACTTTTGCAACTCCTACATTTTGATCATGATCAGCAGTTGGAGAAGCAAGGCTCTTAGGCTTGGAAGATGGCTCAGTTGGACACAAGAACCAGAGTTCAGATCCCCAGCACCCACTTAAAGGCTAAGCATGACAGTGATGTATGTAACCTCAGTGCTGTGGTGTAGAAGAAACGAGAATCACAGAGTCTTGTAAGCTAGCTAGTCTTTTCTAAATGCCGCTATCCAGTTTCATTGAGGGGCCCTGTCTCAAAAAGTAAGGTAGAGGTGTTGGAGAGATGGCTCAGCAGTTAAGAGCACTTGTTGCTCTGGCAGACGACTAAGAATTTGGTTGTCAACACCTATCTGGTGGTTTACAACCATCTGTATCTCTAGTCCCATGGGATTTGATGACCTCTTCTGGCCTGTTGGGGTACCAGGCAAACAGATAAGCAGGCAAAACACCCATACACATAAAATAAATAAATTTTAAAAAATTAAAAAAGGTTGAGAGTAACAGAGGAAGACATTCTTGGCCTCTAACATACACAGTCATGGGTGTGTGCACTCATACAAAGATGTGTGAGTGCATACACACTCTGCACGTATTAAGACAGAAAAAAAAGCCAGTCTGTATACCTAAGATCACACGTGAAATCACATTGTGGCAAGATTCCATCCAGTTGAGCAGTAGGTATTAGAGCAGTGGTTCTCAACTTTCCTAATGCTGCAACCCTTTAATATAGTTCTTCATTTGTGGTGCTGCCCAACCATAAAATTAATTTGTTGCTACTTCATCAGTGTAAATTTGCTACTGTTAGGAATCATAAATATCTGATATGAGGATATCTGATATTCGACCCCCAGAGGGTTGCGACCCACAGGTTGAAAACTGCTGTATCAAAGAGTGATTATACTTTCAGGTGTTTGACTTCACATCACTTTTTGGAGGGTATGCTCATTGACTCTATTTTGTGCTGGTCTTGTGGGAATAATCATAGCCGTTCTGATTCCAAAACAGTAATAGCCATGCCATGCCTGGAGAACAGTATTATACAGCGTTTACCTAACCTACCATCACTGCTAGGAGCACCTTCAAACTTGAGGATTTCTTTTCAGACCACACTGCTTAGAATGAAGCCATATCCTGACCAGCCCAGGAGGAGCTGAGCTGAGCTTCCTGTTTACTCTTAAAACTGACTGTAAGAAATGTGCTGTTAGCACCAAATACCTAAATCAAAATAATATGGAGAATTTGATGCATGCCATCCTGGTCTACATAACAAGTTTCAGGATTACTCAAAGAGAGACTGCCTCAATGAGATAGATAGAAGGACTGACCAACCGACCTCATATTAGTAATTTAGTAATACACCTGAAAGCCTTAGAAAAAAAAGAACTACTGGTGGTAGCCCACGCCTTTAATCCCAGCACTATGGAGGAAGAGGCAGGCAGATTTCTGGGTTCAAGGCCAGCCTGGCCTACAGGCGAGTTCAAGGACAGCCAGGGCTACTCGGAGAAGCTGTCTCTTGGAAGTGGGGGTTGGGGATTTAGCTCAGTGGTAGAGCACTTGCCTAGCAAGTGCAAGCCCCTTTGTTCGGTCCTCAGCTCCGACCAAAAAAATAAAAAAAAGAATGAAACTCTGTCCAGCCGGGCCAAATTCCGCCGGGCACTTGTGGCACATGCCTGTAATTCCAGCACGGGAGGCAGAGGCAGGTGGATCTCTGTGAGTTCAAGGCCAGCCTGGGCTACAGAGTGAGTTCCAGGACAGTCTCCAAAGCTACAGAGAAACCCTGTCTCGAAAAACCAAAAAAAAAAAAAAAAAAAGTAAAAAATTCTCAAAAAATTAACAAAAATAAATCTTGTAAAAGAAAAAAAAAGAAACATGTTGTGAGAGAGGGGCAGGTAGCATTTCTAGAACTTTAGCATTTCTCAGGAGGCTTTGGAGTGCAGGCTTCTGAGAGGATCAGCAACATCAAGGCAAACTGCCTCTGTTCGGTAATGGTGGGGCCTGACATTAGTCCTTGTAAATCCCAGGCTTCCTTACAAGTCTTTCCGTGGGGCCAGCAGTGTTCTATTTAATTTTTGCATTTATTTATAATATGTGTGCATTTCTGCCATGCATGCATGTGGGTATCAGAGGACAGCTCTCTAGAGTCAGTTCTTTCCATCCACTCTGTAGGTTCCAGGTATCAAATTCATGTTGTCAGACTCGACAGCAAGTCCTTTATCCACTGAGCCATCTCAGTGGCCTTTGGAGCAGTATTTAAAACAACAAATTGTAGGAGCCAAAAGAAATTAGTCAGTACTAAGGTCTTTACTGGCACCTATCAAAGAACATTAAAATGCTATAAGTTAAAGCCCATAGAAAAATCTCAGTATTCCTTCTCATTTCTGGTTCATTTTTACTCTGTAGTCTAACTCAGTTTTAGAGTTAGCAGATATCCCCAACTGCTCCCATTGCCTGTTGCAGTTCATTTTTATTGCCTTTACTGTCTAGAATAAGGAGTAAACTCACATGGTCTCTGGCTCTTATTACACACATTGATCAGGGATTCCAGAACTCTGAAAATGGTAAGCTGGCATATATATAGAAAGTCCACTGGGTAATGCTGCCCACACTGAGGCAGATGTTATTCACTCAGTCTAAAACTTTATGCAGAGACCCAAAGATCAAACAGAAGTAATGATTCACCACCTTTATGGGCATTTGTTTTTGAATTGACACTACAATTCATGTGTCATTTTTTTTGTCTCTTCTTTCTGTGATTGATTGACTTACCTTTATGTAGAAGCTTGCTCCCCCCCTCCTCCCCCAGGTTTTCAAGACAGGATTTCTCTGACTGTCCTGGAACTCTGCCTCCAAGTGTTGAGATTAAAGGCATGTGCCACCACAGCCTGGCTGTTGCTGCCTATTCTTAATCACAGTAAAGTGTATTGGGTGGCTGTGCATGTATAATCCCAGCACTCAGAAAACAAAATCAAAACAAAAGAATGTATTCTTTAAGTAGCTAGGGGAATATCTATTATGTGTCAGGTTTTATATGTAGATACTGGAGTTGCAGAGATGCAGTAGGCTAAAGTCTTTTTCTTTTTTTCTTTTTAAATGTGAAGTAGCCTAGACTAGCCTTGAGCTCATGGGTGATCTTATACCTTGCTTTTTTGAATGCATGCCTGGCTTGGCTGGAGGGTTTATCAAGACATTGCAGGTTATCAAGCAGCATATGGTAAGCTGGAAGAGTCTCATGAGTCCTGAAAAGATCAGGGTCCAACTTGGATCACCAAGAGAAAGCCAGGAGGAAGTCACACACAAAGCTTCAGACCTGTAAGGCCTAGTTATTTGAAAATAAGTAGCTCGAATGGTTGGCATAAGAATGTTTTGACAGGTTATTTTTCAAATGGAAATTGTTGGACTAAAGTTAGGGTGCACAACTTCTCTGTAAAGGACTAAGTGTGAAGGATGTACACAGTCACTGGTGAATATACTTTTGTATTTTTAACAACTTAGAAAAAGTAAAACCATTCTTTACATAAGGAATTGGGCCACAACTGGCCTAGATTGTCAGAATCCCATTATGAAGTGCAAACTTGGTCTTGTTGGTACTGAGAAGCCACTGGGAAAAAAATCTTTTTAAACATTTGGGACAGTATCGCTCAGACTTGTTTGGAGTTTACTATGTAGCCCAGGCAAGCCTGTCCTTTAACTCTTGCCTGAGATCCTGGTTGATAGGATTGTAGGCATGTACTACCTTGTTCAGCAAAGCCACTGCATTGTTTTTTGTTTGTTTGTTTGTTTCTTTTCAAGACAGGGTTTCTCTGTGTAGCCTTGTAACTCACTCTTGTAGACCAGGCTAGCCTTGAACTCAAAGAAATTTGCCTGCCTCTGCCCTCTGAGTGTTGGGATTAAAGGTGTGTATCACCACGCCTGGCAGGCCACTGTGTTTATAAGGACAATTATGATAGGGGTTGGAGAGATGACCCAGTGTTAAGAGCACTGGTTGTTTCCCAGAGGACCCGTGCTTGCTTCTTCTCACCCATATGGCAGCTCACAACCATCTATAACTCCAGTTTCAGATGACCTGATGCTCTCTTCTGTCCTCTGTGAGTACTAGTCACACAAATGGTGCATAGACATAGATTCAGGTAAAACATCCATATACATAAAATTTACCAAAAAAAAAAATGATGATTAGGATAAAGTCACAAATTTATATTTAAAAATTTTTTAAATTTGTTTTATGGTTTCTTGTGTCTGTCTTTCTGTCGCACATGCACGAATGTGCTAGATGGCCAGAGGACAACTTCAGAAGCTGTCCACCTTGTATTTTGAGACAGATTCTCTGATTGATATGGGGGTCACCAGTTTTGCTAAACCAGCTTTCTAGTAATTCCCAGAGAAGCACATGTGCCTTCACAGTGCTGCGATCACCAGCATGTGCTATTGTGCCAGATACTGTATGTGGGTTCTGGGGATCACGCTTGCATAACAAGCTCTTTACCGACTGAGCTAACCCCCAGCCTCATTTTATGATTTCTAGTCTTAGGGGTATGCTTTAGAATCAGTACTTCCTCATTTCAGGGTCATGAAGTGTTTCCCTTGCTTTTATAAAGCTCCCTGCCCTCCCCTATTTATTTTTTGTAGTGTTGGGAGTTCAGTCCAGGGCTGCTGTATATGTGTTACGTAATTGCTCTACCATGGAACAAGCCCTTTTGTTTTTATTTACTTACTTTTTTCTTAGAACAATGCATGTTTATTTTATTTATTTTTTTAAAATTTTTTATTTTATTTTATTTTTTTGGCTTTATCAAGACAAGGTTTCTCTGAGTTTTTGAAGCCTGTCGCTGGAACTCTCTCTATAGACCAGGCTTGGCTTCGAACTCACAGAGATCCGCCTGCCTCTGCATGTTTATTTTTTTCAGAATTTCGGTGGCTCAAGAATCTTGGCAAGACTGTGACCATGGTTTCTCATGCGGTTGCAGTTAAAGTGTCTTTCAGAGTTGGGGTTTCATAGGGATGGATCTGCTTCCAGGTTCACTACTTGGGGCATTTCAGTTCTTCCAGGGGTATTGGATTGAGGACCCACAAAAAAGAGCCTGTGCATGAAAGGACCTCAAGTGATGGTATCAGTTATATTAGATTCTTGACTCAAAAGTCATTTCTTTCTTTCTTTTCTTTTTCTTAATTGTTGGAGATAGGGGATTTACCGTGTAGCTGAGACTGATCCCAAACTCATAATCCTGCTTTAATGTCTTGTACTGGGACTATAGGTATACTACCATGGCTTGTTCCTGTACTGTATTTTAATTTTAATTATTACTTGTAATTGTTTCTTGTAACACGAATTTCAAAAGGTCTTATTAATAAAAACAAACCTGGAGCCAGGTATTGGGGTGAACGCTGAAAGATCAGAGAAACAACAAGCCACAGCTAACTTTACCTCACCAGTTCCTCAGCTGATCTTGTTTCCTCAGACTGGAAGCCTCTGAGTCCTCATCCAAATGGATCTCAGCTGAACTGCTGCTAAAAGCCTAAAAACTTAACAAACTAGTTCCTGGTCCTCACGACTTCATGCTTCCTGCCATTACTTCCTGAGATTAAAGGTGTATTTCGCCGGGCGGTGGTGGCGCATGCCTTTAATCCCAGCACTCGGGAGGCAGAGGCAGGCGGATCTTTGTGAGTTCGAGGCCAGCTCTGTTAGTCTACAGAGCGAGATCCAAGAAAGGTACAAAGCTACACAGAGAAACCCTGTCTCGAGAAACCAAAAAAAAAAAAAAAAAGGTGTATATGTCACCATGCCTTGTGGTATGGCCTTGAACTCACAGAGATCCAAATGGATATCTGGCTCCCAAGTGATAGAATTAAAGGTGTGTGTGTCATTATTTTCTGGCCTCTATGTCTGTCTAGTGGCTGTTTTGTTCTCTGACCCCAGATAAGTTTATTAGGGTGCAATTTCTCATATCTCACATTTCATGAGAAATTTTAGAATTTTCATAAATAATTTTTCCTCTCTAATTGTAACTGATGAACATAAATGTCTGTGGTCCTACACGATGTTTGAAGTCTTAGACTTGTTAAATTTTTTGCAAAAAAAGTTCCCTTCTGTGACCAGTTGAGGTTTTCAGAAACAGTGATCTATATGCATAAATGAAACATTTAGAAGGTAGTTTGACAGGATTATCATGTCCCTTTAACAAAGCAATATTAGTGGCCTCTCTTCTGTGGCCTACTACCTCTCTAGCCACTGGCTTTTGACCTGACTTACTGTACCAAGTATGAGTCTCCTTCTGTGGAGTAAGCCTTAAGTCCATTTGGAAATCAGTTGGTTGCGCCACTAACAGTCATGCCTTATTGCAATAGTGGACACATTTTGCCTGCCATGTTGGTACTATAGCATGCACCATCCATAACCAAACAGGACTGTTAGTAACAATTCTCCCCCAGTAACCTGGGTGGCTCTTTCCACCACTGAGAAAGCCAGCCGGAAGGGAGGGAGCTTCTAATTTAGTATCAGCTTGATTTCTTATAACCAGCAACAGTCTTTATATTGGGCTTCTCTGGCCAACAGCTCCTAAGGAAATAGCCCATCACTCTCGCAGGTTTTCATCTAGCATTCTTATGGCTCCTACATGTGCCCATTCCCACTTAGTGCAGTATCCTTGGTTTAAATAACATAACTGTTTACCTTATTACTCTCCAGATGTTTTTAGAAATCTGCAAGATACTTGAAGTTTAGCATTATGTTTTTTTTTTTTGTTTGTTTTTTTTTTGTTTTTTCGAGACAGGGTTTCTCTGTGTAGCTTTGCGCCTCTCCTGGAACTCACTTTGTAGCCCAGGCTGGCCTCGAACTCACAGAGATCCGCCTGGCTCTGCCTCCCGAGTGCTGGGATTAAAGGCGTGCGCCACCACCGCCCGGCTAAGTTTAGCATTATGTAACAAAACCTTTTACAGCAGGTGGGAAAGATGACTGAAGGCCCATTGTCATCCATTCCAAGTAAGTGCCAGTTGGCTTTGGGCAATTACAGGGATACTGAAAAAGAAGTATTGGGCTGTCAAGATATCTCAGTGGTTAAAGACATCAACCGCTGAGCCTGATAACCTGAGTTGGATTCCCAAGACTTGACTCACATGGTGGAAAGAGAGAACCAACTCCTGCAAGTTGTGCTCTGACCTCTGCATGGGTACCATGGCAAGCATACTCTTTCTCCACAAAATAAACTTTAAAAATGTAATGGGGATGTGTGCTGACCCCCCTTGTGGGGGGGGGGCATGCGTGCGTTTATCAGATCAAAACCAACCCAGTCAGCTCCCTCTGGGCCCCTGCCGGGGGGGGGGGGGGGGGCGCGGGGGCGCCAGCAAAAAAAAAAAAAACTGTAATTAAAAAAAAGCAAACATCAGTACGATTTCAGTACAGTATGAAAGATCTGTCCACTCTGTCAGTTGTTTTATCAAAAGAGTAATGTTGTTGGATACAGTGACATGGACATGGGACACTATTCCATTTAGCCTCCTCATCTTGGCATGCTGCTGTTACTATGATGTTTGTTTTGCATGTTCCTATCTCTTATGGTCTCAGCTGGGGTTGCTTGTACTGATTGATTTGGCTAAGGTTTGAGTGCTCTGCTTTAGTCTGCTGTGCTTGCTGCTGAAGCTGCAATTCCCTCAGCCCTCTGTGTGTGTGTGTGTGTGTGTGGGTGTGGGTGTGGGTGTGGGTGTAGGTGTACGTGTGTACCCATGGAGGCCAGAAGTAGGTGACAGATCTCTTGGATCTGGAGTTACGGGCAGGTTCTAGACTGCCTGACATGGGTGCTGGGAACCAAACAGTCCTTTGTAAGTGTAGCAAGTGCACTTAACTGATGAGCCATCTGTTCAGCTTCTGGAAACCCAATTTTGACAGGCTCTGGGCCCTTACCTTTCCATTGGCCAACCTCTGGCTGTTGAAAGGGCTCCAGGCTTGGCAGACAGTGTCCACTCCCATTAAAATTAATAATAGCATACAGCTTGGGAAATAATTCCCAACTTCTAGGACAGGAGTAATTTTTCCTTTTATTGAACTGTTGCTCAGGGTTTAAAGCCTTCTGGGTCAGAAGGTGGCTCAGCTGGTTAAGACCCTTGCCTCTAAGCCTAGTGACCTAAATTTGATTGGACCTAGGTGGTAGAAGGAGAGAGCTAACTTCCTAACTCCCATGGGTTGTCCTTTGCCCTCCATATGTACGCTGTATGTAGTCTGTGCATGGACATAAACACATACACATACCCATACCTCATCACATAAATGTAAAACTTAAAAAAAAGCTTTCCAGGAGTTAAGTGTGGTGGTGTATGCCTTTAATCAAAGCACTTGGGGCAGAGGGGAGCAGAGGAAGGTAGATCTCTATGAGTTCAAGGCCAGCCTGGTCTACATAGTTCCAGGTCAGCCAGAGCCATATATTGAGACTCTGTCTCAAAACCAAAACCAAACCAAACCAAAACACAAAACAGAAATTGCCTTCCAGAGTGGGTGAGATGGTTCAGTAGATAAGGTCGTTTGGTTGTCAAGCCTGAAGACTTGAGCCTATCTTTAAAACCCACATGGTGGAAGAAGAGAACTCACTCTCACAAATTGTTTACTGACCTTCACATTGTTGCCAAATTTGCCTTTGAGTGTCTCTGACAGATCCCTTTGTCTGCTTTGTACTTTTTATTTCATTCAGTTTTGATTCCTTTTGTACTTTAAAAATCCTTCTTATATATTGGTCTAAATCATTTATATCTGCTGGAGCCTCTCCTACCTTGTAAAGATCATGTTTCTCCATGAGGCTCAGCAGAGCCACTAAAGTACCATACCATTCCCTAGGTTCCTGCTCAGTCAACATCGTTAACTCGATTGTGATCAAAAGTTTTTGGTTGGAACCTCCAGCTCACTCCTGCAAGGTCTGAGAAGCCCCATTTCAGTCTCTCCAAACCCTGCCCATTCAGAATCTTCAAACAAAGGAAGGCATCAAATAGCCCAGTTCCACATTCTTCGTGGCTACAGCAGCTTCCTACCCTGAAACTGCCAGCCGCACCTAAAGTGGTCAGCTTTTGACCATACTTGAGCACAAACCCAGCTTGTGGCAGATACATCGTCATCCCTCGCCTACAACCTATATAATCTCCCTGTTTTAGTTCAGGCGGGTGGCTTCTTTGGCCTCGATCTCTGGGACTGGAGAACCTGCCCGGGAATTGCTTTGCTCAAATAAACCTGTTGTTACACTTTTTCAGTTTGGCTTGATCTGGCTTATTGGGCTGGCAGAGAAACCTATTATGGGGCAGAGGGAGGGGGCAGAAAACCTATTAAAAGGTCCTATAAAACCCAGTAAACTGGGTATCAAATACTGCCTCTCTTATGCAATTCATTCAATAATGTTTCTCTCCTCTGTTGTTTTCTAGACTTTTATATTGATTGGGACTTCAGAATGTGGTGATAACCAAGTATCTGTAATGGCTCCTATATGCCATCAAGGACTAATTTCTCTTATATAGCCTCAGATCGTGCTGCCATCTCTCCATGAGAATAGTGGGTTAGATTGCCTAGTTTCTGTTTCCACAGCACAAAAAACCGATCTCTTTGTCTTCTTGTCCCATGGCTTCACAACTTAGGCCTTGAGAGGTTTGTGGTGTTTTGAATAAGAATGGCCCACATAGGTTCATATATTTGAATCAGGGAGTAGTATTGTTTGAAAAGGTTTGGGAGGTGTGGCCTTGTTGGAGGAAATGTGTCACTGGGGGTAGGCTTTGCAATTTTAAAAGCCCATGCCAGGCCCTGTTTTGTTCTCTCTTCCTGCTCTCTGTGGCCTAAGATGGTAGAACCCTCAGCTACTTTGCCAGAACTGTGTCTGCCTGTGTACTGCTGTGCTCCTTGCTATGATGTAATGGACTGAAACTAAGCAGGCTCCAATTAAATGCCTTCTTTCACAAGAGTTGCCGAGGTCATGGTGTCTTTTCACAGCAATAGAACAGTGAGTAAGACAAGGTTATTTCATTTATTGCTTGAAAGTCCTTCCTAACTCAGTTCAGAAACAGATTACCTGACTATCATGGTCTCATGCACCAGACGATTATTAAGAATCCCCGCCATCTCCATGTTGAGTCATGGATTGTCCCTTCTTTATTAAAGGTCAGATCTGAGGGTTATGTCGTTTGTTACTTTCACCTTGATCTCTTCTTCCTCACTATCCAATACTTTCTTTAGGAAGCAGAGGAAGCCCAAAAGTGGGTGAAGTCCTGAGTGAATTTGTATTGTTGACATGCGCACAGCTATGAGGATTCTAGTGCCTCCTCCCCACATGAGTGGCAAAGCCTTACCCAGGTGAGGCTCAAGAGAGATGGCAGAGCTTTCCTTGGGAGTCCAAGTGTGAGTCACAGTGTGTACAAAGACTAGCAGCTACTGCTACTTCCTTTTCCAGGATGTTTACAGCCTGAAACTGCTCATCTACAGACTAGCTCACCCTTCCCCTCCGCTGTATCTAATAAACATGCTGAGTTTCCCTCATCAGTGCAAGCATTCCTTCATCTGATCCCAACTTTCTTTTATGTGTATCTGTCCTTTCTTCATTCCCTCATCCCTCTCTGTCCCTAGTCAGCATTCCATGACTCAAGCCACGCAGACTGGGGTAACTTTCCACAGATTCTTTCCCTTGTGTTCTGCCAGCTATAGGAATGACAAGTCAACGTTTTCCGTCTTATTCTCTCTTTTTCAGTTTACTACCAAATCAAAGGATAACGTGAAAGATGCTACCAACGTACTCTGGACAGCATAGCATGTTACATATATGTTACATAGTATGTTATACATAGCAATTAACTGCTGATGGTTTGCCGATAATCTCATTGTATGCATGCTACTCTAAGGGACTCAATATATTATCTTGTCATTTAACTAATTTTTTAAGGGTGTCCTCATATTTATGTGGGCGGATCCCATTGATCAAGGAAGCACTCTGCTCCAATTCCTATAGAGAAGTACAGCCACTGTGGGATTGCTCCTAAGGATTTCTCATTCTCAGCTCAGTCTTGGTTGCCTGTCCTATCTCAGTGAGCATGCAATCACAACTATAGCAAAGAAGTATATGTTTCCCCCCCAAACTTACGCTGCATTTTTTTCCCACTATGCTACCTGGTACAAGTACTAGCATTCTGTTGGGCACAAAAGGCCAGGCAGAGGCACAGGGCCAGAGTTTGCTCTGATAGAGGGCCCTAAGATGGATCCAGGTGGCTAGCTGTTAATTCTGTTTTTATTGTTTTTAGGAACTGCTGTACTGTTTTGTGCAGTGCTGGCACCAATTTCTTTTCTTGCCAACAGTGAACGTGAGTTTTAGTTTCCCCACATCCTCATCGCCACCTGCCATTGTACATCTTTGTGATTATAGCTGTCCTGATGGGTGTTGTATTATGATGATGAGAACTGGCTTACTCTTGGCCTTGGCTACTGTGGTGGTACTGTGTTCCCCAAAATATTGTGCACGCTAATAAACTTATCTGGGGTCAGAGAACAGGACAGCCATAATATTAAACAGAGGATAGGCAGTGGTAGCACACGCCTTTAATCCTAGCGTTCCAGAGGCAGAAATCCCTCTGGATCTCTGTGAGTTCAAGGCCACATTGGAAACGGCCAGGCATGGTGACACACGCCTTTAATCCCAGAAAGTGAGCCTTTAATCCCAGGGAGTGACGGTAGAAAGGAAAGATATATAAGGCGTGAAGACTAGAAACTAGAAGCATTTGGCTGGTTAAGTAAGCATTTGGCTGGTTAAGCTTTTAGGCTTTGGAGCAACACAGTTCAGCTGAGATTCATTCTGAATGAGGACTCAGAGGCATCCAGTCTGAGGAAACAAGATCACCTGAGGAATTGGCCAGGTGAGGAAGCTGTGGCTTGGTTCTGTCTCTCTGATCTTCCAGTGTACACCCCAATGCCTGGCACAGGTTTGATTTTATTAATAAGAACTTTTTAAGATTCCTGCTACAGGCTACCCTGTTCCCTTTATTTGGACCATGGTACTGAGCTTCTTGGTTCTCATTTTATTCCCTTTCTTCTTGAATTCAGAAACTTTCCATAAAATACAAGTGAAATATAGTTGAATAAACATTCACAGGAAATTTCTGATTCTATTGACATGCAAAAATAGTCAGCAGTAACTGATGAGAAGGTTGATTGGTCTCTGGAAAAGTTAGAAATGACATAAATGAAAATCATGCATAGTATCAGTGATACTATTCCAGGTGCCAGGGTATTGTTAGGGCAGGGCCAGTCTTAGCATTCCACTTGCGTGGACCTTTGACTATTTCTTGGGACCTTTGGCCATTATGTTTGATTCTAACCCACATTTCTTTATTAGAAAGGAGTTCTTACAGTTGTAAAAGAACAAACATTTCAGGTAAAAGTGTCTGTTGTGTGAGTCACTAGGACAGAGTCATTGGGAGGATCCAGGGAAGACTCAGATGCTCGTGTATGTTGTTGGGGTTATGTGATGTGCTTGTGTGTGTTAGAGAGTAGTGCATGTCCTCAGGCATGTCTTCTGTTTTGATCAAGTAGCCAAGACCCAGTGCTCTGTGTCTACTGCCGCTATGGTCATACCAACCCAGACTGCTTTGGGGTTATAGGAAGTGGAGCCAGTATCATAGTTGGCTGATGGGGAGGGGAATGGATGCAGGCAGGTGAGGGCATTTTTCAGGGGGAAAAAAAGGTAGAGGGAGGTAATGATGTGTATAGACACATTGAAAGGCATAAAAAAAGTCAGAATTTCAGGGTCCTGGATGAAATATCCAGGGAAGATTGCCCTTTTGTACTGGAATTGGATGAATCATGCCTCTCTGTCAGCTTGCCTGGGTTTATACTGTTTATATGCTGCAGGAAGTAAGGATACAACGAGTTTAGTTTTTATTTTATGTGTATGTCATTTGCATGTATGTCTGTGTGCCTTGTGTGTGCCTGGTTTCTGCAGAGGCCAGAGGAGGGTGCCAGAATTCCTGGCGTTTGAGACAATTGTAAGCCTCCACATGGGTACTGGGAATCGAATTTAGGTTCTCTGGAAAAGTAGACAGTGCTCTTAACTGCTGAGCCATCTGTCTAGTCTTCCTCCAACAGCTTTCATTTATGTATGTATGTATGTATGTATGTATGTATGTATGTATGTATGTATGTATGTATTTATTTATTTATTTATTTTGTATGTATGTATACAATATTCTGCCTACATGTGTCCCTGCAGGCCAGAAGAGGGCACCACATCTCATTACAAGTGGTTGTGATTGATTAATTGATTGATTGATTGATTATGTATGTATGCAATATTCTGCCTACATGTGTCCCTGCAGGCCAGAAGAGGGCACCAGATCTCACTACAAGTAGTTGTGAGCCACCATGTGGTTGCTGGGAATTGAACTCAGGACCTTTGGAAGAGGAGTCGGTGCTCTTAACCACTGAGCCATCTCTAGCCCCTAAAATTAATCTTTTTTTTTTTAAGAGCTGAGGACTGAACCCAGGGCCTTGTGCTTGCTAGACAAGTGCTCTACCACTGAGCTAAATCCCCAACCCCTCCAACAGCTTTTTAACATAGCAGTTACAGTGTTGTTTTTTGTTTGTTTGTTTGTCTTTGTTTTCTTCTTCTCTCTGATTTTTAAGGGGAAGATGGTAGCTGGGCATGTTGGAATGCACCTGTTGTTTTAGCACTTGGGAAGCTGAAGCAGTAGAATCATTTGAGCCCAAGAGTTTGAGACCAGCCTAAGAATATAGTGAGATCCATCTCAAAATAAGGAAAAACCAAAAAGGAAGGTAGTGAAGAAGGTTCATTACAAGAAGAGGTTATGGCAGAGACTCTAGGTACTGTTTTCACTTGGGGGAGGTTTGCTAAGTGAGGCCAGAGTCCAGAGGCTGGAGTTGATGTTGAGCAATTTGGTTTGGATAACAAGATGGGGGTTCTGTTTAGCATGTGGCAGATGTTAAAGAATTTTATTTTATTTTGTTATTTTGAGGCAGGGTTTCTCTGTGTAGTCCTGATTGTTCTGGACTTGCTCTATAGACCAGACTGGCCTCGAACTCAGAGATAACTTCCTGCCTCTGTCTCCCAAGTGCTGGGATTAAAGGATATGCCACTACTTCTCAGCTTTAAATTTTGTATTAAGTAAATATATTGATTTATAATAATGGCAGATGTCTATTGAATGCTTGTGTATCATCAACAGTTCTAAGCATCATTTTGCCTCATAGACCTCTATGCTGGTTTTTTTTTTATAGTTACTCCATTTTCCTAAGGTTATAATTCTACTAAATGGTAGAGCTGAGATTACAAGCTAGGCAGTCTGATTGTAAGCCCAGGTTTTGTTTTGTTGGTGACATCTTTCTAGTATGGAGCTATGCTGATCTCATGGTTATTAATTTCCATTTTGGTTCAAAGAAGGCACTTACATATCTTGTGTTTTAGATCCAGTTTTTAATTATACGTTTATGAATATTCAATCTGAATACTGTATGAAGTAGAAAACGGAGAATTTGTGTGATGATTGCAGTATTTTACCATAGCATCTGTCTTCTTTCCTTCTGGACCTTTTGCTGTTGTTGCTCAGGGGTCTAATATTAGAGATGTCATAAAATTTTCACCTTTAAGTTCTTAGTGCATGTGATCTTTTGAATAAGAATGGCCCCCATAGGCTCATATTTGAATGCTTGGTCTTTGGGGAGTAGCACTATTTAAAAAGGATTAGGAGGTTTGTTTGACCTTGTTGGAGGAAGTGTGTCACTTGGGGTGGGCTTCGAAGGCCTATTTTGTTGTCGTCCCCCCTCACCCCTGCACACACAAGGTTTCTCTGTGTGATCCTGGCTGGCCTGGAACTCACAGAGATCCACCTCCCTCTGCCTCCCCAGTGCTGGGACATAAGGTGTGTGCTACCATGCCTAGCCAAAGTGTAGCCTAGTCTGCCTCTGCTTCCTTCAGCAAATTCTACCAGTGGGCTTTGAAGTATTAAAAGCCCATACTAGGTTCAGTATCTCTCTGCCCATGGATCAGGACGTAGCTCTCAGCTACTGCTCCAGTGCCTGCCTGCATACTGCCATGCTCCCTGCCATGATGATAATGAACTAAACCTCTGAAACTGTAAGCAAGCCCCTAAGTAAATGACAGTTTCCCTTATAATAGTTACCTTGGTCATGGAGCTACTTAAAAGAAGAACAGTGACTAATACACTACATATTCTTAAAAATGTAAACTTTAAGAAAAGTCAGGCTGATGAGATGTCTCAGTGGATAAAGGCACCCATTGCCAAGCCTGACTATATAAGTTCTCAGTTCAATCCCTGGAACCCACGTGTTGGAAGGAGAGAACTGACTCCCCCAACCAAGTTGTCTTCTGACACATATACACACACACTACACACACACACACACACACACACACACACACACACACACACACACACACACATATATTACACACACATATTAAATAAAATAAATATATTTTTTAAAAAAGTCAAAGCACAATGCTGTTTTTACAGCTGGCAAAATGTAAAATGACCAGTAATTTTTGATAGCATCTACTGCTTGTAGATCTCTTCTGCTTATCTCAGAATGCCTTTTTGTTGTTGTTATTAATGTGTTCTCAGCAGGCTCCTAACATTTTTGCGTCTTTGTGTGTATGACTGATACTTACAACAACTTACAACAGTCTCTCTTCCCCACTGTGGTCTCTCATAGCACTAACTTGGCCAGGAGCCCGTCAGTGTCCTGTAGAATGGAACTGTTGGGTTTCTGATACCAATTTTCATAAAACAGATGCATTTGTGAGGCACATGGTCTTCTTCCCTCCTTATAATAGGCTTTCATTATGAAAACTTTGGCTAAAACACAAGTGCTAATAAGTAGATCTCTGGAGTAGAACTGAAGTTATGTAGGTTTTGTAGTCGGTCTTTCTCTGTTCCACTAGCCAGCTCCCAAATCATGACAGGGGCACTTATTCTTAATTATGAAAGCTTGACCTATAGCTTAGGCTTCTTTCTGACTGGCTCTTATAACTTAACGCATTTCTATTCAATTACTTTCTGCCTCGTGCCTTATTACCTTTACTCTGTACTGCCCACGTTGCTTCCTCTGAGTCCTGGCACCTTCTTCTTTTTCCCAGCGTCCTGTGTGCCTGAAAATCCTGCCTAGGTATTGGCCATTCAACCAGTCTGAGTGACAAATCCTCACAGTGTACAAAAAGATTATTCCACAACAAGGTTTCATGATATGGATATCAAAATGCTCAAACTTCTTTTTCTAAGACTTTTTGTGTTTGTAGTGATGGGATCAAACCCAGGGCTTACTCATGTTAGGCAGTCACTATTACTGCCATATCTCCTTGGAGTCTTAGTCAGTCTCCCCTTTTGAGGTGGTATTGTGTTCCCGGAAATATTGTGCACCCTAATAAACTTACCTGAGGTTAGAGACAGAACAGCCACAATATTAAACATAGAGGATACACCCTCCCTGCACCCCATCTGACCTGGGGTTCACACTTGTGTGTAGAGGCCAGAGGTAAGCCTTGGATGGTGTTGCTCATGTACTATCCACTTTGTTTTTTGATACAGGGTCTCTCATGGGGACCTGGGTCTTGCTTGTTAGACTAAACTGGCTGGCTAGAAAGGCCCCAGATATCTGCCTGCCTCTGCCTCCCTAGTGCTGAGATTATAAGTACCCACTACCACTCAAAACATTTTACAAGAGTGCTGAGGATTGAACTCAGGCTCTTAGCCTGCAAGTACTTTACTGAATGAACTATTTCCTCAGCCTTCCTTGATGCATTCTTGGTGGTCAGCAGCCTTGTGGCTTCCACTGGATTCTATGAGTTTTCATCGTATTTGTTCTATATTAAATTAAGGGAAAGGGAGAGGGAATATGGGCTTGCCCGTTCACAGCTGTGTAGGCAAAGTCGGTACAAGTGCCTGGCAGCAGCTTGTTGATAAGCATGAACACACATCACATACTGTGGGGTCAGGAACTGCTTTCATGGGAAACTGGCTGATGTGGTGACCAGGCAGATGCCCTATGCTGTTGTGATAATATAGGGACTGTCTGGGAAGAAAGCTGTTAGCTTGGAAAGGCCGGAAACTTAACATTTGTCCATAAATCAAAGTGTCGTCATTGTACTAATCAAATTCAAAAGGACTGTCCCTAGTGGCACAGGCCTATAATCCTAGCTATTCACTAAGCTGAAGCATGAGGATCACAAAATCAAAGGCTAAATCAGGACAGTTTAGTGAAGTTGTGTTGTAGTCAGGTTTTCTATTGCTAGGAAGTATGACCACTGCAACTCTTTTTTTTTTTTTTTTTTTGGTTTTTCGAGACAGGGTTTCTCTGTGTAGTTTTGCACCTTTTCCTGGAACTCACTTGGTAGCCCAGGCTGGCCTCGAACTCACAGAGATCCGCCTGGCTCTGCCTCCCGAGTGCTGGGATTAAAGGCGTGCGCCAACCACTGTAACTCTTACAAAGGAAAATATTTTAATTGGGGTGGCTTACAGTTCACAGGTTTAGTCCATTATCATCATGGCAGGACATGGCAGTGGGCAGGCAGATGTGGTGCTAGAGAAGGAGCTGAGAGCGCTACATCTTGACTCACAGGCAACAGAAGTTTTCTGCCTCACTGGGTGTGGCTTGAGCATACATGAGACCTCAAAGCCTGCCTCCACAGTGACACACTCTTCTTCCAACAAGACCACATCTACTCCAACAAAGGCCATACCTCCCATTAGTGCCACTCCCTTTGGGGACCATGTTCTTTCAAACTCCTGTAGGCTGTATATTTTTTTCTTTTATTTTTTATTTATTTATTTTTAAAGATTTATTTATTTATTATGTATACAGTGTTCTGTCTGCATGTATCTTTGCAGGCCAGAAGAGGGCACCAGATCTCATTACAGATGGTTGTGAGCCACCATGTGGTTGCTGGGAATTGAACTCAGGACCTTTGGAAGAGCATGCAGTGCTCTTAACCTCTGAGCCATCTCTCCAGCTCCATTTTTTTTCTTTTAATAGAAAGATAGCTATGGATATAGCTCAGTAGTAGAGCACTTGTCTAGCATGGCAAGGCCAAAAGTTCAATCTTTCAGTTCTAAAATAAAATACAATACAGAATAAAATAAAAATAAAAGATAGAGGGAAACAAAACAACAGCAAACAAACCAAAAGAGTAGATTCTATGGGTTTTCATCTTATTTGTTCTATATTAAATTAAGGGAAAATCACATACTTGTTGGTGGCTGGAAATATGTCTTCCCTTGTGAGTCTAAGGGAAAGTCAAACTAACATGTACATGTTTCATTTAACTCTCTGCTGTCAGAGCTCATTCTAGTCATAGCTGAGTTGTACAGATTTTTGTTTGAGGCAGCGTCTTATTCTGTGGCCTAGGTTGGCCTCAAACTACTGATCCTTCTATCTTCGTCTTTCTGTTGCTAGGAATTACATAACTGTGCTCCCATAACTATCTGGCTTTTGTTTTTCTTTCCTAGCCTTAAAAGGGTGTTTATAGTAGAAGGCTACAGGCTGTGCTTGTCTTTGTCCTGCTTAGTGACTATCCTTTTCAGATCTCCTTATGATGGCCAGTTCAACTGCTTAAATAATTGATTTGCTCATCTTTTCTGTAATTACATTTCCTGTGGTTATTGACAGGGCTGTTTAGCCTAGGTCATTATAGCCCAGGACATTAGTGGCCAGTGCACGTAGAGTTTTGGTTGTCAGATGAGTTCTATGTGCCAGACTCGTGCTAGCAACACAGATGGCTTCCCTTTTCACAATGGGAGGGATCTGTAGTAGTTAGGAGGAGGGTAGAAGGAAGAGTGCCACATAAACCCTGCCATGTAGTTTAGTGGTTGAAATAACAGTAATACTCAGACACGGTACTTGAGTATGTGTGTGATATTTTTCTGGTTCATGAGTCTAGATGCTGGGCTTGGAAGCCTTCGGCACTGGGCTGAACTCATCTGAAGGCTTGTTTATGCTTAGATGTGTGGTCGTGCTCACTGTTATGCTGTTGATTGGAACATCTGCAGCCTCTTGTGTGAATTGGGCTCCTCATCCATGGTGGCCGGGCAGTACTTTGGTAGCCAGTATGGCAGAGGAGCAGTGCTGATGCCATAGTTTGGGTTCACGGGTCCGTGGGTGTAGCAGGAATCTTAAAAGTTCTTATTAATAAAATCAAACCTGAGGCCAGTTATTGGGGTGAAAGCTGGAAGATCAGAGAAGCAGAACAAGCCACAGCTTCCTCACCTCGACATTTCCTCAGCTGATCCTGTTTCCTCAAGACTGGAAGCTTCTCAGTCCTCACCCAGAATGAATCTCAGCTGAACTACTGCTCAAAGCCTAAAAGCTTAACCAGCCAAATGCTTCTAGTTTCTGGTCCTCATGCCTTATATACCTTTCTGCTTTCTACCACCACTCCCTGGGATTAAAGGCTCACTTTCTGGGATTAAAGGTGTGTGTCACCATGCCTGGCCGTTTCCAATGTGGCCTTGAACTCACAGAGATCCAGAGGGATTTCTACCTCTGGAGTGCTAGGATTAAAGGTGTGAGTGCCACCATTTTCTAGCCTTTGTATCTAGTGGCTGTTCTGTCTCTGACCCAGATAAGTTTATTAGGGCGCACAATATTTTGGGGAACACAACACCACCACACATGGGAGTTATTGCACTGTATTCTCTTGGTCCATGCACTTGTGAGGCCCATCATTGTGAAGGTGGGAGAACATAGACCCCAGTGTCTGGGTAAGACTGCTGGGGTACCCATAGAGGAGTACATCTTAGTCCTGCCTTTCTGGGGAAAGTGCCGTGAGCGACTGAAGGAAGCCTTGTTAGAGGCGGGGTGGTGGTGGTGGTGGTGGTGGTGGTGGGTGGTGGAGAGTTTGTTTCTTAGTAGAAAGGCCAGTGAAGGGTTAAGTAGATGGTAAAGGAATCTGTTCTGGATTTTGAAATTCCTTAAACGTAATTTCTGGGGCTACTTTGGATATCAATTATATATTCCAAATTTAGGAATGGACTTTTTTTTCTGCCAAGGGAAAAAACAAAACGACAGAAGGGGGAAAAAATCTCAGACAATGAAAGGGTTCTTCCCCCATCCCCACTCCTTTGATAATTAGCTGGTGAAGCTGGTGTGTGGAGATTTAGGGGAAGAAGAGTGCTTTGGGTCTCTGTGATTGCTGAGCTAAAGATGCTCCTCTTTTTGAGAACTGTTTACATCTTGCATATTTCCTTGGTATTCTAAGTTCTTGAGGAGGTGCTAACTCTAACCTGTGAGCACCCAGCTAAACTGAGGCAGAAACAAGACAGTGGCAAGTCAGAATTTGACTCTTTTAGTTGGGGTTTTATTGCTGTGAAGAGACACCATGATCACAGCAACTCTTATAAAGGGAACTATTTACGTGGGGCTGGCTTACAGTTCAGGGTTTTAGTCCATTACCGACATGGTGGAACATAGCTGCATGTAGGCAGACATGGTGCTGGAGAGATAACGGAGAGTTATCTACATCTGCTTTGGCAGGCAGGAGGAAGAGAGAGTCCCTGAGTCTGGCTTGAGCACTTGAAACCTCAAAGCCCACCCTCAGTGACACACTTCCTCCAACAAGGCCATACTTCCTTATAGTGCCACTCCCTAGGAACCATAGGGCCATTTTCATTCAAACCAACACATTGACATTTGTCTTATTTTTGGTAGACCCCAAAGTCTCTGCTCTCTGATAGAGAAGGTGATCTTTGCCCTGTATGTGAAGAAAGTCCAGCTGGCTATGCCCTCTGTATAGGGAAATGAGTTTCCTCTTCACCACCATCCGCCCTCCCCCCCTCCACTGTAAAATGCTGAGATCATACTCAGCTGTAAAATCCCCAGAACAAGTTTACAGAGTGCTAGAAGTTTCCCTTCCTTAATGTTTTCCTGCTCTGTGGCTGTCCTTGAGGATGGGTAGATAATGTGAAAGCTGACCTGTTCCCTAGTACAAATAGTGGATAGAAATACTTAATGTTTTCCTGCTCTGTGGCTGTCCTTGAGGATGGGTAGATAATGTGAAAGCTGACCTGTTCCCTAGTGCAAATAGTGGATAGAAATACTTGGAGGCCAAAGTGCCAAGGGTGTCAATTCCCTGCAGAGATATTTTCTTGACTTCCTCCCTCTCTTCCTTTCAGAGGAGATTTATTCAGCCACTTTTATCTTCCCATCTTGCCCTGTTGATAAGGAATCCTATGTCCTGATCTCTCCTGAACTGGCTTAGACTTCTTTAAACCGAGACCCATATAGCAGTTATAGTTGGCTTTCTCTGCATTTGCATGATCTTTAAGGTATATAACCAGATGTGTCGATGGCTTCAAGAGAAGGTGGGGAATCATATGTGAAGGGGTGGGGCAAAGCTTGGAGGGTCCTGGCAGACAAGCTTGAAGATGGAGAGTGGCCTGGAGTCTTGTACACACCTGTCTGAGTTCTACCACTTTCTGGAAAGCCCTAGTCAGTAGCATCAGATGCCAGAGTTGAATCTGTGAAACAGCAGGATTTTGAACCCATGTGCTGTGGTTGAGCTCTGTGGATTACAGAGCAGGAACTCCTAGTACCAGAGGGATCTGCCCTTGGGACAGAGCTAGTTTTAGAACCGTTACTGGAGTCAGGCCCCTGACCTCCCTCACAAGCTAGCTTTTGCCGTTCTTGTAGAAGAGCCAAGTTGATAGTGAAAAACAGGAAAAAAAAATTCAATGTGGCCAAATTGGGAAGAGATCTAGTGACCCAGGGTCCTAAAATGAGTGTGAAAGTTTAAGAAGGCAAGAGATATGGATAATTCAGCAGTCAAGATGTGGTCCTGGTCAGGATGGGTCATTATCGACCCATCATTGTCTTGGTTCCAGTCTTCCTTCAAGGGAGGGCACAGTGGGGCTGACCTCCCCCATTCCCACTGTTTTGAAGACCTTGAAGCCATTTAAATTTCAGTAACTTCAAGGATTTTACATTTCTGTCTGTTTGACAGGTCTCACTGTTTAGCCCTGGGTGGCTTGAAACTCACAGAGATCCTTCTGCCTGTCTGCTTCCTGGGTGCTGGGATTAAAGGTGTGCACCACCACCACACCTGGTAGGATTTTAGTTTTACCTTCATGTAAGGATATTTTTTGTGGTTAAAACGGTGATACTGAGATGAGAAATTCTTCTTTTGGGTTGTATACTATGTTCTTGGTAGGGCCAATGAGAATGGCAAGAAGATATTTCTACCCAGGCCATTCATGTGTCTTACAGAAAGCAGGCTCAGCCAACCTTTTAGTCACCTTTCAGAGCACAGCTTTCTGGTGAGCAGAAGAGTCCTGGGGTGAGATGATGTCATCTTCTAACCTGTTCTGCTTGGACATCGTCTGTTTGTGGCTTTCTCAGCCTGACCAGTGGAGAGGATGTGGCTGCTGTGCTGGCCTAGCTTATGACCAAGTCCTTCTTTTGCTTCTCTCCAGCCTTTTTTGTTTGTTTTTGTTTTTTGTTTTGTTTTGTTTTTCAAGACAGGGTTTTTCTTTCTAGCTTTGGAGTCTGTCCTGGAACTCAAGCTGTAGACTAGACTGGCCTTGAACTCACAGAGATCTAACTGCTTCTGCCTCCCAAGTGCTGGGATTAAAGTTGTGCACTACCCCTGCTGGGCTCTCTTCAGCTTTTTAGTAATCATCAGAGATTCTGTGCAGAATCAGGAAACTTTTACTAACCCTACCCCCCAAGAACTACTGTTATTAGTTGGCTGACAAAATACTCAGTTCATAGGCAGGTTATGCTGTGGTAGATTAAGGCATTGAAGAATAAAATGATTGCATTTGAAGGGATGTTGGAAAAGAATATTAGAATATTCCTGGTGTCACACAAAGAGACACATCAACAAAGTGAAAGTAACTTGTCAAGATAATTTTGCTTTTGCAAAGGGTACCCAACAATCCAAACCTGGTGAGCAAGTGCACCGGAGTTGGAGATTGCGTTTAGCTTTTGTCCTAATGCAGGCCGGTGACTGTGTCTCAGTCCATTTGTGGGAGCTCCACCTCACAATATGATGTGACTGACTAATTCATAATCAGCGCAAAAGGAAAAAGGGCATGATAGAACCAAATTTCAGCAATGTCTGGTGTGGAGTGAGGGTTGGGTGTACAGGCAGGGAGAGTTTCATAGACTACTAACTCTTTGGTGGGCTACTCATCTCTGATCAAAAAGACTATTTCTCACAGGAACTACTCTTCTAGATGAGTTTTTGCAGAAGTTGAGTTCTTGTCTCTAATGGACTGTTGACAAGGCAGATTACAAAATACCATAGTGTACTGTGGACAGCAGGATCAGTTGTCACCTTCTCAGTGTGTTAGTTCTTCTGTGACAGCCAACCTTGGAGGGTGTCAGAGCTGTGCTTTATTAAGGTAGAGCAGCTAGGGCAGTGTTCTTTGGAGGCTTAGTTTCAGTTGGTCAGGGTACTTCGTGTTTGGAACTGGCATCAGTCCAACTCCCTATTTTGGTGTCAGGTTCCCTGGTAGCTGCAGAGCAGCTGTCTGTCTTCTCTTTGGGGTATACCAAAGACTGTTGTTCTTCCCTGTCTCTAACATTGTAGTTTACAAAGTTAAGCCAGATATTAAGCCAAATACAGTGGAGACACTGTAATTCTGGTATTTGGGAGGCTGAGGAAGTAGGATTGCAAGTATGAGGCCAGCCCTGGGCTACATGGTAAGACCCTGCCTCGAAAACAAAACAGAAATGCAAACAGTGTGTGTCGGGGAGTGGTGGTGGTGGGAGTTATTTAAATCCTAGTATTTTCATAGACTTTTGTCTCTGAGTAAATTTAACACACATTATCCTAAGCCCATCTACTCCTTGTTTGTTTTTGTTTGAACTTTAGGAATCTTGCAAAAGGCAGCATCTCAGTTTCTATTTTTCTCTTCCTTAGACCTTTTTTTTTTTTTTTTTTTTTTTTTTAAGTAAAATCCAAAATCAGCAGTTTGGCAGAAATAGATGGGCAAGTAGCCAGGAGGCTGACATGGGGAGCTTTACCTGAAGGGGTGCTCTGGCTTTCCCTCTGTGCAGGAAGATGTCCTGTTTGTTAGGTGATGTCAGATGTGCATGATGTGCAGATACAATGAAGGAATGCAGGAGCAGGCAGTTAAATGTCAGGAGTGCTTGGTCATCTTCCCGGAAAAGTAGCAATTGGCCCTTTAATAAATTTGAAGTTAATATATATTATTAATGATATATACTGCCTAATATAGAAAAGTATCTTTTTAAAAAACATCTTGAATCTGTTGTGAAATTTATAGGTTAACTGTATTTTAACAAATTGTATTTGATACAAAGTTGTTTTATGTTAGACTTGATAAATAGGTACTTGTAACTTTTCTGTCATTCATGAGGAACGCTCATTCAATTGAAATGCTATGTATATGTTGTCTTTATTTAAAAACAATCAGTCCCTGGGACCCACATGATAGAAGGAGAGAACTGACTCCTTCAAGTTGTCCTCTGATTTCTGAAGGCATGCATGTACCACACAAACAGACACACACAATAAATGTTAAAAAGAAAGCAAGAAAAGGAAAGCAATGTTTTAGGGTTAGAAATATCTCTGGAAGGTCTCTTTTTAGAGGGCTGCATCAATTTGATCACTCAGTTGGTAAGTGTGATTGCTGCATGAACCTAATGACCTGAGTTGTATTCCTGGATACTACTGTAGAGGAGAAAAATTTAATTCTGAAAGTTATCCTCTGAACTCTGTCTGTGTGCCATGCACATGTGTGCCTATACTCACATATACAACACATAACGTAATAGTAAAAAGAAATGTTTCTAATGTTTACTTATTTATTTTATGCAATGCCTGTTTTGTTTGCGTGTATCATCTTTGTATCATGTGTGTGCAGTGCCTGCAGAGACCAGAAGAGAGTGTCAGATCCCCTGGGACTGCAGTTACAGATTGTTGTGAGCTATCATGTGGGCACTGGGAATTTAACACAGGTCCTTTGGGATCAAACCTGGCTCCTCCAGAAGAACAACCAGTGCTCTTAGCTACTGAGCCACCTCTCCAGCTTCTAGATGAGCAGTTTTGACAAGTATAGGCCACCTGTTTTCTATAGGGCTTCTCAATTTGAATTTGCCATGCATTTTTGTGTAATTGGTTCCAGGTTATAACATCATGCAGGAAACTGCAAAAGTGTGTGAATTGTGTCCATCAAGTTCATCAAGTAAGGTACTGACTTTGTCAAGATTGGTTTTTCCATATAGTTGAGGTAGTTGTCTTTGGGTTTTTTTATTGTTGTTGTTTGTTTTTGGTGTTGTTTTCAAATGGTGTTTATTCTCTTTTTTGAGGGGCCTGCCATCCAGTTCTCAAATAAATCACACACACGGAGGCTTATTATTACTTACCATTGCCCGGACTTAGCTTGGCTTAGTTTCTTGCCAAATTTCCTTAAATTATCCCATCTGTCTTGGGCCTTGGGGCTTTTCCTGTTCTCTTACTTCTGTAAATCTTACTCTTACTATGTGACTTGCTGTGTAGCTGGGTGCCTGGCTGCTGGGTCCTCCTTCTTCTCTGGCTAGTTCTTTCTTCACTCCATCTTTTTTCCTCTTCCTCCTCCCAAATTTCTCCTTCTATATATCTTCTCTACCTGTCAGCCCTGCCTATCCTTTCTTTTGCCTTAATATTGGCTATTTGGTTCTTTATTAGACCATCAGTGTTTTAGACAGGCACAGTAACACAGCTGCATATAAACATAAACAAAAGTAACACATCTTAAAATAATATTCTGCTACAGTTTTCATTGTGATTAAGAATGCTTTGAGTGGGTGATGGTGGCGGCAGTTGTGGTGCATGCCTTTAATCTCAGCACTGGGAAGGCAGAGTCAGGAGGATCTCTGAGTTTGAGAGCAGCCTGGTCTACAGAACAAGTTCCAGGACAGCCAGAGCTACACAGAGAAATCCTGTCTCAAAAAAAATAAAAAACAAAACAAAAAAGAATGCTTTGAGATGATGAGAATACTCTTGAGTTTTGGTTTCCTTTTCTTCTTTCCTTCCTCCCTTCCTTTTTTTTTTTCCTTGAGAAGCAGAGAGTCTTGCTATGAGCCCAGGTTTCCCTTTAACGCAAAATAAATTTTGCTTTTTTTTGAATGTTGAAATCATAGGTGTGGGCCATTTTACCTGGGTTATACCTTGGTTTTTTTTTTTTTTTTTAAAAGACCAAACTTTGATTTAATACTTTTAGTATTCATTAATGCATCCGATCTGAACCAGTATGGTGATTTTGGTAAAATGGTGACTTTGTTGGTGCTGTAAGGAGGTAACTTTTAACTCCCATCTTCTGTTTGTGTTCACTGGTTGACTTTTAGTATGAAGAACTTTGCCTTGATTTGCATTTTACCCATTAATTTATTTAGTATTTATATGAGCTTGCCCATCATCATTGTGTTAGAGGGGTATGATCCTTCTCTTTTGATGCTGCAAGTGTCTAGACTTTAGCAGGAGGAGTTTTTCAGGCATTGCTGTGCTCTTGTGATGTGATTGTCATTCTTCAGCACTACCTTCGTGGACATTGCATATCTGGGCTTGCTCCCCTCATGGCAGCCACGAAGCAAAGAGTCAGGAAAAGGTTGGAGACACTATATCCTTTCATATATGCATTAAGTTACCTAGTTCTTCCCAGTGTGCCATACCTCTGAACTTAACTGTTGATTAGATTAAACCCCTCCTGATTTTATCATGTCTCAGTAATGCACAAGGGAGAGAATAAGCCTTTAACAGTGAGTCTTTTAGAGCAGCGGATGCTTACATTTCTAGACCACTCAGTGGGTACTGATTGTGTAACTGAGCTATTCCTAGAGTGCCATCAACTCTGTGGAGAGCAGATATACAAGTTGAGGTAGAGGCTTAAAGGATACCTCTGCTGACTCTTGGGAAATCCCTGCCACCTTTTCCTCCTCCTTCCTGCTGGTCATTGTGGACATGCTAGAGGTACAAGACCATTGCTGTCTCATGGAACCAAACGGTGAGACAGACAGATGGAAAACAAGACAGGGTAAAGGGACAAAGGGTGCCAACTAGACCTGGGCGTGTTTGCCAAAGTATTGCCTTTGCTTCTTTTCCTCCAGCAGGAGCAGGAGTGTGAAGTTACTTTATGTACTGTTAGGACAGAGTGCCTGACAGAACCAACTGAAGGAAGCAAGGCTTTATTCTGACCCACAGTTTGAGGACACAGCCTGCATAGTAGGACAGTAGTGGTGGGTGGAGGCTGAGGTGCTGCTCATACTGTAGTCAGTCAAGAAGCAGAAAGAAGAATGCTGCTGCTCTGCTGCTTTTCTTTTTCTTCAGCCCAGGATTTCAACTCACGGAATCTTATCTTCCCACCTGTTCTAGTTTCATTTCTGTTGCTGTGATAAAATTCCCTGGCGAGAAAGCAACTTAGGAGAAACAGTGTTTATTTTAACTAACAATTCTGGGTTACAGTCCATTATTGTGGGAGTGAAGACAGGAAAGAAGCAGCTACTCACATCACATCCACATTGAAGAGCAGAGAGAAATGAAAGTATACATACGTGCTTGCTTGCACTAAGCTCTGTTATTCTACTCTTACACAGCTTAGGACCTCTGCCTAAGGAATGGTGCTGCCCTCATTAGGTTGTGTCTTCCCATATCTGTTAACTGTGACAGTTCTTCACAGACTAACCTGTTTACTGCTGTGCTGGTGGTAGGACCTGGGAGAATGGAGCCTAAAAAACGAGGCAGACTAAAGTCTAAAGTCTTATGCAGTAACTTTATTCAGAGCATCAGACAATTTATACTCTTGAGGGTTAAGAAGAATCACAAGAGTAAGGTGGTCAGTTACAAAGACAAACCACATGTGGCTAAACCAGGTTTTTTTTTTTTTTTCATAGAGGCATATAAACAAATAATAGCCAGCTGTAATGAATAAATTAAAGTAAACTCACTCTTATCTACTATACCTGGGAGGGACACAACAGCACATTCCAAGAACAGTTTCGTGTTTTGAAGAAACTGAGGTCACAAGACTCTTGCCTTGCTTTATTGGAGTTTTCTCATAAGCACTCAGAATTCCCTTCATATGACTCCATTCTTGGACCACATTCCAACACTAACCCAATGTAGACAATTCCACATTTAGGCTCTCTTCTCTCATGATTCTAGGTTGTGACAAATTGACATTCAAGGTAACTGTCACACCATCTCAGTTAACCTAGTCTAGAAAATCCCTTGTAGACATGTCCAGAGGTTTGTTTCTGGTGAGTTTTAGATCCTGTCAAGTTAATCAGTATTAACCATCACAAGGGGTGTGTGAGCTTTTTCTTTAAAAGAATTGGAGATGGTTTTGCCTCAGTGTTAAGGTTTGTGTCACATGTAGTCTTTTGTATCACTGTCACTTTTCACCAGTGTTTGAAGATGTAGAACCACATTTAGTTTGTCTGGTCTCAGAACTCCGAGTTGAGCTTGATGGTGTGGAACAGTGCCTACTGAAATTGTCTATGTGTCTGGGACTGGATATATACTCAGTGGTCCTGACTGACTTTCACTCCAAATGATTGACAAAGATGATTATTAGTATCCGTGGTTTCCCTGTAGGTCAGGAGCAGGTACAGCAAGTTCCAGCAGGACCCCTTCCCTGAGTGACTATGCAAACACCTAAGAAACCTGGTCTTTGTGTCTTTAGACTACACTGAAAACCACTGCTAGGTCCTTCTGGGAAGAGGGATGGACTAGCCTGGGATCAGGAGAAAGTGATGTCCTGCTCCTGTCTTTTAATGAGGATAAGTAGTTCTTTAAAGAGGATTATTTGGGAAGCACTAGTTGATGGCAAATGCTTGTTTCTAGGGAAGAGGGATGGGGCATTTGACTTTGGGTGCAAAGAAGAGCATGACCTTGCTTTTGGGAACTTCAGGTAAAGTAGAAATTGCAGTGAGCTGAAGGTTTATTGAGGTTGCTCTGAAAAAGCTTTTGGAGTCTTTGGAGTTCTCCAAAGGCTATCAGATTATGCTGAGGGTCATGCCTTTAGGGTCTACAAGTTGGAAGTTTTTGTAGCTTGAAGCTCCAGGAGGTGTGTGGGATTTTTGTGTTTTAAGGCCTTGGAACTATAATATATTCCTCCACGTGGTGGATACTTAAGCTCAAATACAGTGATTTAAGTGTCTAATTGAATTTTCTTATTTACGTATTTCTGTAACTTAAAAAAATTATTATTTTTGAGAGTGTTTCACTATGTAACCCTGGCTGGCCTGGAGCTTGCTGTATAGACAAGGGTGGCCTTGAACTCACAGAGTTCTACCTGTCTGCCCTTTTGAGTGCTGGGATTAAAAATGTATGCCACTGTGCTAGATTTATTGTTTTTAAATTATGTATATATGTGTTTGGCTGTATATGGTTATGTATATTATCTTGAAAAACAAAAAACAAATAAAAAGTTGAGTGTATTATCGTTGGTGTCCAGAAGAGGGCATTGGATTCCTCTGGAGCTGGACTTAGAGCAGCTATAAGCCACCTCATGGGGTGCTTGAGTTTAACTCCAGTCCTGGAAGGGCAGCACATACTTTTTTTTTTTTTTTTGGTTTTTCGAGACAGGGTTTCTCTGTGTAGTTTTGGTGCCTGTCCTGGATCTCACTCTGTAGACCAGGCTGGCCTCGAACTCACAAAGATCTGCCTGCCTCTGCCTCCCGAGTGCTGGGATAAAAGGCATGCGCCACCACCGCCCAGCTCACTTTTTTTTTTTTTTTAAACAGGAGAAAACATTTATTTTGGCTTGCAGTTGCAGAGGGTTCGAGTCTGTAAAGACAGGACTGAGACAACAGACAGGCAAGGCAGCTGGGAAAGGCTGCTGAGAACTCACATCTTGAACCACAAGCACAAAGTAGATAGAGGGTGAACTGAAAATGGTGTGGCGTCTTTAGCCTCCAGGGACATGCCTCTTCCAATAGCAGCACATACTTTTTTTTTTTTTTTTTTTTTTTTCCCATTCACCATTTCTTTTTTTTTTTTTTTTTTTTTTTTTTTTTTTTTTTTTTGGTTTTTTCGAGACAGGGTTTCTCTGTGTAGCTTTGCGCCTTTCCTGGTACTCGCTTTGGAGACCAGGCTGGCCTCGAACTCACAGAGATCCACCTGGCTCTGCCTCCCGAGTGCTGGGATTAAAGGCGTGCGCCACCACCGCCCGGCTAGCAGCACATACTTTTAACCCCACACTTTCTGTAACTTTTTTGTAGGTGTCAGGTACTTGAAATACTTAAAAAGAGTTAACAAAATTCCTTTTAAAGGAAATGAAAAGAGTTAACAGATGCAATATCAAAGTGAATTGCTGTAATAGAGTCAAAGCATTTCAGATTTCTACCTATGTTAAGCAGGGTATAAACACATTCTTAAGAATGCTGTTCAGTACTGGCAAACTAGGTATACTGTTTTATGGACTGTTTTCTGAATGCCAGTCCTCTTCCTGGATGTGATTGTGTTAATCCATGGGCTAGTAAACCCTATTTGGAAAGATGATGACTTTTATAACTTACTTGATTTGAAGATGCCCTGATGTATCCTGGTTGATGCCTATTGTCTTTTTTTCTTCCCCTCCAGCAGGCAGTTCTGGCCAAGCAAGAGACTAAGCAGGATTGCTGCATGAAAACTGAGCTGCTAAGGGAAGGTAAGGGCCAGTTCACCCAACAGGAGAGGGTGCTTTGCTGCATGCACTCTTCTTATTATCTCTCCCTGCCTTTTGACTTTCTTGGAATTTGCCTAGGATTACAGTGTAATTTTTTTTTATCTTTCCCATTCCTGAATAGAGAGGTATGCGCACGAGCACAAGCACACACACACACACACACACACACACACACACACACACACACACACACACAGAAGCACTTGCAAAAGATCTGCCAGACAAGGAAAAACTTAACAAAATATGGAAATCAAATATCTTGTGTATCCTTGTTTTAAAACTGCAGGTGAAAAAAAGTGAGTAATCACACTAACAATTGTAGTGTCTTTATTACACTGGAACATATACCCAGGCCCTATCTGATAACATACTATCCAGTATCACAAGCTGTGATACACACCATAGGTTAATAGTGTGATCCATGCAACAATGTGGACATAGTGTAAGTATATTTTGCAAAATGAAAAAAGCCAGGTCTAAAAAGACTTTCGTTGTTTTGCTTTATTGTTTTTGTTTTGTTTTGTTTTGTTTTGTTTGTTTTTTGTTTTACAAGACAGGGTTTCTCTGTGTAGCTTTGGAGCCTGCCTGTCCTGGAACTCACTCTGTAGACCAGGCTGGCCTCAAACTCACAGAGATCCGCCTGCCTCTGCCTCCTGAGTGCTGGGATTAAAGGCGTGCGCCACCACTGCTCAGCTATGTGACTATTTACATGGCTTTCTGATCAAAGTGAAGTAGAAACTTTGAGGACATAGTAGTGGTTTCCAGGAGGTTGAGTGTGGGGTGTAGAGAGGGTAGTATGAGGGTGATTCTAGGAGGCAGGCTATTCTGCAGGAAGTCTAGCTAGCGGGCTGGGTAGATGGCTCAATGATTAAGAGCACTTGTTGCTTTTCCAGACGACTGGAGTTTGGTTCCTAACACCCATGTCTATCACAGGCTCACAGCTGTCTTCAGCTTTAGCTCCAAGGGATCCAACACACTCTTCGGGCTTCTAAATTCTCCCTCTTGGTTTGCATGATAGACTTTTCTCGTATGTTGTCATTGAACTTGTCTACACAGTAGTAAGTTTTAGCCTTATTTATTCCATGGTGTCAGCCTTATTAGTGCTGTTCTGTGAGTGGATTGTCCTGGTACTGTTTCTTTTGCTCTAATAAACACACTAACAAAAAGCAACTTAAGGGAGGCAAGGGCTTAAGTCCAGCTTATTGACTATCATGTTGAGAAGTCAGGGCAGGAGCTCAAGCTGCTTGTCATCACATTCACAACCAAGAACACAGAGAAATAAACACACCTCTCCTGCCTGCTTGTTTGCTCTCATGGCTTTCACTAATGTAGTCCAGGGCCTGGTCCATGAAATGATGCTACCTACGGTGGGCTGGGTTTTCCTATATCAGTTAACATTTAAAACAATCCTATACACCTATAGGCCAACCTGATCTAGATAATTCCTGATTTAAAACTTTCTTCCCGCGCTGGAGAGGTGGCTCAGCCGTTAAAGGCTAGGCTTACAACCAAAAATATAAGCGACTCTTCCCATGTGATTCTAGATTGTATCAAGTTGACAGTTAAAACTCTACAGCACAGTGCTTAATCTTCTTCTCAGCCCTTGTTATCTGACTGGCTATTTGAAGGATGCCATACACAATAATCCTAAACTAGTAGTTTTTTCCCTGAACAGTTTAAAGACGATGTTCTTTTGCCTTGCTTATGGTTTAATCTGAAATATGTCTGTATTTATCTTTTTCTTTATATGTGATGCATCATTTTTCTGGATATTTATATATTGTTTCCCCCTTTCTTCTCTTCTCCACCCCTGTTTTCTTTTTCTTCCTTTTTTTTTGTTTTTGTTTTTGTTTTTGTTTTTGGGGACAGGGTTTCTTTGTGTAGCTTTGTGCCTTTCCTGGAACTCACTATGTAGTCCAGGCTGGCCTCGAACTCACAGAGATCCGCCTGCCTCTGCCTCTTGAGTGCTGGGATTAAAGGCATGCGCCACTACTGCCCGACCTGTTTTCTTATTTTTTGTTTTTGTTTTTGTTTTTGTTTTTGGGATAGGTCTCACTGTGTAAACCCAGCTAACCTGGGTAGACCAGGCTATTCTTGAACTCACAGAGCTCCACCTGCTTCTGCGTCTCAGATTCTGGGATTAAAGGCCTCTGTTACTACATCTGACTAATTCTATGTTTTGTACACATTGATTATGTCGTGCATTGGTTTGGGGTATTTGTGTTTACCTTGCTTGATGGATATTTTTTAAAACTATTAGCTCTTTCAAATATGTTTTTCTTTTTTCCTTTCTTCAGATATGTGACACTGCTTTTACTCTTCACTAAAACTCAGACCATTTGCTTTTTAGTTTTCTTTTTTTCTTTGTATAGATTCTTACTCTGTATCTTTGGGATCTTCATCTAGTGTTCTGTTTGATCTGCCATTAATTTCATCACATGGTAATTTTCTCAGACAGTAGATTCTCATCTCTGCAGGTCTGTTTGGGTGGATAGAGAAAGCTGTCTTCATCTTGCTTCCCCACATGTATGGTTCCCTTTAATCACTTTACCCTTTATGTCTGAGCTCCCTACCAGCTGACTTTGTTATAATTGTGCCTTTTTTCATATCTATTTTTTATTGATTGGTAGATATTTTGAGTGCTCTCACGGGTGTATTAAGTGTGATGACTCTGGCTATTTGTTTTAAAAGTTAGTGCTGAATTTTATTTTTTTCAGATGCTTGATTAACCTTTATATACGTTTGGCTTTGTGGTATAGGACTGTTTATAGGCATTTTTAACCCAAGAATTTATTACCTGTCAATTCAGGAGATTTTTTAAAAAAAAAAGTACATGAAATTAGAGGCCAGGCATGGTAGTATATACTTTAGTCCCAGTATATGGGAGGCAGAGGCTGTAGATTTCCTGTGTTCTGGCCTGCCAGCAGTCGGGACAAATCTCTCCAACTCGTGTCCCCCAAGTAAACACAGGAGGCTTATATTATTTTTAAACTATGATCATGGCAGGCTCCCTGCTAGCTAGCTCTTATATCTTAAATTAACCCATTTCTGTTAATCTTATGTCTTGCCACGTTTTCTGTGGCTTTACCTGAGTCTCATTACATGTTGCTCCCTGGACAGCGGGCTGGTGTCTCTTGACTCAGCCTTCCACTTCCCAGAATTCTCCTTGTATTTCCTGCCTGGCTACTGGCCAATCAACATTTTATTTACCAACCAATCAGAGCAACACATTCACAGCATACAGAACATCCCACAGCAAGAGGCAAATTGATGTCTGTGAATTTGAGGCTAGCCTGGTCTATATAGTCCAATTTCTTTTTGAAACAATTAAAAAATTTTTTAATATTTATTTTCACTTTATGTGAGTATTTTCCTGAATGTATATTTTTGTACATGTGTGTACAGTTCCATGGAGGCCAGAAGAAGATGTTAATTACTCTGGGACTGGAGTTACAGCCAGTTTTGAGTTGCTATGTAGGTGCTGGGAATTGAACCTAGGTCTTTTGGAAGAGCCTTAGTCATCTTAACTGCTGAGTCTTTTCCCTAGCAACACAACCCAACTTTTTATACTATAACAAAAAAGCACCTGAATTGTAATTGTATTATAACCCTTTAACTCCATGTTCATTCATGCACTTTGTGATGGTTTATGCACTACTGTTTGTTTCTCTACATTTTTTCTGTGAACATTGTGCAAACCAGCAGGACTTCTAAATGTCACAGGCTGGCTGAGGCTTGCACGGTGGACTACAGTGTACCCTCAGCTGCACCCAGACAGGCCTATGGAAAATGGACCTTTTCCCTCAGTGCTCTGTCTCTACTGTCCATGCTATGGATTTAGGCTGCCTTGTGAGTCTTCTCTATAGGGAGCTTGTTTTCCTTGCTTTTACTATTCATTTACATGGCATACTTTACCATTTTTGAAAGTTAACTCTCTTTGTTATATTTTAGCTTAAGTCATAGAGTTCTTTAATATGTTAATTGGAATTCTGATTAAAATATCACTGAATTTCTGAATTTGAGGGGACTTCGTAGCTTTGTTATTTTGTTACCTGGTTCCAGAACATTCTCTCTAAATGTTTTCCTCTGTACATAGGCATTAAGTAATTTGGCTTTAAAAAAGTATTCTTTGTAGTTTTCTTCCTTTTATAAGTATCCTATTTTTTTCTTCATACACACACACACACACATACAATGCAGCTCTGGCTGTCCTGGAACTCTTTATATAGACCAGGGTGACCTTAGCCTCCTGAGTGCTGGGATTAAATATGTACACTACCATGCCTGGCTTTCTTCTTACATTTCTAAGTTAATATTTGTATAGAGAATGACATTCTTTTTGTAGGGTTTTTCTTTCTCTTTTTCTTTGTTTTGGCAGTTCTTGGAATCAATCCAGGCAATTTCATATTCTGGACGAGTACTTTACCACTGAGCTACAGTCCAGCCATGCCACTTAACTCTGAAAACAGCAGTCTGACTTTGTGCTGTGTCTTGATCAGATAAGGTGAAAGCAGCCTCTGCACCACTGCCTTTGCATTTCTTTCTCTTATTGGTGCTGTCACTCAATCCCTTCTTTATGTGCCAAACATTAGAAGCTTTAATGGATCTCTGTGCTATTTCTGTTGACTTGGAATTAACATTTCTGACTGAGTATACATTGGCTCCAGAAGCTGCTGTATAACTCCCAAGTTAAGGAAAGATTTTACATATTTTGTTTTGCTAAGGGTTTAAAAAGTTACTAATGCCTGTTTGTTCATTCTGTAAGGATGTATTGCGTATGTTACTCCCTGGCCTTGTTTGTGTGCTGAGAAGAAAAGGAGTGGCAGTCTCTGCTGTTTTAGAACTTGCATTCTTGGGAAGGGCAGATAACTAATGGTAAATGATAAACCTGTGTGTTAGGTGATAGGGGCAGTGAAAAGGAGAGCTGAGGACAGAGTGTCAAGGGGTAAACCTTGCATTCCATTAGAGTGCCTCCTGTCTCCAGGGTTGTGATATTGAGTCTGCATCAACCCCTTGGTAGGTCTTCTTGGAGAAAACTTAAGTTTTTGCTCTCCTGGACATGATAGAATGAATAGCCAGAGGAGTCTGGACTTATAAGAGAAGATATGTAGATCCAAAACATAATGTGATCCCCTTCCCTCCGGCTTTGCTTTGTGCTTCTGTGATGCTGCTTCTGAAGCAACTCTTTTTTTTTTTTTTAATTATTTTTAATTATGTGTATGTGTATCTAAGTGTAGATATGTGGGCATAAGCACAGGTGGCCTCAGAGGCCAGAAGAGGGAATTGGATCCTTATAGATTTTTCTGCACCCCTCTTCCTCAATAAGTTTCTCCACCAACTCAGTAGGCCAGATCAAGCTGAATTGGAAAAGTGCAACAAACAACAGATTTATTTGAGCAAAGAAACTCCTGGGTGTTTTTGCCAGTCCCAGAGACCGAGGCCAGAGAAGCCACATGCCTGAACTAAAGCAGGGAGACTTTATAGGTTGTAGATGAGGGGTGATGACATGTTTGCCACAAGCTGGGCTTGTGCCTAAGTGTGGTCAAAAACTGAGCAGTTGAACAGGGATTTGGGCTGCTGGCGGCAACAGGAGAGGAAGTTGCAATAGTCCAAATTCCAGGAATGGGGAACTGGGCTTTTTGGCGGCTTTCCTTTGTTTGAAGACTGTCTGAGCAGGCAGGGTTGAGGAGTGGGGAATGAGGCTTTCTGGATGTGCAGGGGCGAGCTATAGGTTCCAACCAAACAGATCCCTTGGACTTGGAGTTAAAAGTGGTTGGGAACTGCCCAGTGTGAGTGCTGCAAACCAAATTTAGGTACTCTGTAAGAACAATAAGTGCTCTTAATCCCAGAATCCACCCCTTTTTAAATCTCCAACTTACAGGCTTTTTAAAAATAGGCTGACTTCTCAAAAGTTAATGTTTTATTATTAGAATAAGTGTTGGTTTCTATAGGAAATGATTTTTATAGACAGGTGTGGTTTTTTTTTTTTTTTTTTTTTTGCTTTTTGTGTTGAGAATTGAACCCAGGGCCTTGTACATGTTAGGCAAGAGTTTTCCCACTAGCTACATGCTAGCACTGTAGACTACTTTGTTTATGCTGGCCAAATAAATTGTAAGTTTTGCTATTAGTTCTGTGGATTGATGGGTGCCAGCAGCTGTGACACTCCTTTCTCTGTTCACAGATACACCTATGGCTGCTGATGAAGGTTCCACGGAGAAACAGACAGGAGAGACTCCCATGGCTGCAGATGGAGAAACCAATGGGTCTTGTGAAAAGAGTGGTGATACCAGCCATCCAAACACACCCAAACATACTCAGGAGAGCACAAGAGCCAGTCCACCGGAAGGTACCAACAGAGCATCTCGAGTAGCCGAAAATGGTCTTTCAGAAAGAGACACAGAAGTGGGAAAGCAAAACCATGTCACAGCTGACGACTTCATGCAGACTTCCGTCCTTGGCAGCAATGGATATTTCTTAAATAAACCAGCCCTGCAGGGGCAGCCCTTGAGGACTCCAAACACTCTAGCCTCCTCGCTTCCTGGTCATGCGGCAAAAACTCTTCCTGGAGGGGCCAGTAAATGCAGGACTCCAAGTGCACTTCCTCAGACACCAACCACAGCACCTGCTGTGCCTGGGGAAGGGAGTGCAGACACAGAGGACAGGAAGCCTACAGCCTCGGGCACTGATGTCAGGGTTCACAGGGCACGCAAGACCATGCCGAAGTCCATCCTGGGTCTGGTAATTTTCTGTCTTCTTCTTTGCATTAATGAGAACAAATAGACTTTCAAGCAAGCAATAAAGGGGAAAACCAGTTAATGGCAGTGGTCATCAATAGACATATGAGCAACCAAGTTAGATGATACCACATCAGCCTTTGTTTTAAGGTTTTTCCTGAAGGCTTCTTTTTGCTCTGTGATTCAGTAATTCTCAGGATTACTGAGAGCGGTATGAGTTCTGCACTTTAACATCGAGAGAGAGCTGTACTTCCCTATAATACTCAGCCAGCTGGACTTAGTTTCAATCTGTTTTTCATGGCATGTATTTGATGTATGTTTTCAAAATGTCTGCAATACTGTTACTTTACTGTTTCCTGTTGTGGATTTAGCTTTGGTGGATTCTACATTCATGATCATATTCCCTTATGATTTCTAGTGCCCTTTATGTGCAGACCATTTGCTGTTTTCTTTGTAGCCTTTAGGGCTTCATTCTTGGAACCTTTCACCAAGACTGCCAGTCTGTGGGTTTTCGATGTCAGCTCCAGAAACATGTAATGAGTGCATACTGTGTGGTTGTTAATTTACTTCCCATAGAATCCCTTGTCTGTGGTGAGCACTGTACTATGGATTTTGTGTCCTTGTGTAGTGTACCTTACCTGTTTTCTATTTCCTGCTCTGTGCTTTAATCCTTTCATTCTGGTCTTTATGTTGATGTTTTTAAATTGTAATACCTATTTTTTTGTTCTGTTTTGTTTTTTGTTTTTTCTTCGAGACAGGGTTGGTTTCTCTGGGTATCCCTGGCTGTCCTGGAACTTGTTCTGTAGACCATACTGATCTAGAAACTTAGAGAGATCCACCTGCCTCAGCCTCCTGCATGCTGGGAAAATAGGTGTGTGCTGCCACTGCCTGGTGTGTTTTTAATTTTTAAAAAAAGTGATGTATTTGTTTTCATTTGAGATAGGGTCTCACTTAGCCCACGCAGTGCTTAGACTTGAATTTCTGATATTCCTTCTCCTACCTTCCAAGTCCTGGAATTGTAGGTATGTGTCACCATGCCTAACTCATATTTCATCTTATCCTACACAATATACTGATTATGGGAGTAGTGAGATGACTCAGTAAGCAAAGTGCTTGCTGAGGAAGCGTGAACACCCTGGTTCAAATCCCTCCCACCCACACAAATCCTGGATGCTGTGTCACATTCCTATGATTCTAGTGCCACTAGATAGGAGGAGACCTGGGGTTATGCTGGCTAGCCAGGCTAGTTGAGTTCTTTTTTTGTTTTTGTTTGTTTGTTTTGTTTTGTTTTATTTATTTATTTTTTTCCAAGACAGGGTTTCTCTGTGTAGATTTGGTGCCTATCCTGGATCTCTCTTAGACCAGGCTGGTCTCGAACTCACAGAGATCCACCTGGCTCTGCCTCCTGAGTGCTGGGATTAAAGGTGTACGCCACCACCTGCCTCAGCCAGGCTAGTTGAATCAGTAAGCTCCAGGTTGCGTTAAGAGACACTGTTTGAAAAAAAAAAAATCAGATGGAGAAGTGATTGGAGAACAAGATCTAGGGTTACTAACCTTTGACATTTAGACTGTAGATGAATTTTTCTTTGGGCTGCCAGCTCACAAATAATGATGCAGAGACTTCTTATCAGTTAGGATAACTTGGTCTTCAGCTTAGTCTTGTTCCTAACTAGCTCTTATAACTTAACCCATGTGGCTTTTTACCTTTCTTTCATTCTGTATGTCCACAACTCCTTCTATGCCTTCTTGGTGTCTCCTCTGTGCCTCAGTTATCTCCTCCTACTTCCTCTCTCTGCCTGCAAGTCCTACCTATGTCTTCTGCCTAGCCATTGGCCAGTCAGCTCTTTATTAAGCCAATCACAGCAATATATCTTCACACATTGTACAAATATCCCCAAACAATAGACAGACAGGCAGACAGACACACATGCACACACATAGATAGATAGATAGATAGATAGATAGATAGATAGATAGATAGATAGATAGATAGATAGATAGACAAAGATGATTAATGGAAGGATGGATGGGTGGATGCATGGGTAGGTATAGAGAGATACTACAATTCTTCCACAGTCTCTTAGAAATTGTGATTCCTCAGAGGAGTTCTGTTTGTATTGCAGCAGCTCTTATTCATGTTTGTTTTCTTTATCTTTGTGGTACTGGCTCAGATTGCCTAGTACCATGTGTGGTTCTGTAGTCGCTGCATTGGGTGTAGGGTGGAGCTGCTTGCCATCAGCCAACTTTGCAGTATGGAGTCCCATAGCCATCAGATGTTTTGTCCTCTTGCCAGGCATTCATGTGGGTTCAACCTAATGGAACACCTGCTGGTCACTTGGCCTAGGAGCCCCCAATTCCCAGCTTGGTTAGCTTGATAAATATAAGATTACCAGGCTATAATCACCTCTGCTCCATTCATAAAGTACATGTGATATCTCCCATAAAGATGGCTTCTACTGACTGAGAAATAATGATTCAGCTAAAGCTCTAGGGAGGAAGAGTCTAAGATAAATATAAGAATCTGGGGAACCAGGGGTGGTCTGGCTCTACAGATAGCATAGAGGTCAACAGGCCATTAACCACATCCTTTTCCAGCCTTCTGGGTAGTAAACAAGTTATGTGTATCTTTCTTTGAAGAGACATCCCTGCGTGTTTAATGTTCCTGTTTTCCTAGTGCATCTGTGTGCACAAGGACCTTGTGCCTTCTACAGCTGCTCTTCAGAGGACCTTAGTTTGGTTCCCAGCATTTATATCTGGGGCTCACAACTATCTGTAACTTCAGCTCCATGGACTTTGATGCCTCTGATGTCTCAGGCACCTGCATTGATTTCCACATTCTCGCATGCAGACTAACACACCTGTATATAATTAATTATAAATCTTTACAAAAAAAGAGGATAGTTGGGCATGGTGGTGTATACATTTAATCTCAGCACTCGGGTGGGTGTCAATTGCAGGACAGCTAGGGATACATAGAGAGACCTTGCCACAAAAAAACCAAAACCAAAAAAACACTCTAGAGAGAGAGAGGGTAATGAAAGGTGAATATGATTAGAATACATTATATACGTGTATGTAAGTATCATAATGAATCCTATTATTATGTATAATTAAAATAATGCTATAGTAAAAGGAAAAACCCTGAAACTTGTTAAAACCCAAGAAAGTTAAAAGTTAATGATTAACAGAAGCTTCAGAAATAGTATTGAGATATACATGTGCCTTTTTCAGTCTTCTCAGTAGTAACATTTAAAACTATGTTTTATTTAGTTATTCATTTATTGTACATGAGTGAGTGCTAGTATGCATGTACATGGTACACATGTGCTATAGCATGCATGTGGTCCAAGTCAGATGTCAGCTTGTAGGACTTGGCTCTGTCCTTCCAAATGTGGGTTCTGGGGATTGAATTCAGGTCATTAGGCTTGGTGGCAAGCTCCATTCCTTCCTGAGCCATCCTCATTGTTAGAGCTGCCTGGTTTCCAGTGTCCTTGCCAGCATTTATACTGCTGCCGCTGTTATTCAGTGTCTGATGAGCTGTGTCATGCCTTGTCATGATTTACTTGAACTTCCTCCCACCTGCCAGTGTGATATGGCTCTTCTCAGTGGTCATTTGCCAGTGCTGTTGATAGAGAAATGCCTTTCACATCTTTTGCTCTTTCATGATAAAGTGTTTTGTTAGCTTTAAGATTTCTGTTGCTTCCCTTCCCTCTCTTTTATACACTCAGTGCTGGTTTTCACTCTAAGACCTCTACCATGGAAATAAATGCTTAGCTCCAGGATTTCTGGCTAAGAGCCCTTTGTCAGTTAGGAGGCATGCTCTAATGTCTTTCCCAAAACAACAGATCCCATCCTTGTCTGTTCATGGTCCCTGTCTCCTGTCTCGCTCTCCTCCTTTTGTGTCCAGGGCTTGTCTTGAGCTTGGTCATCTGGTAGACCTGGTTTCCTTCAAAACAGTGATCCTTCTGCTTGAAGGATCCTGAGTTAGTATGTCCAGTCTTAGGCTATTCAGTTATAGCTGTTGTGACTACTTACAGTCTTGTGTATATAATTTTTTCTATTTCTGGGTTAAGTATCCAAGGATATAATTGCCAACGTGTGCAGCAGCTCTTATCCCTGACTCCTGACTACTAGTCTTACAGTTGCTTGCCACTATACCCAGCCTGATTTTTCATTTGATGAACTGAGTTTGATGTCTCATTTGATTGAATTCAGTTTATCAATGTTATGTTTGGGACTGTGTTCTTGGTAGTGTCATTTGTGAACTGTTCACTTGACTTTGATTTTTAAAGCTTTTCCAGTGTCTTTCCTGTCAGAATTGTACATGCTTTGGGAGTTGGTTGTTGTCTGCTTTTTCCTAGTACTGACGGAATTCAGTGTCAGTGAATGATTTGTCAGCCTGAGAACTCACATTGCTGCCCAGGTTCTGTCCAGGTAGAATCCTGAGCATTTAATGCTAGGAAGTAGAGGAGGAGGGGGTATATGTCTCTGTGTGTGTGTGGGGGGGGGGATGCTAGGGGGACAGCAGAGTGTGTATATGTCCTTTATATGGTATGAGGAAAGAAGTCTTCTTCTTCACCTTCTCTTGCTTTTTATTTTTATTTTTTTGAGACAGGGTCTCTCTACATAGCTCTGACTGTCTTGGAACTTATTGTGTAGACCAGTCTGGCCTCAAACTTACAGAGATGCACCTGCCTTTGCCTCACAGAGTTCTGGGATTAAAGTCCTATGCTACCACACCTGGCGTACTTCATTCTTTTATATGTGGATTTCCTATGTTCTTCGAAACCATATATGCTGGAGAAAGCCTTGTCCTGAAATGCCATTCATTTTTAGGCAGTCACTTGTTGCACAATAAAATTTAGTTCAAGTTGAATTGTATGTGGCTTAAACTGAAAGATAAAACTATCTCCAAAGTATTGGTGAGTTTATGGTCATTGACAGAGGGGAATTTTAGTGGTGTACAGGCAGTTTGGAGTAAAGGCAAGGGTGTAAGGTATTGGGAGTTTGTTATTGGTATAACAGGTAACTGCTTTGCAGGAAGCTAGACTAACAACCAATTCCTGAGATTATTGGATCTTGCCACTTTAGGAACACTTTTAAGAGACAAGGCAGCCTAGAGGAGATCTAGCCTTGCCTCCCTATAACCCAGTCTCTATCTCCCCTGCAGGTATAGCAGCAGTGTGCTAACATGGCTCCCTTCTCTACCTTTACAGCTGTAGCTCCACTGCCTAGCCCAAGCTAGCCTTGAATTTTGGTAGTCTTTTTGTTGTTGTTGTTGTTGTTGTTATTATTGTTGTTCGTTGAGACAGGGTTTCTCTGTTTAGCCCAGGCAATCCTAGAGTTCACTGTCTTGAACTCAGAGAGATCCACCTGCCTCTGCCTCTTGAGTGCTGGGATTAAAGGTGTGCACCACCATTGCCTGGCAAATTTTGGTAGCTTCTATTCTAAGTGCCTCCAAGTCACTATTCCTTAGCAGTGAAGACTATATATTATCTTAGATCACTTACCCCTTAGGAAAACTTGGTGATTCTTCACCCCTCCCTCTCTTTCCTCAGTTGGCATCTGGGATGGAATCATCACTATAGAGGCAAAGGGAAATTATTGAATGACCTGTTTATCAGAGATATATTTAAACTACAAAATCAGCTCTCTCTCTCATACCTGATTCTTCACCCAGCAAAGGATAGTAGGACTGAATGTTCTGCTCATGTGTTCTAGAGTTAGGTCCTTCTTTGCTAATAGTTGTACTATGGGGATTTGTGGATTTTTTTTTTTTTTTTTTTTTTTGTCCCAGAGCTGGGGACCGAACCCAGAGCCTTGCTGAGCTAAATCCCCAACCCCTGGATTTCTGGATTTTATACCCTTCTCCACCATGGCCTGTCTTTCAGTACATGGGAATTAATGAGAAAAAGAATTGATTTTAGGATGCATGTTATTTCAGTCACCATCTGCTTCTGCAGTTACTGTAATTACTTGTCTTTGTTTTGAAGCATGCAGCCAGCAAAGACCACAGAGAAGTTCGAGACCATAAGGAACCAAAAGAGGATATCAACAGAAACATTTCTGAATGTGGACGACAGCAGCTTTTACCAACCTTCCCAGCCCTCCACCAGTCGCTACCTCAGAACCAATGCTACATGGCCACCACAAAGTCCCAGACAGGTAAATGCAGTAACACACACACACACACACACACACACACACACACACACACACACACACACACACACACACACACACACACACACACACACACACACGCAGCTTGTTTCCAGGCAGTTTAAAGTTTAATGCTGGCCACTTTGAAGATGAGTGATAGGTCGTCTGCATGGCTAAGAAGCCCTCTGCCCTCGACCTTTATGACTTCTGTTTTGCTTTCCTGACTTGCTTTCAATCTCATGGTGAACATTGTGCTTCTTACTGAAGTCTTAGGAGATGTGAGTTGAAGATAGTGAATTCTGTGAGGTGCTAAGGGAAGCACTAAGGTATGTCAGGCCAGGGTACAGAGCTGTTCTTGGACTCTAGCTTTGTAACCGTGAACTTTTCTCGTCACTCCCGGGCTTGCTATGTGCCTTGTCAGGGGAAGGAATGGACTAGTACTTGATTATTATTGGGGGGTCACTTTCTATCTATCTATCTATCTATCTATCTATCTATCTATCTATCTATCTATCTATCTTTTTATTTAATTTTTAATTTTTTTCGTAGACAGTGTTTTTCTTTGTAGCCCTGGCTGTCCTGGAACTAGCTCTGTAGACCAGATTGGATAAAGGAATGTGCCACCACACTTGGCTTCTTTTATTCAGTTTTTAAAACTATGTGTATATTTATGTATGGATATGTGTACCTGAACAAGGGAGGCCAAGGAGGTCAGAAGAGGGATTGGATCCTGTGGAACTAGAATTATAGGCAGTTTTGAGTTATCTGACCTGGATGCTGGGAATCAAATTCAGATCCTCTGCAAGAAGTATACATGTTATTAACTGCTAAGTCATCTTTTCAGTCCTGTATCGAGAATATTTTATTGGAGATGGGTTAGCACAGGAGACCTCATAGGTTCCATCTATGTCTCTGCACGACTCAGACTCCACGGGGACTTTTTTTAAAACTAGTCTGCAGAGCATATGTGCATATAGTGCTCTGCTGAGGAAATGAACTACTCCTTCTGTCATGAACCAGTAGTGAGTTTTAATTTAGAAAGGGTTTGTTGTGCTGAGGGTTGTTGACCTGGCAGGATTTTAGAAAAGGTCACCTGACCACTGGTCTTTTTTTTTTTTCCCCCGTGTGTGTGTGTGTGTGTGTGTGTGTGTGTGTGTGTGTGTGTGTGTGTGTGTGTGTGTTTTCTGTGTATATGTGTTTTGCTTGCATATATGTCTGTGCACCACCCCTTGCATGCCTGATGCCCATGGAGTTCAGAGAGTGTGTTAGATTCCTTAGAACTGATGGTTTTAACAGCTGTATAAAGTGCTGGGGACTGAACCTGGATCTTCTGCAGAGCAGCAAGTACACTTAAACCCCTGAGTCATCTTCTTTTATGTATTTATTGTTTTTTCTGAGACAGTGTTTCTCTGTGCAGCCCTGGCTGTCCTGGAGCTCACCCTGTAGCCCAGGCTGACCTCAAACTTGGAGATCTGGCTGCCTCTGTCTCCAGAGTGCTGGGATTAAAGGTGTGCACCACCACTACCTGGCCCCCTGAGTCATCTTTCTAGTCTGCTTTTTTTTCACTTTTAAAGTACTTTTTCTTCTTTCCCTTCCTCTTCTGCTTGCCTCCCTTTATCTTTCCTCTCCTACCTTCTTCCAACCCCATTTCTTTTTTCCTCTTCTTTTCCCCACTATGTATCAGGCTGGCCCTGAAGTCTTCTTCCTATGGCCTCAGCTTCCTGAGTGTGGAGATAGCAGACTTGGACTTCCATGAAAAACTAATACTTTTTACTTTAAAGCGATTACAGATTTCAACAAGTTCGTAACTTGCATTCTACAAAGGATTCCAGTGTATCTTTCATTGCTTATATCCAAAGGTGTAGTTAATTAAGCTAACCCTTCCTAGGATGTATGTTTTTAAATTTTTTTATTCTGAAACACTAACATAAGCTGCTAGTTCCGGCCCTGTACCTCAAAATACTTACTTGTTTTTTTTTTTTGTTTTTTGTTTTTTTTTTTTCTGGAAATAATGGTATACTGTCCCTAAAAGTGAGGACATTTTTTGAGTAAGTACTGTGTAGTAAACAATTAGTAAATCAGTTTTACTGTGATACTATTATCTAATCTTAGTGTATTGCTCAACTTTTGCCAGTTTCTTATTAATACAAATCCTAGTCCTGGATCCTACAATCATTTGGTTGCTTTGCCTTGCTAGTTTCTTTGAATCTACAACATTCCCAGCCTTCTTTGTCTTTTCTGTCTGTGGGGTAGGAGAGCACAATCTAGATGTTTCATAGAACCTACTAATAAATTTTCCCAGTGTTTCTCCAGATCTGGTTTGGGTCATAGACCAAATTTATAATGTTGCTCTCCCCTAAATTGTCCTCAGAGGCTATACTTATGGGTCAGGCCATTTTTCTCCTTTTAGTCTACTAGCTCCTTTTTTGATGGAAGAAGTACTTCATTTTCTCATCAAGCTGTCCATTTGTATGTGTATGTGTAGTGTGTGTTTGTGTATGTGATCAGATGTGTGGAGGATAGAGGTTGACAGTGAGTTTCTTTTTCAATTGTCCTCTACCTTTTAAAAATATTTTACTATTTTATTTACATGTGTATGAGTGTTTTGCCTACTTCTGTGTCTGCATACAGTGCCCAAGGAGGACAGAAGAGGGCATTGGATCTCAAGGAACTGGAGTTACAGATGATTGTTAGCTGACCTGTTGGTTCTGGAAACCAACATGGATCCTCTGTTGGAGTAAGAGTACTTTTTAAACACTGAGCCATCTCTCCATTCTCTCTACCTTATCTTTTTAACATCATTTTTATTCTTTGGGAATTGTACATCATGCACCCCAATCCTGCTCATTTTCCCAGTCCCTCCATATCTGCCTCTCACCCCCATAACATCGTCCCCAAAAGAACATTTTAAAAAATTCTAATTAAAAACAAAAGAAACAAAAAAATCCACTTCTCTCCTCCACTTTTCTCACCACCAACACCTCTGCATTGGGAACTGTGGTGTGTCACCCAGTAGACCCTTTTTGTCCGGTCAACCCAGCCTGCAAGTGTTCTTTGCAATGAGTTGTTGGTCTGCTTCAAGGCCAACTGAATCCTCACCGAATATCCTGCTGTTGCCCCGAGTCATGGAGATCCTGTGGCTATGGTTCCGCAGGACAGGTCCCTTCATGTACTCTGGGAGATCAGAGGTGGGGTAGATAGATGTTGGGGTGTGCCAGCATAAGCCCTGGTTGTGGGTTTGGGTGATAGCTGACTTGGTCAGTCCAGGGTGCTGGGACCGCCTTCCTTCAGGAGAGGGGTGGGCCAGTTCTTCTATGCCATGCCATCATGGGGGCTTATGTGGAAGCCCTCCTGCTGCAGTGGCCAGCGTAGCGCAGTACTGGGTCAGCACCACCCTCGGGTTTCAAAACTCACAGTCTCTGTGGCCCTGTTCTACCTTATTTTGATCTAAAGTCTCTCCCTCAACTTGGAGCTTACTGATTTGGTTAGCCCCAAGGATCGCCTGTCTTTGCCTTCCCAGTAGTAGAGTTCCAGGCACATACTGCTGTGTTCAGCATTTTACATGGGTGCTGAGGATCCAAACTCAGGTCTTTATTCTTGCCTAGAAAGCATTTTTATTGACTAAGCCCATTCCTGAGCCCCAATCTTTTTGTTTGTTTGTTTGTGGTCCCCGTCCCGTGTCGTCGGTGTCCCGTCCCACCCCCCCCCCCCCCCCCCCCCCCCCCCCCCCCCGGCAGTGTTTCTTTGTGCAACATTCCTGGCTGTCCTAGAACTCTCTTTGTAGACCAGGATGGCCTTAAACTCACCAAGATCCTCTTGCCTCTGTCTCCCAAGTGCTGGGATCAAAGGCGTGCACCACCACCACCCAGCTTGCCCCAATCTATTTTTAAGTATTTGCTTATATGTAAGTCAGCTTTCTGTCATTGTAACAAACAACTGAGATAACCAGTTCATAAAAGGAAAATTTATTTGGCTCACAGTTTTAAAAGTTTCAGCCCCTGTTGTTCCAGCAGTTAGCTGAATTTGAGCCTGTAGTGACACATGGTTGGGAGTGTGTGACAGAACAAAACTGTTTACCTCGGGACTGGGAAGTACAAAAGAAAGATAAAGTGTTCTAGGATCCACTGTCTCATTGCAAGTCATGAACTTCAGTGTTTTGAAGACCTCAATGGGTTCCATAAGGGCTTACCACCTCTGAAAACACCGTACTAGAGACTAAGCCTTTAACACAGGACTTTTGGAGATCTTCAAGATCCAAACTGGAAGCTAGGTATTTGTTGGGGCAAGGCCTTTAATCCCAGCACTCAGGAAGTTGAGCCAGGAAGATTGCAAGTTCAAGATGAACCTGAGGCCTTGCCTTAAAAACAAGCAAACCAGAAAGAATCAAGCCATAGCAATTTGTAAACTCTCTTATGAATCTTTAGGCCTTACTGTTACCATTATTTCACTACTTGTGTCAGCCTAGGTTTGGCTAATCATGGACACTGTTCAGCTGCATGTCCCCAGGCTTTGGATTTGACCTATCGTTTTCTGCAGATCTTGTGTTTGGACAGGATGTCCAAGGTTCATCTTACCTGTTCCATTCGCTGGCCCATGTTGGTTGCTTGTAAGGAGCTCTCAGTCTTTTAATTGGAGTATGGTAGTGAGTAAGCAGCTTGATTTATGTCTTCCTACTTCCTCCCCTACCTTTTGGCTGTTTATCTCAGTGTTACTTGTTTTGAACAATTAAACATGCCACTTTTCAGAGTTATTCTGCTGTGTGTAAGGAATGTTGAAAGTGTTTTTGCTATGTGCTGTGATTTCCCCCGATGTTAAAATGCTTTTATTATATTTTGATTAGAGTTTTTAAAAACAAGATGCTCTGTGTGCTCATCAGTACTTCCATTTCTTGTTTTGTGTTTTCTTTTAGCTTTCCTCTCCCGTAAACTGGTGGTTAATTAGCATGTTAGTCTGCACCTTTTGAAGTAGCCTGAAAATGTAAATGTAATATGCTTCAGCAGTTGGCTGACTTGTTTTGATTCTTCAGTTGCAAATCCTTTCCTAGTCCAAGGTGTTTTTCTGTTGCCGCTTCAGGGCTTGTCCCATTCCCAGGATGGAGAAGAACTAAGAATTTCTGTGTCTGTGTGTGTTTCCCAGAGAGAAGTATGCCCTGCATTGCCATTGTGGCTTATTACCATCATTGGTACACTGTCTGTTGTCCATGGGAATGTAGAAGCTCAACTCTGAGGGTGAGGCTTCTGGGAGAGTGCTGGAAGTTAAGGAGATAGATAAGGCATCTATTAATGTGGCAGAAAGGGAGCTACACTTTTGCAAAAGCATGCATACAGATCCAATGCTGGGTCAGTTTCCATCCTGTTCTGTTCTTTAGACCTCATCCCATCCTTCTGTATGCTTCCTGTGTGCAAGGGATCAGAGTTGTCTGATTTTGGATTGTAATCTTTAATATACTATGATGATTATCACAGAAGTCTCTCTTCGTTTCCCTCCTTTTCACTGTTGAACCAGTGAGTTTAGTGCAGGCAGAGAAGATGAACAGATTCTCTTTGGCTAAAAGTGCATTTTATGCCTGAAGCTGTAGACGAGCTATCTAGGGTAGTTCATTTCCATCTCAGGAAGATATCAGTCCATAGGACCTGTCTTTTACCCTTTTGTTTTTCAGTGTCAAATGTGCAAAACCGTGTGCTGGCCAGAAGGATGGGACCCTTGTGTATCCCATTCAGTGGAGCATAGTCCAGGCAGTGAATGGGGAAAATAAACCAGGGAAATGGCTCAGTGGATAAAGTGCTTGTCATGCAAGTATAAGCATGGGTGTTCAAATCCCCAGCCCCACATAAAAGCCAGGCAGGTAACTGCCTATAATCCCAGCTCTGGAGGAGACAGGGTTTCCAGAGGAAGCTAGATTAGCTCAGTTGGCTAGCTCTGGGCTCAGCTAGAGACCCTGCCTCAGTAAATAATGTAAAGTACAATATATTGAGAAAGATATCTGGCCTCTCCAGTGCTGGGCTGCAGCGAGTTCTGCCAACAGCAGAGACTGACAGTGAGCCCCAGAAATGTCTCACTCTCCTGGGTGACCCGCCAATATCACGTTGGTGCACAGTATTGATAACATTATGCTGATTGGACTAAGTGAACAAGAGGTTGTTAGTAACCAGTATGCTTATCAGAAGATAGGAAATAAATCCTTCTATCTCAGTGAGATTTTTAGGAGTTCAGTGGTATGGGGCATGCAGAGATATTCCTTCTAAGGTGAAGGATAAGTTATTGCACTTGATTTCTCCCATCACCAAGTTTGTTTGAATGATTGGCTGAAGCTTTTGTCAGAAGATGGCCCACTGAAAAGGAGTTGGAGATGCCTGATATCCCTTGGCTTTAGTATTGATGAAAGGATATTAAGGCTCAGGGAAATTGGAATGCTAGAGTGGGTACGCTACATAAAACCACATCCTCCACAGTGGGAAGGCCCGGAAGACACGCTCTTCATAAGATGCAAATGGCAAGAGGGGAACCAGCGCATTGAAGAGCTTTATTGTCACCTTTTTCTTGTGTCACACCTTAGCGTTGCAGATGCTGCTGCTCCGTTGGATGAATTAAATGCAGTGGGTTTATTGGGCCCCTAGGTAACAGGGGCCAGGTGGCAGCAGTGAATCGCCAAAGGCAAAGTGACCATAGTTATTGTAATGGGCAGCACAGACAAACAGTGTCTGACCATAATGGGCCGAGCCGTAATGGTCATGACAGGCAAAGTGAACTTTTTGGTGGCATGACTCATCTGGGCCTTTGGTACTGGCTAATCAGTCATGGTGTTTCCAGGCATGAAGTAGATAAGAAGCCTACAGATTTTTGTTTGATCTGTATAAGTGAAAAAATTCCCAAATGAAAGAAAGGCTACATTGGATCATGGCCAAGGGAGTCTTGGCCTGTGAACCAATTTCCAGACTGGAGCCAGTTTGCATACCCAGAACCCCTTGAATGGAAGGGATGCCCAAGTAAATTCCCCTGAGGAAGGACCTTCATTAAACACCTAAACATTTTGCTGTTAGCCTTTCCCCAGTCCTTCCCTAGAGGGACCTATGGACTTTTACAAGGGTAACTGTACATTGAAGGAAAGGAAACAATCAGACTTTCTGGGGCCTCCTGGATACTGGTTCCGAATTGACGCTGATTTTGAGAGAGCCCAAGAAACACTGTGACCCTCCAGTTAAAGTAGGGACTTATAGAGGCCAAGTGATTGATTAATAGAGCTCTGGCTGAAGTCCAGTTTACAGTAGTTCCAGTGGGTCCCCAAACTCATCCTGTGGTTATTTCTCCAGTCCTGGAATGTATAACTGGGATAGATATACTTAGAGTTAGCAGAATTCTCACATTGGTTCCCAGACCTGTGGAGTGAGGCTATTATGGTTGGAAAGTTTAAATGGAAGCTTTTAGAGTTGCCTCTTGTAGGGAAAATAGTGAATCAAAAACAGTATTGCATCCCTGGAGGAAATGCAGAAATGAGTGCCATCAAGGACTTGACAGATGCAGGGGTGGTGGTTCCCAACACATCTCCCTTTGACTCTCCCATCTGGCCAGTGCAGAGGACAGATGGATCGTGAAGAATGACAGTTAACTATCGAGAACTCAGTCAGGTAGTGATTCCAATTACAGCTGCTGTACCAGATGTGGTGTCCTTATTTGAGCAAATTTACATATCTCCTATGTAAGGATTAGGATAAGGGTTAGGGTTAGGGTTAGGGTTAGGGTTAGGGTTAGGGTTAGGGTTAGGGGTTAGGGTTAGGGTTTAGGGTTATGCTGAGTGCCATATCTGCCACCAGCAAAGACCAACATTGAGCACCAGATATTGTACCATTCCCTGGGGTGACCAGCCAGCAACCTCTTGGCAGGTTGACTACATTGGACCACTTCCTCCATGGAAAGGATAGTGCTTTATCCTTACTGGAGTAGATACTTAATTCTGGTTATGGATTTGCTTTTCCTGCATATAATGCTTCTGCCAAAATTGCCATCCAAAGACTTGTAGAATGCCTTATCCACACAGAATTGCTTCTGACCAAGAAACTTACTTCACAGCCAGAGAAGTGTGACAGTCGTCCCGTGGTCTTGGAATCCATTATCATAGAACATGGATCATGTTCCCCACCCTCATAAGCTGTTGCTGATAGAAAGATGGAATGGCCTTTTGAAGACCCAGTTATAGCACTAATTAGGTGCAGCCAGGGCTGGGCCAGGGTTCTCCAGAAGGCTTTGATTCAGCATCCATGGTAGGGTTTCTCCCATAGCCAGGATCCGTGGATCTAGGAATCGAGGGGTGGAAAAGGGAATAATTCTACTCACTATCACCCCTAGTGACCTATTAGTAAAATTTTTACTTCCTGTTTCAGCAACCTTAAATTCTGCTGGCCTAGAAGTTTTGGCTCCAGAGGGTAGATTGAGTGCTCCTGCCTCACAATAAATATTCCATTGAACTGGAAGCTCAGACTTCCCCCTGGTCTCTCTGGGCTTCTAATGCCTTTAAGCCAACAGTCTACAGGAAAAACTGTGTTAGGGGTGTGATTGATGCAGATTAGCAAAGGGAAATTGTATTGCTTTACCACAGTGGAGGTAACAAAGATTAGGTCTGGAGTGCAGGAGATCCTTTAAGGGCACCTCTTGGTGCTACCATGTTATGTGATTAAAATTAATGGGAAACTACAGTAACCTAATCCAAGCAGGAAAACAAAGGGCACAGACTCCAGGAATGAAGGTGTGGGTCACTCCTCTAGGGAAAGAACTAAGACCCGTTGAGGTGCTTGCTGAGGTTGGAAGAAATAGAGAATGGGTTGTAGGGTTGGTTATCAATATTAGCAAAGACCACATGACCAGTTATAGAAGGAGGATTGTAATTAACATGAATGTTTCTGTTGTATTTTTTAAGAATGTATTGTACAGATACTTGTTTTCTTTCCTCGATTTCTTAATCATGTAATGTAACATCAATCAGATTATCAGTGGTTATCATATTTAAGTTTGAGATACTAAAAGAATGCCCTTCAGGAGACATGTCCACCTATCCTAAATTTATAATGTGTTTGTGGTTGTATAAGGGATAGTTATATCACGTTAGGCATAATTATGAGCTGGTTATTGTTTTCATTTGGAAATTAAGCATGACATAAGGAGATAAGATTCTGTGTCAAGCTCACAAGGGGTGGACTTGTGATAGCTATTATTGGTTGCTAACTTGGCTAACCGTGGAATTAATTAAAATCTAAATGGCTGAGCCCATGGGTGAGGGATTTTTTTTTTTTTAATTAAATCTTTTGAAGTGGCAAGACCCACATCTAATCTGGATCTTTGAGGTGGAAGGTCCACCTTTAACCCTGACCACACCTGCTGCTGGCAGTCTATACCAAGGACCCAGAAGAAGGAGACTTGCACATTTTGCCTGCTTGCTCTTGCTCTCATTGGCAAGTCCATTCCTTCATTGGATTAGAGCATATTTCTTCGGGAATTCTGGTGTATACTGAAGACCAGGTAATGCTTCCAGTCTTGTGGACTGAACAAGTACTGGATTCTTGGACCTTTTGTTTGTAAACTGCCATTGTTGGACTAGCTGGACCTCATCATGGAAGGTATTCTAATAAGTCCCATATATATATATTTTCATTCTATCAGTTCTGTTCCTCTAGAGAACCCTGATCAATAAAACACTAAAAGCACAAGCAATCAAAAAAGAAAAAAAAGACAGATTGAACTTTGGTAATTAAAAGATTCTATATGTCAGAAGACACTATGAAGGGAATAAAAGTCCAATCGGCAGAAAGGGACAGAATTATTTTGACAAGAGATTGGTGTTTATATTATATGAAGAAGTGTGGTAGTTAAACAGCAGTGAGACAGGCACCTTACCTGCATGTAGTCTGCACCATGTAAGTACAGTGCCTAGGGAAGTTGGGAAAGGGCTTCTGTTCCCCTGGAACTGGAGTTACAGACAGTCCTGAGCCAACATGTGGGTTATTGGAGTCAAACCTAGGCCCTCTGAAAGAACTGCACATTCTCTTAACTGCTGAGCCATGTCTCTAGCCCTGTGGAAGAACAACTATTGCTCTTAGCCTGTGAGTATCTCTCCAGCTCCCACAGAATTTTTGGGGAAAAAAAGATCTATTTTTACTTTGTATTCACCTTTGTGTATATGTATGTCAATGCCATGGGTGGGTGGGTGCCCACAGAGACTGGAAGAGGGCCTTGAACTAGAATCACAGGTGGTTGTTGGCTTTAAGATGTGGGAATTGAACTCTCTTCTGGAAGAGCAGTAAGTTCTCTTAACTGCTAAGCAATCCTTCTCTTCCTGTGAGCCAAGGATTTGAATAGACATTCCTTTAATGATTGTATACAGACAGCCAAATGAACAAATGATCAGCATGAGTAATTATAACAGAAATACAAATCAAGCAAATGAGGATACTACCTCACACACTAAGAAGATTAATATTGAAGAAGCAGTGTGTTGGTAAGGAGAGATTACTGGTATTCTTCTGTACTGTGGTTAGGGTGTAAACAATACATCTGTTGTAGAAAATAGTGTAGTGGCTCCTCCAGAGATTAAATATGCATGGCCATGAGATCCCATAGCTTTACTCTGGGTGTGTACTTAAAACAACTGAAATCAGGGACTCAGACAGATAGTTTGCACATCTACATTCGTAGTAGCATTGTCACTGTAGTCAAAAGATGGGAACAGCCCAGTTGTCCAGTGACTGTATAAACAAAATATAGACCATCCATACAGTTGGAATATTACTCTCTTTAATAAAAAGGGAGGGAATTTTGTAGTATGGTTCAGGATGGATGAACCTTGAAGATAGTAAGTGAAACAAACCATTTCTAAAGGACAAATACATGATTCCATTCATGTAGGGTCACTACAATAGTCAAAATCATAAAGACAGAGTACAACAATAGATGTTATTAGCCAAGGAATTGGAGATATGAAGTTGGTGTTTAATGGGAACAGAGTTGAGTTTTACAAGATGTAAAGAGCTGTGGAGATGGATGTGGGGCTCGTTCTTCAAACTTTAGGAACAGTTTAATGGCTGTAAGTTAATTGACTGAGATGGTAAGTTTTGTGTTGTGTTGGATGAGAATGGCTCCTGTGTGCTCCCCAGTTCATGGCTGTAGGAAGGATTAGGAGATGTGACCTTGGAGGGGGTGTGTCATTGAGGGTGGGCTTTGAGGTTTCAAAAGCTTACACAAGGCCCAGTCAGTCATTCAGTCTGTCTGTCTCTGTGTGTTTCTTAGCCTGCTGACCAGGCTGTAAGCTCTTAGCTCCTTCACCAGCACCATACCTGCTTGCCACCACACTCCCAGCCATAACATGCATGGACTAACCCTCTGAAATTGTTAGCAAGCCCCCAATTAAATGCTTTCTTTTATAAGCTGCCTTGGTCATGGTGTCTCTTCACAGCAATAGTAACTACAACTAAGACACGTTTTATGCTATATATTTCTTAAACCAATCTTTGAAAATAATTAATTCCAAAGACCAGTTGGAGTTTTCACTCTTAATTGGATGGACATTATGGATTGTTGCTATGCTGCAGTGGAACCTTCAGGGAGAAACTCCCTTGTACCATGTGGCCCATCACCTTTGGACACTCAAAGATGGGAAGTGTTGCATTTGCCTGTGCGTCTTGGTGTTTGGGCTCTGTGGGTTGGTGGGGGCCATAGGAGGCCTGGAATAGCCATGGGCTTGTCAGACAGACAAGAGGAAGGTGGAGTTGACTCAGTACTTTGTAGGTTCTGATTTGTGGGAACAAAGCACTTGAGGGCTATGACAGCATCTGTGGTAGTCTTAGGGAGAGTGTTTTCCTGTGCACCTAACTGCTTTTCCCTCCTCTCACTTCCTGTTAGCCCTGTCTACTTTGTGAAACCTGGAACCAGCTTGCCTGCCTGCCTACCTGCCTGCTGGCACTCCTCTTACTCCTTCTCCTCTTCTTTTTCCTTTTCCTCCTTGGGGGTTGTTGGAGAGATGGCTCTGTAGTAAGAGCACTGACTGCTCTTCCAGAGGTCCTGAGTTCAGTTCCAGCAACCACAAGGTGGCTCACAACCATTGCTAGTAGGGTCTGATGCCCTCTTCAGCATAAAGGCGTACATGCAGATAGAGCACTCAAATACCTAAATAAAAAAAAAAAACCTTTAAAAAAATTAAAAAACCCTTTATTATTATGTGTATGTGATGTGGCGCGTGCATGGCATGCCACGGTGTGCATATGGAGGCCAAAGGAAAACTTTGTGGAGTCCCCTTCCACCTGTACCGGGTCTGGGTATTAAACTCAGGTCATCAGGCTTCCAGAGCAATCTTGCCTGTTGAGCCCATCTTGCCAGCCCTGCCCTGATCCCATCACTACCACACTGACTGCATCCTAGTCCCCTAACCTTTCTGTTATCCTTCCCTGCTTGTTCTTTCCTTACTGATATGTGCTGGTGTATCTTAAAATGTCCTGAAGGTGCTGGTTAGTGTCTTAGTTACTTTTCTGTTGCTGTGACACAATACCAGAGCAGCTTGTAGAAGTTAGAGTTTATTTTAGGCTTATGGTTCCTATCATAGCAAGGAGTATGGTGGCAGGCAGGAATGATGCTGGAGTAGCTGAGAACTCACATCCTAATCTATAAACAAGCAGAAAGCATGTACTGAGGGTGGTACACTGGAGATGGCTGAGAGTTTTTTGAAACCTCCTCCAACAAGATCACACCTCTTAATCTCTTTCAAATTGCCACTAACTGGGAACCAAGTATTCAAATGCCTGATACTTATGGGGGCCATCTCATTCAAACCACCACGCTGGGTTTCTTGCTTCGATGTTGTGTGTACCAGACACTATCCCTTGAGTCTTTTCTTTTCTTTTTTTCTTTTTTTTTTTTTGTTTTGGTTTTTCGAGACAGGGTTTCTCTGTGTAGCTTTGTGCCTTTCCTGGAACTTGCTTTGCAGACCAGGCTGGCCTCGAACTCACAGAGGTCCTCCTGCCTCTGCCTCCCGAGTGCTGGGATTAAAGGCGTGCGCTACCACCACCTGGCGAGTCTTTTCTAAACTGCCAGTGTTCATAGAATTTCCCTCTCCTGGGCCTAGACCCTCCACCTGAAGGCCACTCCTGGAACATGGCAGCAGCTCCCCACATCCCTTTTCCCCCCTCAGCTACCTGTTCATAATGCCCAGGTGCTTAATAGATCATATATATCTATGAACAGATGCAGTGCCCTGGTCTGTTACATTAACCATCATGATTTACTGTGATGAGTTAAGAAAAGACACTACTGAAGAGTTCCTGAGAAGGTGCTGCTTTGGCTCTCTGTCGCACTTTATTGAGAAAGAGTTGTTGGCGATGGAGATGGTGCTGCAAGCATTGTTACATGACTCACCAATTTTAGATGCTTTCTTTTTCTTTGTTGCAGAATTAAAACATGATGTGCCTTTACCCAGGCCTCTAATAGCTTACTCTATGCTGCAGTGGTGATCTTTGATTTGGAATTAAAAACGAAAACAAACTAACAAACAGAAAAAGTGCAGAGAATCTTTTTTCTCTGCTCCAAAGGTTCTGGAGTTCATGAGAACCACTCTATTTTCTTGTTGTCACTTCTTGTTTAAAAACATTACTCCAAGCCCCTAGACCTGACTGTTCAAGGGAGCTAGACAGTATTTCAGGGGTTTTCTTTCTGGTTAATGCTCAAATGGTTGGGGAAAGGTCCCCGAAAGTGGATATACACAGAGGCCACCTATGAGTGAGATTTCTAACTAGTCTTCCTGAGAAGACTAGTTGGGCTCACTTCATGGTGGGTGGTTTTCCTTCTCAACCTTGGGTCATTCCTGGTGCACACATGCTCCTTTCAGGCTTATGATGAGAGGAGAGGACTTTTTCAGGGCAGAGCTTGTATTGAAGGCCATGGTGACTATTAGTAGGCAGGTCTTAAGGCCTTGTTTCTGATGATTTGTGGTTTTTCTGCCTAGAAGGTGGAGGCAGTAATGTTTATTCAGTTTATTCTCAATGGTACATGGTCGTCTTGGCAGTGTTTCAGCTTTCTCAATTTGTCCCAAGTAAGCAGTTCCTGTTATACTCTTGTGTTGATGCCTGAAGAAGTATGTCTAAAGTAACAGGGTTGGCTGATATTTTGGTAATAAATTTTGTAGCCTGTCTTCTACCTCTAAAAACATTTGAATGGTGTTTCTTTTCCTTTCTTGTCCCCTTTTGACTTTTTTTTTTTTAGCTTGCTTGCCTTTTGTTTTAGCAGCTGCAGTATCTCGGAAGAAAAAACGAAGAATGGGAACTTATAGCTTAGTTCCCAAGAAAAAGACCAAAGTATTAAAGCAAAGGACGGTGATTGAGATGTTTAAGAGCATAACTCATTCCACTGTGGGCGCTAAGGTAAGAGTGGTATGGGAGCTGTGTGCCACATATTCTGGGAAATGTGTTCCTGGCTCCAAAGTCTCTTCGGCCAAAAGAACATTTTGTTGAGGTTACTAATTTAATGACCTTCATCACCATGGAAGGCCTAGAGTTCTTGAACTCCTCTGCTATAGCATAGTCTTATGTAGGTGACTTATTGAAGACCCCCAACACACACTCCCGGAATCCTTCTTTCTGGATTATTCTTCAGGTGGTAGGTTCCATTGTGCCCCTAGTACTGGCAGACCTTTACATCTCCTATCATATGAGTTCATAGTGAGTTAGTTTTTATGTGCTGGGCAACAGTACTTCGAGAACTGTGCATTGCTGTGTTCCAGGGTGAGAAAGCCTTGGGTGACAGTGCCCTGCATGTAAATGGGGAAAGCTTGGAGATGGACTCAGAAGATGAAGACTCAGATGAGCTGGAGGATGATGAGGACCATGGAGCTGAGCAGGCTGCTGCATTTCCCACCGAGGACAGTAGGACTTCTAAAGAGAGCATGTCTGAGACTGACCGTGCTGCAAAGGTAGGACTCCACTTCCCCAGCTGGTTAGCACTAGTGAATGAAATCATAAAGTTGACTTCAGGTTCTAAGAGGTAGTGCTTTGGGCATTGTTATGTGCTAGTGATTTTTTTTTTCTTGCTTTTCATTTAACATTCATAAAAAATTAACTGTGCATGGTGGCACATGCCTTTAATCCCAACACTCAGGAGGCAGAGGCAGGCGGATTTCTGAGTTCAAAGCCAGCCTGATTTATATAGTGAGTTCCCAGCCTGCCAGAACTACAGAGAACACAAAAGAAAAAAAAAAAAATTAAATGACTGTCAGCTAACAAAAGAACCAAGAAACAAAAGGCAAACCAAAAAGAAAATGTGACCAGTGGAAGACAGAATCAGATGACTAGAATAAATCTTATTGAGTCAGCAATAGTTTTGTTATGTATGAAGAATATAGAAAAAGCACTGTGGCTCATTCTTAGGCAACATTCCCATAAAATCTCTTAATAGTAAAATACAGCTGTGTGTTAAAATAGTAATGATCAGAAAAGATTGATTCATTCTTAAAAATCTCTTAACTGTATTTACTAAATCAACAAAGAAAAGCCACAAAGTGTACATATATATAAAGGACTTTTTTTGTTTTGTTTTTTGAGACAGGGTTTTTCTGTGTGCAGCCCTGCCTGTCCTGGAACTCACTCTGTAGACCAGGCTAGCTTTGAACTCAGAAATCTGTTGTTGTTGGTTTTTTACTTTTGTGTGTGGGGGGGGGCCCTGCCACCCAGCTCCCAAATAAATCACTCACAGAGGCTCTTAATTGTGAATGCCTTAGCTTGGCTTCATTTCTTGCCAGCTGTCCTTAACTTAAATTATCCCCTCTACTTTTTGCCTCTGGGCTTTCCCCATTCTCTTCTGTAAATCTTACTTACTCCATGGCTTGCTGTGTAGCTGGGTGGCTGGCCCCTGGAGTCCTCCTCTGTCTCTGGTTCCTAGATCTTAGATCTCTCCTCCTAGTTTTCTCTTATATATACTCTCTGCCTGCCAGCCCCGCCTATCTTTTCTTTTGCCTTGCTATTGGCCAGTTCTTTATTAAACCATCAAGTGAAGTGTTTTACACAGGCACAGTAACACAGCTTCATAGAGTTAAACAAATGCAACATAAACAAAAGTAACACACCTTCAAATAATATTCTACTACAGAAATCTGCCTGCCTGTGCCTCCCAAGTGCTAGAATTAAAGGTGTGCATCACCAATGCCCAGCTTCCAGCTGGTGTTTTCAGTGATAAGTTAGGAATGATGTCATGTACCTATAGTCCCAGATATTTGGGAGACTGAGGCAGTAGGATTTATTGAGCTGAAGAGTTTGAGACTCACCAGTGTTGCATTCCAAGATTCCATCATACAGCTAAGTAGGCAAGAATGCCTCCTGCTTGAGTGCCAGCACTAAAATTGTCGTGCTTAGTTTTGTTCTTATATAAGCAGAACCACACAGTGTATGTCTTTTTATTTGTTTGATTTTCTTATTGTCTTAACAGCTTATTTCACCCACTATGTTTGGAGCTTTGTTAATTTTTATTCTTGCAGAATCCAGGTGGTCCTGGGATCTCTGAAACGGTTTAAAGAAACCTGTAAGACTGGAACTAGCATTCTGTTGTCTGCCTCTTGTGTCCTTAGAGAGTTACTTGTGTTGCTGTCTTTGCATTGGTGCCCAATTAACTGTTCATGTAATCGTGAATCTCAGCCTGAGGCTACTGGAATAAGTGTCAGTAGGCAAATTAACCAAAGTGCTTCATAGTTCTTAGTAATCCTTTTCAAGAGTATATGGATCCCGAGACTGTACTCGAGTTCCACCATGATACAGTGTTCCTTTATTAGATTCTCTTCCTATTTTGATATCCATTACACTCTTTATGGGCACTCTATATAAGGCTGTTTGATGTGACAATCCCACCAATATCCTGTGCACAGGTGACTTCTTGATGCACACTGGGAGTAAGTCACTGTGCCTGTTAATCCACAGACACTGCTAGACGGGTTCGAAGAGGGTGGTTGGAGGTGTTGGTATCTCTGTCAGCTCCTTCTGAGCATCGTTTGCTGCATTGGCTTACAGTCTTGCCAGTCTTGCCACTGCCCATTTAGTGAGTACATAGTGCTAGTACATTATAGTTGTAATGTACCTTTTTCTAATTTCTAGGAGATTGAATACTTTTTTTTTTTTTAAGATTTATTTATTTATTATGTATACAATGTTCTGCCTGCGTGTACACCTGCAGGCCAGAAGAGGGCACCAGATCTCATTATTGATGGTTGTGAGCCACTATGTGGTTGCTGGGAATTGAACTCAGGATCTCAGGAAGAACAGCCAGTGCTCTTAACCTCTGAGTCATCTCTCCAGCCCTGAATACTGCTCTTTATGTCTGTTCTTCATTTGGATGAGAACACTGAACATTTTCTGTTGTTGTGAAGAAATACCATGATCATGACAACTCTTTTTTTTTAAAAATATTTATTTAATTATGTATACAATATGCTGTCTATGTATATTCCTAGAGGCCAGAAGAGGACACCAGATCTCACTATAGATGGTTGTGAGCCATCATGTGGTTGCTGGGAATTGAACTCAGGACCTCTGGAAGAGCTGCCAGTGCTCTTAACCTCTGAGCCATCTCTCCATCCCCAATCATGGCAACTCTTATAAAAGCAAGCATTTAATTCGGGCTTGCTTCCAGTTTCAGAGGGTTAGTCCATTATCATGGTGGGGAGCATGGCAGCATGTAAGTGGACATGGTGCTGGAGAAGTAGCTGAGAGTTCTACATCTGGATCCACAGGCATCAGGAAGAAGAGAGTCTGGGCCTAGTGTGGGCTTTTGAAATTTCAGAGCCCACCTCCAATGACACACTTCCTCCAACGAGGCCATATCTCCTAATCTTTATAATCCTTTCACATAGTGCCATTCTCTGGTGACTAAGCATTCAAATATATGAGCTTATGGTGGTCATTCTTTTTTTTTTTGGTTTGCTTTTCAAGACAGGGTTTCTCTGTGTAGCTTTGCGCCTTTCCTGGAACTCGCTTTGGAGACCAGGCTGGCCTCGAACTCAGAGATCGGCCTGCCTTTGCCTCCCGAGTGCTGGGATTGAAGACGTGCGCCGCCACCACCGCCCGGCAGTGGGGGTCATTCTTATTAAAACCACCACAGATGCATTCTTTTGTGAAGAACTGACCAAGTATCAACCATTTATCTATTAGAGATTAGGTTGCCTGTCTTTTTAGAAACTCATTTTTGTAAAAGTTCTTTGATCCAGAAATGATTCTTTTTTGTCTAGTCAGCACAATATCATGTTCTACTGTGGGCTTGCTGAGTCATGGAGAGGTTGGTATTCTCATCTAGCTGTATGGATTAGAAGCTAGTTGAGGTACCGTGACAGTTGGGCACAGTGGTTGTTTTGAGTGCCTTACCTCTTAGCCGGAATTCGGGACCTGCTGACCAGAGTTGTTTCCTGCTGTTCTTGTAATGAGGACAGCTTCCTCTGCCTACTGAACACAGGTTTTAGTTGCATCCCATTCTGGTTCCTTACTTCTACTTTACTCCTTGCCGACTAGGACTCTTTATTCTCCCTTTTCCTTGGGATTTCAGCTTGTGCTTTCTCCTTACACATGCCATACATGTAACTGTCATGCAGCACTTTTAAAGTATTGTCTACCTCCTTTCTGTGTAATCTCTTTTCTAATCGGTAGTTGAATTGCTCAGTCTTGTTTAAAAGTAAACAAACACACACCTGCCCAGTGAATTTAAAGAAAACTTAAAATTAAATAAAACCAACAAAGTACCTGAGTCCTACAATGCATGCTATATTTAATGGTGAAAATTATAATCATTTCTATCATCTGTCATAAAAATGAGGGTGAAATTGCTGCTTTTATCATTAATATAAGGAGAATAACATTGACTGTTTTTGATTGATGCTGTAAGAGAAAAACCAGAGAGAAACTTTAATATTTAAAAGGACATGGGAGTAGAATTTGCTGAAAATATGAACATCCACCTTAAAATCTTGGAAAAACCCCAGAAAAATTATTACAGCCATTGAACTATACTTCCATGTAATCAAGACATAGATATCTCTTGTTTCTGTGTAATGTTGCAATAAACATCAACAAATCCATAAATGCCTAGTCATGGTTTTTTTGTTTGTTTGGTTTTGTTTTTTTTTGAGACAGGGTTTCTCTATGTTGTTTTGGTGCTGGTCCTGGATCTTGCTCTTTAGACCAGGCTGTCCTTGAACTCACAGAGATTCGTCTGGCTCTGCCTCCTGAGTGCTGAAATTAAAGGCGTGTGTCACCACTGCCCAGCTTCCTAGTCATGTTTTTTAAACATCAAGTAGAAAATTAGCTGGGTACGGTCATGTACACCTTTAATCCCAGCACTGAGAGAAAGAGGCAGGTGGATTTCTGAGTTTGAGGCTAGCTTGGTCTACAGAATGAGTTTCAGGACAGCCAGGGCTACATGGAGAGACCCTGTCTTAAAATGCAGAGGTCCAGACATAAGTGTCTGTACTTGGGTTGTCTTAAGGATGATGTCTGTGAATCCTTCAAAGATCAGTAATCTGGAAGACAAACCCCACAACATCTAGAAGCTTAACTGTGATTCTTGACATCTTCAGAGTACCTAGGGTAACATTTTCAACAATAATGTAGTGTAAGAGAACAGCGGGAATTTATTAAATGTGGTTAACAAGAGACCTGCAGTTTGTGCAAATGAAAAATGCATTGTTTCTAGGTTTATCTCTAAGCTCAGAGTAGTCGCTTCGAAATCTAATTCAAACTTTCTGTAGAGCTGCAAATTTTGAACGAAGGGTTGTGGAGATTAAGAGCAGTTCTTGGAATTGTGTGAGAGAATGTAGGAGACATCAGCAGTGTTGAGAATGAGTAAATGAGATATATATAGGGTGTTAGTGAGAGTTATCACAGGAGAAGGGTGCCATTTGACTCAGGAGCTCCACATCTATCCTTATCTGCCTTTTTGTTGAAGGACTTTGGCTTGTTTGCAATGCAGCTTGACTGTGAACCTTATAGGTTCTGTTGAGCTGGGAACATCAGAAAAAAGTGGGATACTCTGGAGTGCATCCTACAGAGAGTCAGACTACAACATGCCAGAGACCACGGCCCTGCCTTGCAGTGAGTGCATCTGGGATGAGTGGACACTATATTCATGTATTGACAGTATAGATAGAAAAGATGAATACAGTATGAAAAGTTGTCTTTGGTATTCTGATATAGAAAGGACTCCAAAACTTCTCTGTAATTAGAAAAGAGTAAATTCACTGAAGTGTATCCAGCAGGGAAACAGATTTAGGCATAGGCTCAATGTGGCAGGAAGTGGCCAGGCAGCAGATGGCTTTAGGGACTAGATTACTCTTGGGTGAGTCAAGGTAGGTTAGCGTGTGTATTATTTTATAGCCCTTCAGAATATACTTGCGTGCTCCCCCCCCCTCCCTCCCTCCCCCTCATCTGTGCGTGCGTGTGTGTGTGTGTGTGTGTGTGTGTGTGTGTGTGTGTGTGTGTGTGTGTGTGTGTGTGTGTGTATTTTACCACTTTACAGATATCTGGCATGCCTTGCATGCACAGCAATTTCCAAGCTGCAGTTAATGAATTTGAGTCATCAGAGTGATCAGAGTGGGTCCATTTGTGATGGAGAATCTTAGCAGGGAGTGAGAGCAGAAACTCATGGTATATTGTTCTCTGGGGACTCCCTGGCCAGAGCCAGCCAGGCAGCTTGTTTCTACAATGGGAGAGACAATGAGGATCCTTCCATGTATGTCTGCCAGTGTTTTTAACATTAGTTTTGGATTTATTTGTCTTCTACTAAAAGATCTAATTGGTTTTTGTTTTTTACTTGGTTTTCTCCCTGTCCTGTGCCATGATCAGATGGATGGAGATTCGGAGGAGGAGCAGGAGTCACCTGACACAGGGGAGGATGAAGACGGTGGAGATGAGTCTGACCTGGTAATCTGACATTTATTTTATATTCCTAGAATTCAGATCTGCAGGTGAGGTCACCGTTACTATCTCCTGTGTATGATGAGAGTCACAGAGTGCCCTGGGTCTTTCCTGAAGGAAAAGTGGTGAAGAGGTCACTTAGAGTTGTAGCTCAGGGACTAGTAGAACAAGTGTGATGATCTGGTTGTTGGGATCCAACAGCAGGCCAGGCATTCCTAGGGCTGTTTGGCTCTGAGGGAAGGGTGTGGTTCCATGTTCTGGTTATTCATACCAGTGATGAGTTGGGCTGCATTGGCTGCTGAAAGAGAAAGGTACTTTTGGACTTGAGCTGCGTTGAGGTGGAGTCTCTTTTACCTGGTAGTTAGAATCTGGGGATTAGCAGGAGCCGGGTAGTTTTGAAATTTGTGAATCCCTAGATTGGAGTCTCAGGAGTAGCCCACGTGTGAGTATTGAGTAGAGGGTTGTTTGTAGGGAGGAACCTGGACAACATAAGCATGTTTGCTGGAGATGTTCCTCAGCACATTTTGCTGGGGTGACTGACATAAATCCACACATCCAACCCACAGCTTGGGCAAGTGCACATACTTCCTTATGATTGGGATGGCTTGGCATGCTGTGCCATGTGCCTCTTCCTGTGTATCAGCATAGCATCCCCAGTGTCTGTGTATGTCTTTAGGAAGTAGCTTTGAGAAACCCATGTGCTTTCTTCACATGACCTCTTTCCAGCATCTCCTGGCATTAGAATTGGTGCTGTGGGTCAGTTGTGATTCGTGGTTGTTAGATGTTCTTTCTACACTTACAACATGGGAACAGATAGCAACCTCTTGCATTGTTATAAATTGATTATACTTCTTTCTTGTTATCCATGTAGTATGTGCTTGTGTGGATTCTAGGGTACATTGAACATTATTTGTTCCTTCCTGAGCAAGATGAGTGGATATGTATAAATGAAAGATAGATTATTTATTGAGCTTAGTTACTTAGTTCTGAGTAGAAATTTCCAATTATTCTTTTCCATTTTGCCAAACTCAAATAAAACTTAAATTCTATTTTAGTTTTCTTATTTTGTTGCCTCTAAAAGGACTGGGCTGAGAGAGAACAGCATAGGTGTCTTTAGAATGTAACCCGGAAACATGTCCAAAAGTGAGTGAGTCTTAGAGGAAGAGTCTAGATATAGCAACTATTTGATTTTTGAGGCAAACCACTCATAGTCCTTTTTGCTCTCAGGAGCTCCCCCTGCTTTGCCTTTGATGTGCATGCCCTTTGGTCCTCCAGAGTTCTGAATCCAGTATGAAGAAGAAATTTCTCAAGAGGAGAGGGAAGACTGACAGCCCCTGGATCAAGCCTGCTCGGAAAAGGAGGCGGAGAAGTAGAAAGAAGCCAAGCAGCATGCTTGGTGAGCACAGTGGAGCTGGGACCTCTGCAGTCTTTGTGGGGTGTATCAGCAGAAAGCTGGCCGGGGCTGGTCTGTGTGAAGGATTTCACTTGAAAAGAGGATGATCTGTGAAAAATGTTTGAAATGACTTCTTTAGAGAGACTTAGGTGATCCTCAGGTAGTCTCTTTCTAGTAAACCTAGTTGATGCTGGCTTCATTTCCGACCACTGAGCCAGCATGGATAGTTTGTCACCTGCACAGAGTAGTGCCTTTTTTCCTGGGTGGACATTACCCATACCATGTAGAAGAAGGAAGTCTGTGATCCCTGGCTGCCTCTGGCCTGAGTGAGTGGTTTGTGACTCATTCATAGTCATTAGTAGTAATTTGTTAAGGTGAGATCAGGAACATGTATACAGATTATAGTATAGAACTCTCACCAGGATCAGGTCACCATTGTGTTTACCCTCTAGGTCTCCCTTTCCCTGCTGCCCTAGATAACCCTCCCTTACCCTGTGACCACCTCCACATTCCCAGGAAGCCCCCGATTTTCTGTTTTGCTGATAGTCTAGTACTTTGTAGAATTCTGTATGAATGGAATTGCTCAATGTACACTCTCTTATTTTTTTTTCCTTTGCTCTGACTCCTTTGAGATAATTGTTTTGAGTACCCTCCTCTTGTATATGTCCACAGCAATTTGTTTTGTTGCCTTCTGAGAAGTGCACCAACTGTGTGTGATGCTGTCACTTATTAGTCATTTTCTTGTGGGTGGACCCTGGTCTTTGCTGGGTTGGCTCTCGGAAAGGAAGTTGATATGAATGTCTGAATGCAGCACTCATCATACAGGTGTTTCACATCTTTCTGGCTGGCCTAGCTCAGTCTTGTACAGTGTGCTCCAGTCTTTGGGAAACTACCAAACTATTCTGAAGCATGGGTCCCATTGTACATCATTACCCCAGTACTTGGGGCTTAGATTCCCCTCTGTCCTTACATTGCTTGTTGGGGTGTGTATAACTTCTGCTCTTGGAGGGTGTGCAGTGGTGTTGCTCAGTAGCTTCAGTTTGTTTTTATCAGGTTGATGATGAGATGGAGCTTTCTTAGCTTGTCTGTATTGCCTTTTGTGAAGTGTGTATTTGTTCTGCATTCACTTCTAAATTTAGACCATTTATCTTCTTACTGAGTTGTAGGAACTCTTTAGATGTTCCAGATAGAGTTTTAATCAGATGAATATTTTACATGTTTTGTACCTAGTATGTGGCTTGCTTTTTCATTTTCCTATCAGTATATCTAGATAAGAAGAGCTAGTGAAAATTTTCATTGAAGTCAAATTATGAATTGTTTTCTTTTATGGTTCTTACTTTTTTGTTATAAGAAATCTGAGTAAGCTGGTGGTGTTCTAAGAAATCTGTGTAAGCCGGGTGGTAGTGGTGCACGTCTTTTATCCCAGCACTTGGTAGGCGAAGGCAGGCATAGCTCTGTGAGTTCTAGGACAGCCAAGGTGACACAGAGAAATCCTGTCTCGAAAAACTAAACAAAAAGAAGTCTTTGAGTAAACCAGGCTCTCAGGGTTTAGTCTACATTTTCTTGTGAAGTTTTTCGGCATTCGCACAGATCCTTGATGCACTTTGAGGCAGTATTTGAATGTGTGAGGAAGAGTCAGCTCCCTTTTTAGGAATGCAGTTGATCTGTTACAGTCGGCCAAATAAACCACTACTACTTTTTCTTTTTTAAAGATGTACTTATTTTTATTTATGTGTATGAGTATCTCCATATGTGTATGCACACCATGTACATGCTTCGTGACCCCAGAGGTCAGAAGAGGGTGTCAGATTCTCAGGATCTGGAGTCACAGATGATTGTGAGCCACTATTTGGGTTCTGGGAATAGAACCCAGGTCTTCTTCAATGGCAGCAAGTATTCTTAACCACTGAGCCATCTCTTCAGCCCCCAAATGAAATTATTATGTTAATTATTGCTTTTAGGTTTTGGTCAACGATGGTATGTGGGTGGCTTTTCTGAGTTTTCTAATCTGCCTCATTTGCTCATCTGCTTATTATCTTCATGCTACACAGACAGCATTATTCAATTGTTGGTCTAGCTTTTCCTGACAGGAAAGGAGGTTTATGGGCTAGTGCCTGTGAGACAGCCACGTGACATGGGAAGGAATATAGAGATTCTCGAGTTTGTTGATATAGGGCTTGTGTGCCTTCCTGAGCTCCTTTGTCCATTCATATTTCCATTTATTTCACCTCAGGTTGTCCTTTGAGATCAGAAAATTCATGTGGTTTTCACTGTTGGCTTTTTTTACAAGTGTTTTTGGATCCAAGACTAAAAGATACTTTGAGGATAGAGATTCTGTTTTTGCCATTTTGGCTTCAAAGTGTAAAATGCATTCTTAAATATTTACTGAATAATATGAATTTTATTGTTTTATGTAAAATGTTTAAAACTTTACAAAGGCTATTCATGTTCTTGAAATTTCTTGTCTAAGAACTAGGCACAGAATACAGTTTGAATTAAAATATGTTTGTACCATACCTCTGTATTAATGATTCGTTTATTTTTAGTCATTTACATAACACTGCATACTAACATTTAGAAGATTCATTGTGATACATAATCATCTGCTTTTTGCCAATGTTAAGTATTATGTAACGTAAATGTACCTTGTAGGATTCCTCACGAAATGTATTTATAGTTGGAAATACTCAGTTTTGTGCAGGTCTCTCAGGCTCTCTTGGGAAGTATGGACAGGCTGGCCTGTTGCTACTGCCCAAAGAGAGGGCCTACATCACTTTTTGTACCTATTACATGGTCTGCAGAACGAGTTTTGGAATTAGCCCTCTTTGGATCCGTCCATCTTGACATGTTTAGATTTTATTGCCCTTTAGTGAGTAGTGTACTTCACAGACTACCATGTCTGATGGGTTGGATGTTGGCTGTATCCCCAGGAATCTTCAGGTGTGGGCAGAAACAGCGAGTAGGATGGCATCATCACAGGCATAGGTGTCTACATGGTTAAGCTGTTTCCTCATATTAATAGGTTTTCAAGCTTACAAATTAAATTTTTCTGTTTTATTTTAAACTTTAAAACAATTTATAGAAATTTGTCACTTTTTTTTTTTGTCTTTTGATATAGGGTCTCACTATGTATCCCTCAGAGATCCAACTGCTACTGTCTCCCAAGTGCTGGGATTAAAGATGTACTGTCAGATCTAGTTCATTTATCACATTTTTATTCATTTTCTTGATTATTTTATCAGTTTTTATTTAGCAGATCTGGATATAAGATTGCATTAATTAGAGCCAAAGAGATGGTTAGGTAGTTAAGAACATTGGATGCTCTTCCAGGGGACCAGAGTTTAATTCCCAGCACCCACGTATGGGCTAATAGCTGTCCATAACTCCAGTTCCAGGGGACCTGCCACTCTCTTCTGACCTCAGAGGGTACCAGATTTCTCTGTGGGGCACATACATGCATGAAGGCGAAACATAAAATTATTAAATAAATCTAAATTTTTTAACTTAAAATAGAATGTAGTAATATGTTCATGGTTGGTGGGTTTTTTTTTTTTTTTTGATTGTTTGTTTTTTGGGTTGGGTGGGTGGGAATCTCATGCTATAGTCCAGGATAGCTTGGAATTCATCATGTACCCCACCCTGGCCTTGTTCTCCCGAGTGCTGGGATTAGAAATGTAAGCCACAATATCTGACTTCGTTGGTTTTTTTTTACTTGATCAGCTCCTTTCTTGTGAAACTGGGTATACATAGGAATTAACAAAACAATGTATAGGAAATAAAATGATAGTAGAAACTGAAGAGGCCCAAGTAGTGTCTTAAATGAGTTCATTAGAATTAATCCGTTTCCTGGAAACTGGCCTCTTAATTAGAATGTTTGTTGTTGTATTTTATTTTTGGGTTTTTAAAACAGAAGTTTTTTATTGTGTGGCTGTTTATGTGTACATGGCATGTCATGGAGGTCAGAGGACAGCTTTTGGGAGTTGGTTCTCTTCACTATGTGTATTCTATGGATTGAACTCAGATTGTTGGACTTAGCCACAAGCACCTGTTACCTGTGGAGCCATCTCTTCAGTCTTCCTGGAATGTTCTGGGTATATGTCACTATTGGGCAGTTTTCATGATGTATGCATTCTGTGTATAGGTTCTGAGGCTTGTAAGTCATCTCCAGGAAGCACGGAGCAGGCAGCTCTGGGAGACAGTGCCGGGTATATGGAAGTTTCTCTGGATTCCCTGGATCTCCGTGTCAGAGGAATTCTGTCTTCCCAGACGGAAAATGAAGGTTGGTGTTATGGGTATGACTACACCATCTTGCTTGCTTACTGGTCTGTTTCTGTATTAGCCTGATGCCCCCTGGTGGATAATAATGGACAATTTGATGAAATGCATTATTTAAAGGTGACTAAAAAGACATGATACAAATGCATTTGCCAGATCACTAACTGCTCCTGTGAGAGACAGAAAGTGTGAGTGAGAGCCCTCAAAGAGCAAAGTAGCAGATGCCTTATGCCAAATTTATGATGCTTCCCAATTGTGAGCCAGATGTGTGTTGAATCCTTGATGAAAAGATGCCACCCTTCTCTGGATGTAATGGGATATATATTTTTTGCAGTGTGCCTTTGAGTGATCTCTGATTTTAGCTCTGGTTGGTTGTAGCTTGTCTTCTGGTCTCTTGCTTGGGTGTATTTGCAGTGGAGTATGGCCTCCAGTCACCAGGGCAGTAGTATCTGCCATTGTGCCTGAATCATTGTGGCTTGCTCTTACTTTCTGCTACCCTTTCTTTAAGTCACTTAAAAACCTTCTAGCAATGAAAACTAACTAATTAATGATATTTTAAACGCTTTATGAAATAGAATATTACGGAGAAATGTAAGACCCCAGAGCTGTTTACACTCTGTTCAGATTTTGAAATTGTAGAGTTATATTTTACCATAGGGATTTAATGTATTATTTTTTTGAAGGACAGATGCCTAGCTTTTTAAGATTTTGGAAGCTGTGATTTACTTTTCTAATTTAATAAACCATATCTTTTGCCTTTCACATGAATCTTGGGTTTGTCCAAAGAAGTGATTTTTTTTTTTTTAATTCTTCTCACGAGTAGAGCACAAACCTTTTTAAATCCCACAAAGCCCCATTGTAGGTAACCTGTGCCTCCCTTCTCAGTTAGAAGCATGTTTGAAGTATTCTCAACTTTCAGATTCGGAACGTTAGAAATTTAATTGTAATCAGGAAATAGTGTTTTATCAAATCAACCCTGGTACTGTATAGCAGAAACCTGTCAGTTGTAGGTGAGTGAACAGGATCTTGTGATGGCATTTAAGGGGCCCTTCTGTGTAAACATGTCCTGATCCGTCACTCATACAAGTAAAGGTCAAAATCGATAAATGCAACTATAAAGTCTTCAGAGTGGAAACACATCTAGAAGGGTAGTATCCAGGTTACAGGGGTGGGACAGTTTTTAGTGCTGTTCCCTTGGGTTCTGTGCTGTTTTGTAGATTGAACTACCTGTAATTGATCAGCACTGATTCATCAATCAGTGATTGGTTTGTGTACAACAAACATGCTTTTGACTTAGAGAATCAGTTCCTTGAAGACAAGCAGCATTGCCTACTTGTCTTCACTTTAAAGAATGGAATTGAGCGACCTGAAGGGAGGTAGTAGGAGTGCCGGTACTCAGACAAGTATGAAGATTTTAGGAATTTGCTGAGGCTGGTCAGTGGGTTCAGATGGCCAATCCAGTCTTGGTTCAAGAGGGTCTAAGCTTAAGCTAAGGACCCTAAGTGAATGTTTGTGCTTGTATTGCCTGTTCCCACTATCTTTGCTTGTAGGTGTGTGAAGGTAATAGACTAAGGATTTGAGCTTGGGTGAAGACAGGAGCTGAGGACACTGGCAGTATGGGTGATCAGGAGAGCCCAAGCTTAGAAGAGAGATTGTGTATGTTTACCGCTCTAGAGGTGGTGGGATGTGGGGAAATGGAGCAAATAAATGAGGCAGACTAAAGTCTCATGCAATAGCCAATTTTATTCAGAGCATCAGACAGTTTTTACTCTGAGGGTGAAGAGAAGTCACAAGAGTGTTGTGTACAATCACGAGGACAAGCCACTTGTAACAAACAAGTCCCATGCTCCATAGAGGTACATAAATAAATAAAAATAGCCAATTGTAATGAATAATCTGAAGTAAACTCACTCCTGTCTGCTACATCTAAGAGGGAACATGGAAGCACATTCCAAGAACAATCCCGTGTTTTTGAAGAAACTGAGATCGCAAGACTCTTGTTTTGGTTTCTTAGGGTTTCTCATAAGCACTCACACAACTCTTTTTGTTTGTTTGTTCGTTTGGTTTGGTTTTTTGAGACAGGGTTTGACTGAGTAGCCCTGGCTGTCCTGGAACTCACTGTGGACCAGGCTGTCCTCAAACTCATAGAAATCCACTTGTCTCTGCCTCCCGAGTGCTGGGATTAAAGGCATATGCCACCACCACCTTGCACAACCCTATTCTTGAACCGTGTTCTGACAGTGTGTATGCATGAAAGTCATGTCAGCCATTTGATGTCTGTAGTTCACTTCTAGAGATTGAAGCATACCCACATCTATGTAGACACATGTGTTCTGACAGTGCTGCCCAGGAATGGACTCTTTCCATCTCACCTCAGCCTGACCAGCTCCTTTGTATTTGTGTCTGTTCCCCTATTTACAAACCAAGTTGCTGAACAGGAACTCCTCAAAGGCCCATTTTATACTTTAGTGATTCTGCTTTGAGTTTTGCTGTAGACTTTCTGATCTTCAGGGATGTAGTTACTACAGGGAAGCCAGGTAGCTAGATTTATATGACTCTAACTCTTTTCCACAGAAGTTTGTGGCTCAAACTATCCCTTGTTTATTTTGTTTCTTAAATTGTCTTTGAGACAGGGTCTCATTTAGCTAACTAGCCTGGCCTTCACTTCACTATGTTGTCAGGTTGTCCTTAAACTTCTGTTCTTTCTGCCTCCATCTGTTGAGTGCTATGATTATAGGCATGTGCTCTCACACCTAGTATATTCAGTGCTGAGGATCGAACCCAGGACTTGGTGCATGCTAAGTAAACACTCTGACAACTGAGCTACATATCCATCATTTGTTAGCCTTCTGTGGGGACTAGATTAGCTAGGACCCATATCAGATTTTCAAGAGGCCAGAGGTGAACAATGAATGTCTTCTTGGAGTCAAGGTGGACCCCTGCATTCAGCATAGTATTGCTAGAGACCAAGTGAGGCACTGTGTGTGTATATGGAGAGTTTGAGGGATTTGGAGATCAGGCAACTCTAAACCAGAAGCAGTTCAGGGGTGGTTGAGGGATTTCAGGGAAGGCTTGTGTTGAGCAAACTGGAAGTCAGCCAGAAAAATAATTACATGGTTACAGTTATTTGTTCTTTTCTGTTGATAAGTCCCTTGATAATCACTTGGCTGGTTCTGAGTGGTTGAACTTAACTGTTTCATTTTTCTGTAATCCAGACATTCAGAAGAAATAGCTCAAAATTAGTTTTCATGAAATGAGCAAAGTCTCTACTGGCTTGGGGTGCTCAGAGTTCTTTGGGTTTGGTCTCAATGAGAGTTGCTTTAATAGTCTTTTTGTTTTATTTTAATTAATATTTGAGACAGGGTCTTACTGTGCAACATGACTGGCTTGGAACTTGATATGTAGTTCAGGTCTAGAATTCAAGGAGATCTTCCTGTCTTTGTCTCCCAAATGCTGGGATTAAAGGCCTGCACTACCTTGTCAGGCCCAAGTCTGTTTTTAAGTGTGAATAATAGTTAATTATTTTCACTAGTTGCAATACTGTTTCAAACTCAGTTCACCTTTCATCTCTGCTGTTTCACAAGAAAGAGGACATGGTCTGCTCCAGTGTCCTTTGGAAGAAGCAGTCCCTGAAGCTACTAGTCAGATCCCAGAATGCATTTTGCATGTTTTTTCTAAGAGTGGATGGGCTCAGCTTTGCAGTGTATAGGCTTTGCCTTTCCCTCATGGCTTTTGTTTTTACTGTAGTTGGCACTGTGTTATTTTGAACATTTTTTGGTTCTCTGTTTGTCTGTGTATCTGTCTGTCTGTCATGTGTGTAGGCATGTGGGCCATGGCATGTATGTGTGGAGGTTAAAGGACAACTTTTAGCTCTCAGTTCTTTTCTCTCACCATGTGGGTCCTGGGGATTGAACTTGGGTATTTAGCCTTGGCAACAAGCACTTTTAACTCTCCAAAGCCATCTCATGGGCCCCACTTTTCTTTTGTCCTTTTTCATGGATTATTATTATTATATGGATTCTTTGGTTGGTGAATATCTAGGTAACAATTAAGCCATCATTAAAACCTTCCAAATGGATTTCTTTTTGTGGGTGTAATTTAGAATCAAATGAGGAGAATAATGTCTCAGTATGTAGTAAATGCTTTTCTTGCTTGGAACCCGATTTAGGAATTGCTGATGAACATGCAACCTGGCCTACAGCATGGACCCAGTAAATATGAATTAATAAGTAGTTTCGGGGAATTTGGTAGCTTGTATGTTTGTGGATAAGATACAGTCTGCCACCTTACTTTACATGTAGGATGTTAGAAAGTGTGAACACTTTCCACTGAGCAGTGCTGATATGTAATTTCAAGTTCATAAAAGATCATTGTAAAGACTATAATTGATTGTTCTCTGGACAACCCTTTGTAGGTCAGGGTTGCTTGAGCTGATGTGTCTGTGTGACTTAGGGCTGACCAATGGTCCGGATGTGCTGGAGACGGATGGCCTCCAGGAAGTGCCTCTCTGCAGCTGCCGCATGGAAACCCCCAAGAGCCGCGAGATCAGCACCCTGGCCAACAACCAGTGCATGGCCACTGAGAGCGTGGATCACGAAGTAAGCATGTTCATTTTTCCTTAAAATGGCAACAAGAACTGTCATGCTTCAGAATCACAGCCTTTCCTGTTAGACTCTCGTTAGCAGTGTCAGATAACCAGGGAACCTACACAAACTTGTCAGAGTAGTGGAGCAGATCAATAAGATGTGCAGAGCTGATAAACTTGCTTTAAAACAAACAAACAAACAAACAAAAAACAAAAAAAAAAACCCACCACCAACAAAACAAGGATGATGGGGCTGGAGAGATGGCTCATTGGTAAACAACACATGCTGCTCTTGCAGAGGACCCAAGTTCCGTTCCCAGCATCTACATTGAGTGACTCACAACCTCCTGCAACTCCAGCCTCAGGGGATCCACTGGCCCTTTTCCAGTTTCTGTGTCATATTCATTTTTATATACCTACCCCCTTTAAAAATCCTTTTTAAAAAGGACAGTAGCATACAAACTGTGGTTGGATGAAAGTGGAATGATCATGCTTTTATAAAGGTTTTTAGCACCTTGCTATATTTACTGAGAGGTGAATAAAGTGAGGGTTGCTCTATGTGTTCTTGCCTGGGACAGACTCAGCCTCATATGCCTTAGCTCTGAGCTCTGAGTACTTGACCTCTTGCTGTGTCTGACATAGACCTGGGAGGATAGATGACCCCTTCACCCTCGTCCGTTTTGGATTAGAAAAAGACAAGCAGGCAATGTGCAAAGACAATGCTTTTTCTAAGAATTTCTCTATTTTTGGCAAGGTTTTTTTTTTCCCCCTGCAGCTTATCATGCTACTTGACTGCTAATGAACAAAGTAGGGGTAGGGGTAGGGGGTAGGGGATCAGCAGGCTTGTTGATGTTGCACTGTGAGAGGTTTGGAGTACTCTTACTGCATCTGTCCTTTGGGAGAAGGCCTGGGCCAGTACGTCATGCTTTGATTCTACTCTATTGCGAGCCTGTGACTGTCATTCTAGTAAGGTTTCTGGGCCATATGATCTTTGGAGCCTTTCTCACAAATTAAACAATTGAGTTTTAACTATTAGTTTTAGGATTGAAGTATCTGACATCAGCAGTAAAGCGCATGTTTCTAGTATGCAGGATATGGCCGTGAGATTTCACACTTGCCCCTGCAGTTTCTTCATGTTTCGTAAGTGAAGGCACAGAGGCTAGGTCACCTGTCCAGGCCCAGGAAAAGGTAGAACTAGAGATGGTTCCACAGGTCCACCCTGAGCTGCCCACATTACTAGACTTGGGCAGTTAATGGGAGGGCCTAGTGTGTCTCCATATGGTGGTGGGTCAGCTGTTTGTGGGCTGATACTACCGGGGACTTGCCCAGCTGTTCTTGTTCCTACAGCTAGTGAAACTGGCCAGTGTTGTGAGTCTTGCTTTTCTAGAAGCTCTAATTTCTACTGTGCTCTGGTCCAGGAACCACGCTGTGAAAACCATTGGTTCTCTTATTCTGTTGACATGGTATTAGGGAAGATAACAGTGAAATCTTATCTCAATTTCAGAGTATATAAGGTCCATATATCTGTGCCCCAGAATTGCTGGCTTCTTAACATGTTTCTTTTCTCATTGGACTAAGCAGAATTCACTTGTTTCCAGCCTTTTGATATGTTTGTATTCAGAGATTTTTAAAAGTTTTATTTATTTACTTTATGTGTTTGGGTATTTTGCCTGTGTACTACCACGTGTGGGTTTCTGGTGCTTACAGACACCAGAAGTCAGTACCAGAGCCCCTGAAACTGAATTTACAGATGGTTGTGAACGTGGGTGCTGAGAATTGAACCTTGGGCCTCTGGGAGAGCAGCTATTGCTCTTTTTTTGTTTTTTCGAGACAGGGTTTCTCTGTGTAACAGCTCCGGCTGTTTTGGAACTTCCTTTGCAGACCAGGGTGGCCTCAAACTTACAGAGATCTGCCAACCTCTGCCTCCTGAGTGCCGAGATTACAGGCATGTGCCACCACTGCCCGGCACAGCCATTGCTCTTATCTGCTTAGCCATCTTGCCAGCCCCTGTATTAGAAAATCTTGAATGTTTTTTTCTGCCACCTTTCTTCCAGTTTCTTACGTTGTTTGTGTCATTTTCCTTAGTGTTTGTTGTTTGAAAACTAAATCTGAAGGTATGGGTAGATTTAAGGCCTAAGACCTATCTGATTTAACATTGGCAAAGAGAGCATGCTACAAGGCAAGTGTGGTAGGGTGTTTCTGTGGCAGCTTTCTGTTCTTTCTCATCAGGTTTTTGCTTGTGGGTTTGAACTCCTGATTGATTACTGTCTGTGTTCATTTCAAGTTTAATTTTATATTTCTTTTTTTTTTTTTCCTCCTTCTGCCATTAGTGGTTAGAATTCTTTGGCACAGAGGAGTGCTTCCTCATCTGCTGGAGTGATGTGGCGTCCCTGAAATATGTTTTACATTGGAAAGGCAGCATGCACAGCTACAGCTCCCTCTGCTCAGAGCAGAGCTTTTTGCTTTGGTTTCTAGACTGTGTGTTGGTTATGATTTGCTTCTTATTTTCTCCTTCCTGATTCCTACAGCATTTTTAGGAACTTATGTTTCTCTTTGTATGATATTTATTATAAATTGTTTTGTTATAAAATTAAACCTGAATCCCATAACCACACTATCAGGTGACCTCTGGTAGAACTGCCAAGTCTAAGAAACAGAGCAGCTTCTCAGGCTCCAGCTCCTTTGATTCAGAAGTCCCCCCCATTGTCTAGTTTCTTACTCTTAAGTTGCAGTTCGGCAGATCTCTTTGAATTTCTTGACAGAATTACAAAGGCCAGATCAGCCCAATTTCTTTGCAAGGCTATGGGAATGCTATGTCTAGTCTGAGCACAAGATTGATTTAGTAGCTGTTGGTGTCTGATGTTTACTTTAATCATGCATTGGAGGTTTCAAAATGATGCTATAGTTCTTCCATGTATTGTGCATTTTATTGGTTGAAATAATCTCATCTACTTCGTTACCTAGTTGTATGCCTCTCAGCGCAAAGTAGCACAGATGTGAGATTCTTATCCTGCCTGTGTCTAGCAGTCCTCAAGACACCAAATTGGTTCTCCCTCAGCTTCTGAGGTTAACTAGGTCTCCTTTTACAGTATTGTTATGAACTGTTGTATTTCAGTATTTGGTGGAGTTAATTCTTTGTATTATTATTAAAGCTCAAATAGCCTTACCCTTGGTTCTTGTCAAAAGACACTAAAGTTTTGTGAATTCTCTTTCTTAAGCTTCCACGCAGTAAACATTTGGAAGACTAAAACCACTGGCCTGAGGTCTGGTTATTTTCCGTGCTAGAGAGTTTTGCAAAGGTGAAGAAACCATGCAGAGTGCAAGCATACAACTTGACACTGGTGTGTGACAAACAGTGTTTGATAGTGGAGTCAGGACAGGCAGAGAATGAACCACTCAGTTCAGAGTGACTTCATCAAGCTGGATCAAACTTGTGGAGAGTCTGATGCCAGATGGTTTGTTGCCAGCACATTTAAACACAGTTTATTTGGAAAGTTTCCTGGTGTAATACAATTCCTGGTGCACCAGGAAGAAGAATTACGTTGAAACTCAACTCAGGGTACATGCCATTTCTTCCAAGAAGATGGCTTTTAGAGATAGACTAGCTGTACTAGCTTAAGGGCCTAGGGGAGGATCTGGCTTGGTGTTAGTCATACATACAGCATAGAGATCATTTGGGCTATTGGCCACTTCTGGTCCTGGTTGTGGGAGTTTGGGGGAGTCATTCTCTATACAGATAATGTAGGAGTCATTGAGACTATTAGGTATCTTCAGTGCTGGTTGTGGGCACTTGGGGGAGGCCTCTTGCTGTACAGGTAACATAAGCATTGTTAAGATTACTAGCCAATGTCCAATTCTGGTTGTAGGAGTTTAATATGGCCTGGCCCAACAGATAATGCCGATCACCAGGCTATCAATCACCTCCAATTCCTAGCCTTCTAGAAAAACAAGTTATACGTCCTTCCCTGTGAAAGAACAATTTTGGGTGCTTAATATTCCTGTTTTTCCTGAAGATCAGTAGGTGTGCGGACCTTTGTGCTCCCAACAGGTCAAGATTCTGTATTTTATCAGATCTTAAATACCATGCAAGCAATCCCTAAGAGCCACCATGCGGTTTGGCTGGGTCTGCTTTTCTGAGGCCAGAATCAGAAAGGGATAACTTTATCTTTTCTTTTTTCTGTCTCTTTCAGATGCTGGCTAGAAGTGAAATACGCTTTTTCTGATGCTTTGGGCTTCCTTACTCTTGCTCTAAAGCCTCTTCCCTCCATGTAGCTGCTTGTCTGCCATGTGTCTGACCTCCATGCCAGCTTAAATGGCATAGCTTTATTTCTCTTTTTCCCTCCAGGTGGACAGCGTCTGAGATTTATAGCTTGCTTACCCTTTTTCCCCCCTTCTCTTTTAAACTAATAAAATTGTCCTTGAGTTTAAAAAGAAAAGTACAACTACAAAGAATGCCATGTGTTGAACTAGTTATGGTAGCACACACCTGTAGTTTGATGTAATATCAGAAAATAATAATCCACAATTAACAAACTTGACCATGGAAATAGCTGAGACTCTACCACCTTTTATTAAATGAGGTGTTAAAGAATTTTGTAGCAATAGAGAACAATGCCATTCATTAAAACTCCCGTTTGAAAGTTTTTTAGCATTAAAATATGTTTTCTATATTGATTCAAAAGGCTTATTGCTATATTAAGATAAGTTGGGGGCCAGTGTGATGGCTTGGTGGGTAAAGGCACTTGTTGCCCAAGCCTAACAACTTGAGTTCAATACCTGGAAAAAGATGGAAGGAGAAAACTAACCCAGCAGAGTTGTTCTCTGACTTCTACAGGCACACTATGGTATCCCTCTCCCCTCCTTCTTCCTGTTCCCCCTCCATCCTCCTACCCACCTCAAGCTCTGGGTTTTGGGGTATTATTACCATTCTTGTTGGGTATGTGGATTGTTTTGAAGTTATGCTAAATATACATGAGCAATACACCTTGCACTTTTAATGAATAAAACATTGATTTTATAAATACTCTTCTGGAAAGGTTAAAGTGGATCGCTCAGATAAGAATGTTAGGAATTTTAAAAAGTAAACACAGGCTTATAGGAGGTTTCATTGTACTTCAGTCTCCATTTTTGTGTTTGTTTTTTTTTGTGGGGGGGGGGGGGGGGGGGGGGGGCGGGGGGCAGGATTTATCTGTGTAACAGCTCTGGCTGTCCTGGAACTTACTTTGTACACCAGTCTGGCCTAGAACTCAGAGATTCGCCTGCCTCTGCCTCGCAATTAAAGGTGCTGGGATTAAAGGTGTGTGTCACCACACCAGGCTACTTCAGCTTCCATTCTTAAAGTTTTCCTTAATAGAATGTTTAATAAAATAGCGGCACTCTGAAGCTAAAAGGACTTCTTTTGAAGAGATTGGGTCTCTGCCTTGCCTGTGCTTGCACCAACCTCTTTCCCTCATGGAGTGGGCTCCAGCTTTGCGGTCTCCTCTGCTTCTGGCCTTCATTCTGGCCTCCAGGCACGTGGGCTGGGTCGGTTCTGTTTTGCCCTTGTCAGTCCCTGTTGGTTTGCTTTTGACCCTGTAAGGAAACAGGTGGCTCTCTTCTTCTGTTTTGGCTCTTCCTGCTCTCTTCCTCATCAGTGAGTTGTGCTCATTAACTCTTTCTCTTCTTTCTCAACCCCAAGAAAGTCTCATTTCTATTCCTTTGAAGTACTCCTTCCCAAAGATCACCTGCCTTGTGCTGTGCTTTTGATCAGCGTTTTCCTAGCTAGCCCCGGACTCTTTTCCATTCCCATTGCAGCAGCTGAACAAAATCTCCTTTATCATTCTATGATCATATAAAGAATTCATGCTCTTTATAAAACTGTTGAAATACTAAATGCACAAAACCTCTCATTCCAAAATTAGTTATGAGATGCTTTTGGTATCTTTTTGTATATCTTTCCAGACTTAACCTGTGTCTATACCATCTCATTTTCTTTTTTAAATAACTTACCTCTTCTCCCCTAGTCGCTATTGATAAAGGACTTGTGTCCACCCATCTTGACCAAGATTCCTAGAGTATCTCTTGGTGGTAGAGCTGGTGTCAGGATGTCTATTTCAAGATACACATGTCCTAGCTTTCCCCATTCTGAATTTTATATCTTATATATAGGGAAATGTTCAGTCTGCCTTTGAAAGGAACCTCTTTGATTCTGACACAGTCTTGCTAACCATCAGCAAAGCGTGTGTTGGTCTGTCAGGTCCTGTTTCTTGTTTCTACTGCTGGTGCTTCACTGCTGTATCCTTTGGGGTCTACTTGGGCAGACTTAGTCACATTTTCAGAGGGAGTCTTAGGAAAAGATGTATTTGGGAGCTTTTTGATTTGTATTTCAGATTGCTTGTTGTTTAGGAACTTTGCAGAACTCAGGCCTAAATATGTTTTGTAGATCCTATGGCTACTGAACTATATTTACAATCCAGTAGAATAATTATACTGCACCAACAGTGCAGAGAATGGAGGAGGCTATGTCCTATTTCTTTGATTACCAGCATATATGAACAGGTATTGTTTGTTGGGGGGACATCTGTAGTAGTTCTTTTGTGAATCACCACTCATCTTTTTCTCCTTTGGGGCTATTTTTTGTTTTCTTATTGGCTGTCAGAAGCTTCACATAGTGAACCAGTACTCTTCTGTGTGTAGCAGACAGCCACCTCTTTTTGGCACACAGGAGCGTCTCACAGGGAAGCTTCTGTTTGTAGTCCCACGGTTGTCCTGGAGTCTGGGCCTTCTCTGTGCTTGTGTCCCTCAGGCAGATCCAGGAGGCGTTGTTGCTGTGTTGCTTGCATCTCAGCTTTGATTCCATGAGTAGGGCACTCCTGCTGGGTCACTTGGGGCTCATTGTACTGTGACTCACTGGTCACTTGTAATGGCCTTGATCTTCTTACCTAGAGTATGGTCATTGTCTAGCTCTCTTCTCATCCTGATGTCTTCTTTGATTTATGCCCAAGCTGAGCCCTTGATTATCTGATCACCTGACCCTCTGAATGAGGTTTTCTGCTGTCATCATCCCTGGGCTGCTCAGCAGTCACTTCCTTTTTCAGGTGGTTGGGATTGGCAGTTGTATGACAGGTACTTCATACTGCTAATGAATCTAGGCTTGCCTCTGAAGGCTCACGACTCCTTCAGTCACCTCATGTCTACTGAGAACTTCCCATGTGTCTGGTGCTTTCCATTGTCCGGTGTGTGGGAAAGCTGTTCCGTCACAGCTCTGTCACTGACCCCTGGTCTTGTCTGCTTGCAGTTGGGCCGGTGTACAAACAGCGTGGTCAAGTATGAGCTGATGCGCCCATCCAACAAAGCACCACTCTTGGTGCTGTGTGAAGACCATCGGGGTCGCATGGTGAAGCACCAGTGCTGTCCTGGCTGCGGCTACTTCTGCACTGCGGTAAGAGCCCAGCCCGCCTGCCGGGCTTCAAGAGTCCTCTGCAGAGACTCATTCCAGAATCACATCCCATATAGGGCCTATTCGATAAGCTGTTCACCACAGTTCTTGAGCTTTCTTATTGTAGACAAATGACCTGGTGCCCCCACCTCCCCTTGTTTTTTGTTCTATGTGTGGATTTCTGTCTTGAGTACAGAGGAGGGCATGTCTCCTCCCTCTGCTGCATTATCTATGATTTATCGGTTGTCACTGGGATCTTGTCTTTGATGACTCTGTTCATGAGCTAAATCTGCATCCACCAGACCCATAGGGCAGGCTCCTTCTTAAAATGCCTCTGAGGGTATCTTCACTTACCTGCACCTTCAGATGTCCTGCTGCCCCTCTGTGATGTAGGACAGGAGCTTCTGCTCTGAGGGCTTACCTTTGAATTCTGTATCTTGTTTCCTTCTTAGACATCCCTTTTTATGCTTCTGCTGAGAAATAGAGTACTTCTGAATTCCATTGTGTCTGCTCTCTGCAGGAGCAGCTGTGCTAACTAGTGCTGTAATTGGTGCTTATTGAAATGGTCACCTTTGGTGTTCTGACTCTGTCTACCCATCATACCTTGTGGGCCTTCTAAAACAAGCCTTATAGACACAGCACTCTGGCTTGTTTAGAGTGGCTGGACTGTTGTGAGGCCCCAGCTAGCTATGTCACTGGGGGTTGGAGGTGAGTAGTGGTGGCAGTGAGGTGACCGTTGGTGGCCTCTGTTCATTTGGAGAGCTTTTGGCTTCTCTCCTGTTGGTCACCAGGCCCTAACTGGGTTTTTACTTGCTTGTATACTCTGAGTGGTTCAGTAGAGCCTCATGTAGTTTTTTGAATGTTATTCTCAGTTTTTAAATGATTTTCACCTTTCTTTCTTCAGGGTAACTTTATGGAATGTCAGCCTGAGAGCAGCATCTCTCATCGTTTCCACAAGGACTGTGCCTCTCGAGTCAACAATGCCAGCTACTGTCCCCATTGTGGGGAAGAGACTTCCAAGGCCAAAGAGGTGACCATAGCGAAAGCAGACACGACTTCCACAGTGACCCTGGCCTCTGGACAGGAGAAGAGCGTGGTTTCTGAGGGCAGGGCTGACACGACCACGGGCAGGTACTCAGCAAGTTAGCTGTGGCCGGGTTTTCCACGTAGTGCTCCTGAAGCTATGTCCTCTGAGGTATCAGTGTCCGCTCCCTTATCTGGAAGTCTCAGCGAACTTTGTCGTTTATTGTGGTTTCTGATCTCTGAGAAGTGCTGGTGTTCATTTAGTACCATTTGTCCAAGAGTCTTTTTCATTGTGGCTTGATAAAATCATCTGTGTTGAATCAGTTTTTATTCCTGCTTTTGACTGGTGCAGCCTTTGTGGTTTTGTCATTATTAATGCAGTCCTCACGCCCTGAAGTGTTCTATGAGCTGCTGTAGACTTGCCACACTGCTTGGCACAGGGTTGAAGGCCTTTGCTGAATATAAGATAAAGGGATGTGTTCCCACAGACATTGAATTGCTTTCCTCAAAGGACCCAGTAGAGATTAGCTGATGATCTTGAGAGTTGTAGGGGGATAAGACAGATGGCTGCAGGCTCTCCTTCCGGCCATTCCCTGATGGGAAGGAATGGTGAAGAGATCCTTTCCACGCAGTGACAGAGCCATCTAGTTGCTCAGCAAAAAGAGGAGAAAATAGTTTTGTAAACACGACAGCAGTAGGAGAGAAAAAAAAAAACCAACCCTAAAACTTCATTTGAGGTTGTTTAAAGGCTTCAGATTGTGTATGTATACAGCTAAACACAGGATTGGGAAGGTCTTCGTGCTTTCCTCTTAACTGGTAAAATTGCCTTCTCAAGTCACAGTTCTAGAAGGCGTCCCTCCTTAAACTGGGGAAGGCAGTAGAGGGGATATAGCCTGAAGCTTGTCTATTATTAAAATCAGGTCTGAGGGAGTGGGTGGAGATCCTTGGAGTGTTGTGCTGATTTCTGAGTGTCTCATTTATTGAGGGAATGGGGTTCTGCATTTCAGGCAGCTCCCTTGAGACTTGCAGGTAGTGAATGGACTGGGCCATTGACTCTACTCAGAGGCAGCCTGTGTGGGCAGGTTAGAATAGGTCTTGTTTTATGTTTTCATTGGTTTCCATGAGAAAGAGAGGTTTTCAGAATAATGAACCAACATTTCAATAATTTCCTTCTCATGAAGCATTGCTGGAGCCCCAGAGGACGACAAATCGCAGAGCACAGTCCCCCAGGCACAAGAGTGCTTCGATCCTGCAGGGCCAGCTGGGTTCGTGAGGCCAACTTCTGGCCTTTCCCAGGGCCCAGGAAAGGAAACCTTGGAAAGTGCTCTAATCGCTCTGGACTCTGAAAAGTAAGAGCCAGCCTGTTTTTGTTTTTTTTGTTTTTGTTTTTGTTTTTTTGTTGTTTTTTTTCCCCAGAGACAACTCAGGGTCATGTTCTTCCCCAGGGGTTCCTAGTACTTTCCAGCTTTTTGAATAACACTGTTTATCAGAGGATGAGAATATGAGGTGCCAGTCTCAAATGTCTTTCTACTGTCTGGGATAAATTGTTGCAAATGATTATCCGTTCATGCCAAGAGCAAGGGCAGTCTTCGGAGCTCTTGTGGGTGAGCCTCCTGCAGGCTCCTACTATTCCATGAGCTCCTCCGGTCGACCTTGCTGCCTAATCTCTGCCTAGTGTGGGCTAGATCAGGTGACCTCAGGCTATCTGCTAGTCACCACACTGCAGCCTTTGTTGGCTCACAGGTCTGCCTGTGTCCTCTTTCTGGGAACACCTTCCACTCCTTACAGAGGCTTATCAAGGTGACCTCTAAACTTAGTCTGCCTTGGAAGGAAAATGGTCCACTCATGCATACCTAACAGATAAGTCCAGTCCCTCTGTTGGTCTTCCTCATTCTGAATAGCCTCTCACTATTTCTGTCCTAGCCCATCTGATACCCTTAGTTTCTATTCATTGACCAGGCCCCATACTTTTCCTGACCCTCCACTCCTAACCCCTGTTTATGAGTTGATGTAAACTTCATAGCAAACATGTTGGCTCCAGCCCCTTCCTTGCTTCTGGAGGGTAATTAGTGTCACCCCATGACAATTGTCATCACTTGAACTGTACAGGTCCCTCTGGACATTCTGGCTGGCACCTCATATGCCATCTTGAGTATACATGATACTAATGCATGATGACTTCTTGGGGCTCTCTGGCCCTCTACACTGCAGCAACTTGTCTGTACCCTGAGTAGGCTCTATGTCCTGTCTCCAGTGGTATTTAGTGTGCAGCACTTTGAAGACACGAGAAGACAGTTTCTTGGGTTTTTTGTTGTTGTTTTGTTTGTTCTTTTGGTGGGCAGTGCCTCAGGGCTTTGATCATGTTGGCAAATGCTCTCAACATTGTACCTCTTGCCCTGTTTTGGCAGTAAGAGGCTGGTGCTGATTGCTGTTCTGCTTCTTACAGACCCAAGAAGCTTCGCTTCCACCCGAAGCAGCTGTACTTCTCAGCCAGGCAGGGTGAGCTGCAGAAGGTGCTTCTCATGCTAGGTGAGTTGCTATATCTGAGGCCCCAAAAGGAACACAGGGAAGCCTTGTTTATTACCCTTTTTCTCAGGAGCCCCATCTCACTGTCTGATGGTTATAATTATTTGATTCCTCTGATTAGTGAAAGAAAGTGCTCCCTGGCATTTAGCCTGTTGCACAGCACTAGAAATGGTCTCTGTGCATCTGTAGATTTGAGAAAGTAAGTGGTTGAGGGGTTATTAGATAAGCAGAAGTGTACATGCAAGAGAAGCAGCTGCAGCACCCTGGGTCCTGCTGTGACGTGTTGCAGTGAGGAAGCCAGTGCTTCTGTGTTGACAGGAGTAGCGCTGGTGCAGAGTGGCTTGGGGAGTGCGCACATTGTGTGTTCTCCAGCTGTGGAGCTTCTTGGCTCTGCTGTGCCCGAGAGTGTGCTCGTTAGAACTGGCCCAGTCTCCACTTGATTCGTAGTTCTAGGCTTGATCTCTCTGAAGTTCATCTTTAGTTTGAAAAGCATGAATAAAGAGCTCTTTGACTGACAGCAAATCATGAAAGAAGCTAAAGTTTGTCTGAGGGGAAAGGGAAAGGTGGGAGAGTTCATTTAATTAAAAAGTTTTTCTCTTCCTGGACTTCACATAGTATTAAATTGCTTCATTACTTTTTACACGGTATCTTGAGTAAATGTCTAGAAAAATTTTGTTTAACAGTAGGAGCCTAAGGCAGAAGGATTTCAAGTTCAAGGCCAACCTGGCCTACATAGTGAGACCCTGTGTCCCAAAAACTAAAAAATGGAACAAATGTCTGAGTCTGGGGGTTACACTTCTTTCTACTCCCAGGGCATGTCTGTTTTTGGACATGTTTGCCCTTTATCACTGTTTTCATGAGCTTACAAGAGGCTGAGATAGGAGTACCTGAAAACACCAGAATGAGCATGGTAGAACACTCTAATAAACCTGCCTGCCAGGTTTCATGTTGGACTGGTATAGGTTCTCTTGGTCTTGCCAGCACAAGTGGAGCCTGACTTCTACCTGCCAACAGGGCATAGTAATATTGTGGCTCCATCATGGCTCCAGAGCTCACTTTTTATCATGAAGGTATCCATGTCAGCCCTGTTGACCATCCTAATTGTCTCAAAGTGTATTGTGGTTGTATCTGATGTAATTAGTAAAATTGTGTTTGTTTACAGTTGATGGAATTGATCCCAATTTCAAAATGGAGCACCAGAGTAAGCGCTCCCCATTGCATGCTGCTGCAGAGGCTGGCCACGTGGACATCTGCCACATGCTGGTTCAGGTTTGGAAGGATAGCTTTATATAAGTGTCACTAGGTTTCTAGTCACGGCTAAAATATGGCAGTTGTACCTCAAGGCTGCCATAGGAAAATGCCTCCAGCCCTGTGGCTCTTGACCTCTCCTACTGTTTATTCTGACATTTGCCTTTGTGAGAGTACCACACTACTGTGTGGCTGTGTCTCAGCTTGTTTTCTAGTTTTAGTTTAGTCCTGACTTCCCTATTTACTATGGTCTGCTGCAGGTGATGGGGCCTTAGTGAGGCCCAGATCTTTCCCTCTTCTGATCCCAGTGACTGATTACATACCCTTTATTGTTTAAATCATGTTCATAAGTTTCCTTATGAGATGACTGAGTAGTTAAAGGTGCTTGCCAGCAAACCTGACAACCCGAGTTTGACTCCTGGAACTCACGTGGTGGAAGAAGAGAACACAAATTGTCCTCTGACCTTGACATATGTTGTGATGTGCGCATATGTCTCTCCCAATTTAAAAAAATGTAAAAAAATTAAAAAACTATGATCATTTGAGTACTTAAAATTTTAAACTTTTTGACACAGTATAATTGTATATATTTATGGGATACAGAGTGATGTTTCAGTATATAATGTATAATCATTATTTTTTTGTGATTTGAAAATTAAAAGCCTTTCTTAGTTATTTTGAAATAATTCAATTAATTGTGTCAAACCCTGTTACCCTACAGTACTTTATTTTTCTATTTTATTTTATTTTTGTTTTTGTTTTTGTTTTTGTTTTTCGAGACAGGGTTTCTCTGTGTAGCTTTGCGCCTTTCCTGACCCTACAGTACTTTAGAACACTGAAAATATTTTTCCCATCTAGTCACACTCTGGTAACCATTAACCATTCTCTCTATTCCTCTCTACACCTTTTCCCAGCAGCTGGTAACCTCTGTTTTCACTTCTGGCTTCCACATACGAGTGAGAATGTGCAATATTCTATTGTGTTGCTGTAAATGTAGGATCACAGTCTTATTTATGGCAGCTATTATGTTGTGTCTACACACCACACTTTGTTTATTGTCCATTTGTTAGTGGACACTAGGTTTGGTTCAGTGTCATAGCTCCTGTGAACAGGGCTGTTGTAGACTTACGTGTGCAGAGGTCTCTCAGACATAAGTTCCTTTCCTTTGATGTACACCCAGGAGTACACTTTCTGGATCACTTGGTTGCTCTAGCTCTAGAAGTTGAAAACCTCCATACTGTCTTTCGTACTGCCTATTTGGCTGTCAATTCAGGATATAAGCGTTTTTCTTTTTCTATATCTATATAGAATTTGCTATTTATTTATCTTTTTGAATTTATATTCCCTTAATTATTAGTGATGTTGAGCAGTTTTTCATATACTTGTGGTTCTTGTTATATCTTTTTTTGAGAAGTATCTGATACATTAGTCTCTTCACTTGATGCTGGTGACATTTCTAAAGTACTATGTAATTAACTTGCTAGTAATTTGCTCAGAATTTTTGTATCTCTGCACCGGGATAGCTGTTTTCCTGTGCCTTTGATGCTGTGGCCGTTGGTGGTGTCCGGGTTGGTATTGTAGATCTAGTTTAAGGGCGTGTCCTCTCTCCCTCCCCCATTTAAAATACTTTTAGAAATACTGGCATTAATCATTGGAAACTGGGTGAAATTCAATTGTGGAACTGCCCACTCTGGGCCTTTCTTTGTTGGAAGACATTTTCTTTGACTTTACTGCAGTCTGTTGTTATTTATTGGACTTTATAGGCATTTTATTTCTTCATTATTCAATTTTGGTTGGTTTTAAATGTCTAGAAAGTCAATCACTCATTTCTTGCTATCATGTGATTATTCATTATAGTCCATAATGATGCTTTGTGTTTCTGTGATACCAGTTGATGTAGATCTACTTTGTTCTCTGTGCTTTTGTGTGGGTTGTGTGTTCTTTTTCTTTTCTTGCTTAGGTTAACTAAAAAACTTTGTCTTTTAATCTTTTTTTTTTCATTTCTAACATACATTTTATTTGTTTCTCTTCTGATCTTTGTTGTTTCTCTCTCTATTCATTTTGGATTTTGTTCTATTTCCTTAGCATTCTAATCATCATTAGTTTATTTATTTGAGACTTCTATTTTTTGCTATGGTTTATTGCCATAAATATCTTTCTTAGTATTACCTTTGCTCTATTCCATGTTGTATTTTCATTTGTTCTAGAAAGTGTGTGTGTGTGGGTGGGTGGCGCAGAGGTTGACATCAGATGTCTTCCTTAATCAATCTCCACTTTATATAGAGAGATAGGACTCTTATTTAAGCCAAGAGCTTGAAGATTAACCTAGCCTAGCTAGCCACTTGCACCTAGGATGCCTTAGTTCTGTGTCCCAGCTGCTAGTAGTACAGCCAGGAAAGGCTGCCCTGCCCGCTCCACATTTACAAGGATGCTGGAGGTGCAAGCCCTTGTCATCATGTGCGCGTGGGAAGACGCTCCCTTCCACGCTGTCTCCTTTGCTCCCAGTTCTAGGAAATATTGTGGGTTTCTCTTGTTTCTTTATTGACCCATTGCTTGTTTAAGAGAATACTGTTGAATTTCTTTGTATATATGCCATTCCAAAATTCTTTTTTGTTTATTTCCAGTTTTATTTTATTGTGGCCATAGGTGATGTATGCTGTGGTCTTTTGTTTGTTTGTTTGTTTTCTTTTGGTGTGGGGGAGGCTAAAATTGTTTTGGAGCTGGAGAGATGGCTCAGCAGTTAAGAGCACATACCTACTACTCTTTCAGAGGACCCAAGTTCAAATTCCAGAAACCATGTTGCATTGGGGGCAGAGAGGTGTCACAGCCTCCTTAACTCCAGCTCTTCTGTACATACACACAATACCAATAATTAAAAAATAAAATAAACCTTAAAGTATTTATTTAGACTTACTTTTGGTCTCACCTACAGAATTTTCCATGTGCTGTTGTGAAGAATTTACTTTCTATAGCTCTAACGTGAAATGTTCTGTAACTGTCTGGCTTGTTCCTTTGATCTGTATTATAGTTCAATTCCACTGTTTCTTTCTTGATTTTGGTCTGAGTGAGATCATCAAATGAAAATGGTATGAAGGGTTGGGGATTTAGCTCAGTGGTAGAGCGCGTGGCCCTGGGTTCGGTCCTCAGCTCCTCTAAAAAAAAGAAAATGGTATAAAGCCAACAATTACACTGTGTTGGAGTGTTTCTGTCCTTTTAAATGTAATGTTCGTATTATATAATTGGGTTCTCTTGAGTACATATATATTTATAATTGTTATTTCCTCTTATTGAATTGACTACTATGTCATATAGTGACCTTTAAATTTTCCTTTTTAATTGTATTTCATGTGTTTGAGTATTTTGCTTAGATGTATGTCTGTGTACCACATGCGTACTTGGTGACTGGAGGTCAGAAGAGGGCCTTGGATTGCCTGAAACTGGAGTTAGAGACTTTTGTGAGCCACTGTGTAGGTTCTGGGAATTGAACCCAGGTCCTTTAGAAGAGCAGCAAGTGCTCTTAACCACTGAGCCATTTTTCCAGCCCTGGTTGGTTTTTGTTTTACTTAAAATCTGTCTTATCTAAGTATATCAGTTTGCTCTTTCTATGGTACATCTTTTTGTATCCATTCACTAGAACTATGTGTGTTACTGAAATGAGTTTCTTACTGGCAGCAAATCAGATGATTTTATTTTTTTTTTAAATCCATTCAGTCTGTATTTTCTTTTAAATATTTATTTTTTTATTATGTATACAGTGTTCTGCCTGCATGTGTTCTTGCAGGCCAGAAGAGGGCACCAGATCTCATTGCAGGTAGTAATGAACCATCATGTGGTTGCTGGGAATTGAACTCAGAACCTCTGGAAGAACAGTCAGTGCTCTTAACCACTGAGCCATCTCTCCAGTCCCTAGTCTGTATTTTTTTATGTGGGAATTTCTTCTCTTTCCATTTAAGGCTTTTATTGTTAAGGACACAATCCTTTCAGCTTGTTCATTGTTCCTCCTGTTATTATTATATATGCCTTTTTCATCTCTGTATCTTTGTGGTTTGGTGAATCTCTGCGTGGACAGGGTTTGATCCTGTTTTATCTGAGTCCATTTGCATGCTTTCATGATAGTTGCCCCCCTCCTTTTTTTCATTTCTAATATCAGACATTTTATACTTTTCATATATTGCTAGGCTATCTTGAAGTCTGTGTTCCTACTTCATTTCTTGATGATAGCTTTGGGGGTCTGTATCCTCAGCTGTTGGATGTTTGGGTTTTTTTTTTTTTTTTGGTTTTTTTCGAGACAGGGTTTCTCTGTGTAGCTTTGCGCCTTTTCCTGGAATTCGCTTTGGAGACCAGGCTGGCCTCGAACTCACAGAGATCCACCTGCCTCTGCCTCCCGAGTGCTGGGATTAAAGGCGTGCGCCACCACCGCCCGGCAGGGTTTTTATTTTCTTTCAGCGCTCTGCAGACACCATTTGACCCTCACCTGGATGTCTGTTTCTAAGTCTGCTGTGGCATAATTGGGATTCCTTTGTGTGTGTGCTTTAAGATTTTCTCTGGCTGTGTTTTAAGATTCTCACTTTGTCTGGTGCTTTTGATAATATAAGCCTTAAAGACTATTTTGGTTGAAATCTATTTTGGGGTCCTTTGTGGCTTCCTGGTTCTCGTTCATTTTCTCCAAGTTTGTAAGCTTTTCAGTAGTTATTTCTTTGAACAAGTTTTCTGTATTTTTCCCTTTCGCTTATCCTTCTAAACTGTATATGTAATTGTTTCTCTTCATGGCATCCACGTCTCATAGGTCTTTTTGTTCCCGTTTTTATAAATGCCATGCATGTTTATATACTTTGTGTGCTGAGTCCAAGTTCACAGTGGTGTGTGTTTACCTGTGAACTCTCATTATCTCCAAGTTCACAGTCGTGTGTTTTTAACTGTGACCTCTCATTATCTCGTTTGTGCTGTGATTGAGCCTTCCCTGTGCACAGACTGTAGAACTCTGCCCACTAGTACCAGCAGGTGCTGTACTGACATCTCGTCTGTGGTCACTCCTCGTGATGGCCCTAGAGGATCAAGACTCTGGTAGTGGGTCTTTTTCTAGATACCATTCTGAGCTTGATGTATTGACTTCTGCCACTTTATATGTGATGTTTTGCTTATTCCTGAATGCTTCAAAAACTGTCCTATTGCCTCAGTGATCTGAATTCTCACCTTATTATACTTAGGATCATTGTCAACCCTTCAGGTCCACGACCTTTGTTCCTTTCCCATAGGATCTTCAGAAACAGATCCCCTTCTGTCTTAGTTCTCTCCTGTTAGGATTCCTCTACATCAGGGTAGGACTTTGTGGATTGGTTCCTAGCCATGGTCTCTCTGGGGATTATACCTCAGTACTATAGTGTGTTCATTGCTAGTGTTGATTGTCAACTTAAGGGGATCTGGGACTACCTAGGAGACAAGCCTCCATGTATAGCTATAAGGAGTTATTGAGATTAGGTTAGCCTCTGATTATCTTGATTAGGTTAATTGACATGGAAAGACCTACCCTAAAGGAGGACTGCATCATTCTCTGGACTTGGGACCTAGAGTACCTAAACAAGAAGCTACTTGAACACATATTTTCATCACTGTCTTCCTGAGTATGTTTTAAGTTCTTACCGTAGCCTTGATTTCTTCCCTGATGCTAAGTGTACTCTTGAACCAGAATAAACCTTCCTTCCTTATGTTGCTTTTCTCAGGGTATTTTATAACAGCAAGATGAAAAGTACCTGAGACAGTATGTGCTTAGCATGCAAGAGGCCCTAGGTCCACTTCCCAATACCATAAAACAAACCCCTAGAGAAATACATAGATGTATGTATGTGTATAAGTGTCTTAAATGCAGAAGCAGCTCCTTAAGATGTAAGCATTCTGGGTTTTTTTTGTTGTTGTTGTTTATTTTGTTTTTTCAAAACAGGGTTTCTCTGTGTTGTAGCTCTGGCTATCTTGGAATGCGCTCTGTAGACCAGGCAGGCCCCAAACTCACAGAGATCCACCTGCCCCTGCCTCCCAAGTGCTGGGATTGAAGGCGTGCACCACCGCTGCCCGTCTAATGTCTTGGTTTTTTACTTGTTGTTAGAAGGTAGATGCACCATAACTTCTGGATCCAGTCTTACTGTGTCCTCAGAAACAGCTGCCAGCCCAAAGTTGTCTGTCTCTGGCCTCACCACGCTGACAGGCAGTATGGTTCATGGTCATATAATTTTAATTTTTTTTTTTTAAGAATGCTATGTCTGTGAGTATTTTGCCTGCATATATGTCTGTGCACCACATGCATGCCTGGTATCTAGAGGCCAGAAGAGGGTGTCAGATCCTTAGAACTGGAGTTATAGATGTGGTAAACCACCATGTGAGGGTTGGGAATTGAACCTAGGTCTCCTGGAAGAGTCATCACAGTACTCTTAACTACTGGGCCATCTTTCTAGCTCCCTGGGTTCTTTTCTTATTTGTTTTATTAGTTACTTTTCCTGTTACTATGATAAAATATATTGACAAAAGGAACTTAAGGTAAGATTGTGTCTCCTAGCCGGGCAGTGGTGGTGCACACCTTTAATCCCAGCACTCAGGAGGCAGAGCCAGCGGATCTCTGTGAGTTCGAGACCAGTCTTGTCTACAGAACGAGGTCCAGGACAGGCATAACACGGAGAAACCCTGTCTTGGAAAAACAAAACAAAACAAAAAAACAAACAAACAAAAGATTGTGTCTCCTAGAAATGACAGGGAAGCTGCACCCATAACACTCCCACAATATGGCTGCTAAACAAGACTGAAACAGTGACAATGTCTATAGACATGTTAACATGGAAGCAGGAAATCTCATGGGCTCCCACCCCAGGCAAAGAACTAGACAAAGCAGCTAATGACTGCTGAGAAAGGGAGACTTAATCTATCCCAGGGATGGCTCTCTAATTGTTTTTTCCAATACAAAATGATGAGCCATCATGTACACACAAGCAACACCAAGTGGAATCAGCAGGTTGTATTTATATATTTACACATTTATATATGCATGTAACAACAAGAATAAAAGAGGTCATCAATTTGAGATGGAGTGAGGCAGAGCTATAGGAGGGTCTACAGGGAGGGGACATGGGAGGGATTGGGGGAACAAAGGGGAGAAGTGGTATGATTATATTGTAATTAAAAATTAAGAAGCAACTTAATGTAAGAAAACGTTATTTTGACTTATAGTTTGAAGCTACAATTCTTCATGGAGTAGAAGCTTGTAGCGGCAGGACCTTGAGATATCTGATCCTGTTGCATCCATAGTCAAAAATGAATTATTAATGCTTATGCTGAGCTCACTTTCTCCTTTTTATACAATTAGGATCCTAGCCCAGGGAGTAATGCTACCCACAGTGGGCGGGTCTTCTAACCTCAATCAACTTATTTCCAAAGGCTGTTTCCCAGGTGATGCTTGATCTCATCAAACTGACACTTGAGATTACCATCACACTTGGTTTTGAGCCAGGAAACCAGCATCAGTCTGCACAGAGGCCTGTTCAGAGCAGTTTTGATGTTCACCTGCTTCCTACTATGAGGCCTTTCTGTACCTGTGTGCGTATGCATTTCTGTGTATTGCTGATTGTCCATGACTACTGCAGCACAATGATTCCTGTTAGGTGTATTGTTTGGATTTAAAGTGACAGCACCCTGCTTATTCCTTGGGTATTTGGGGCTACAGTATGGGCAACATAAATGGAAGGCATTCTAGCTTTGCAGAAAGTGCTTCTCTGATCTGGAGTTTTCCTCATCCTTTGGTCAGTGCTGTGGATGCCCATGGTCTCAATCCTGGACTGAGAGCATTGATCACAGAAGCACCATTAGGCCTGGCTGCCCTATCTAGTAACGTTAGCCTGTGGGTATCTATCTACTCATTGACAGAGTTCTGTTTCCAGTACTTTGTTCTTTTAAGTAGCATTGTTGTGCTAAGGTTCTGAAGGGTAACTGGGGTTTAATGAGAGACATTCAAACTTTCCCTTTCACACCTTTCAGTGACTTTCCTCTGTCACTGTCCCTCTTAGGGTTGCACCCTTACACACAGAGAGGGCTTTGGAACCCGTGGAAGCAGGTCATGCCAATTTCACAGTGGTTTGCGCACAACACATCCAGGATTCTTTCTATTGGCATTCCTCATGATGGAGGTGTGGTTGTTTTGGTTCTGTTTTTTTCCCACCCTATTTGAAGATCTAATCAGTCATCTGGTGGGCCTTACTTTTGTGCCTCCTGTGGGAGCTCATAAAACCTTCCTAGTGAGATCTGAGGTTGCTTTACACAGCAGGGCTGCACTGGGGGATGTCTTGACCACATGCATGGTCACCAGGTGCCTGGGATGGTCTGCATTTGGCTATGCTGTGGGAAGGTCTTTTGCTCCACCCCTTGGCATCCCTTTAAAGGCCCTTTAGAAGCGACAGAAGGGGCTGGTGGGTTTTGACCCAGGCCCTCCCTAGCTATCCTGTGTTTCTAACTGTCTCTCTCCTCTATACTTTTATCTCTATAGTTCTCACTTCTCCCTCCTCAAGAGTACCCTGGGAGAAAAAGAGGGAGCAAGTCTCCCTCAAATGGCGCTGGAAACAGGAACCAGGGACTTGGCAAAAGGAGGGTAGAGGGCACCTGAGTTCTCCAGAAAGCCGTGGTCCCCACCCCAGAGGTTGGGTTGTAGGGCTGCCTACAAGTTTTGTTCTGTGTGTGTGCTGTGCAGCTTGAGGCCTAGCTCTTCACCTAGCTTGAGTAAGAATTTAGGGATGGGCTATTGTAGGTGCTCTTGAACCTGTCTGTTCTTCACTGTGTGTGTGTGTGTGTGTGTGTGTGTGTGTGTGTGTGTGTGTGTGTGTGTGTGTGTGTGATGGAGGAGCAGAGCTGTGTGTGCTCTGTACAAATAGAAGTTTATCCTTCCTACATAGTGCAGTGCAGCTTTCCCAGAGCTTCTGTATGACCTCCATTCTCTGTACTTTTAGAAGTTATTTAGTTATTTACTTATTAAAATTAGCTGCTGTGGAGTTCTAGCTTTCCTTTACCTTCAGTGATTGGTTTTGTTGTATTTTTTAAGCACTAGACCTTGCCCTTTAAGGTTAGTGTTGAAACCCACCACGTTTTCAGGTTTTTCCTACATGCTTCAGTCTCACTGCTGCTGTGGTCACCTGACCTCTGGCCACTGCTCTGTGAAGCTACAATATTCCTTTTTGGAGCACATCTCTAGACTTCAGCTTTTTTACTGCTGACAGCAAGAATACTATTTTTCCTTTATAGTTGTAAATATTTACTTTGTAAGTCAAGTATTAGCCCTTTGTCCTTAATCTAAGAAGCTGACGGAGAATCCTATGGAGAAGGTTCAGCTGTCAGCAACCACTTGCTCTTGGCCACAGTTGATAGCAAACTGGGGTATCTGTGTGTCCTTGTCATTGCCTCTTTATTTATTGAAAAAGTTACTAATTATTCCAGAATTCTTATCACTTGTAGCTTTGCGCCTTTTCTGGAACTCACTCTGTAGCACAGGCTGGCCTCAAATTCACAGAGATCCGCTTGCTTCTGCCTCCTGAGTGCTGGGATTAAAGCGTGAGCCACCACCGCCCACCTAAGCTAGTTTTTGGTTTTTTTTGTTTATTCTGGAAAATATTTTAACACTTGGAGAAACAGGCTGAATAGATGGGCTATCCTCTGCCCTCCCATATACTTTTCTCTCTCCTGAGGTTCTTCCGCTCCCTTTCTTAGACATCTCTATATCCTGCTGTGCCTGTGTGTCAGATGAATTTAGAAATGAAGTCTAGCAAAAATATTCTGCTTGAGGTAGAACTTGATAGAGTAATTGTGTCTGAGTGTGGGAGTGTGTGTGGGGTGTCAGTGTGTTGAGTGTGTGGGTGCTAGAGATTGAGTCTAGGGCCTTGTCCATGCATGGTGGGTACTCTACCACTAAATAGCCCCAGCTTTATTACTACGTCATGAATGCTGTTTTGAAGAATCAGACACAGTTGGTCAGTAAAACAGTTTTAATGTTGTTAAATCTCTTGACAAATGCAAAAGCCTCATAGTTCTTTTACTTATTGGGATGGAGGATGCAGAAATTGCCTTCAACACACCTAAACAATCTTTGTTTTACTAGGCCGGTGCCAATATTGACACTTGCTCAGAAGATCAGCGGACCCCATTGATGGAGGCTGCAGAAAACAACCACTTGGATGCAGTGAAGTACCTCATCAAGGCTGGAGCACAGGTGGATCCGAAGGTAGCCACCCAGTCAGGTTCATATTCCTATTTCCTGTGTAGATGTTTCTTAGATGAACAGGAGACAGTTTCTCCTTGAAGCTCCTGAAGGAACTTGTTGCTATCCGACGTTTACCCTTTTGTCTCCCATCTTTACTTACTTGGTATAGTAGTTACTTTTCTTATCACTGTGATAAAATGCCTGGCAGAGTGTCTTATGGGAGTAAAGGTTTATTTTGGCTCATGATTTCAGAGGGATTTAGGTCTCTCACAGTGCAGAAGGCATGGCAGAGTGGCAGCAGGAACTTTTTTATGTGCTGACAGATCAGAGGCAGAGGATAAGCCAGGCCCAGGAACAGGTGTAACCTGCAGAGGCCTCTCCATGGTCATAACCTGTTCTGCCAGCCAGGCTCCACCCCCTGAAAATTCCACAGATTCTAAGCTGGGAATCAGACTTAAAACAGGCTTTGAGAATGTTTCTGATGCAAACTATAAATACTTGGTGACCTGTCATATTAGTAAAGATTCCCTAGTAAGCACTAGATCTACCTATTGTGCCAAGAATAGACAAATCAACCAATAAGGAGTTGCCCATGAAGGTTTTTGCTTCCTTCCTTCATTATTCTTTTCTGCTTTTGTTTAGAGCAGTTACTCCAGAAGAGAAATAGATATCCAAGTTGGAAATACTCAGTTCATAGTTAATGTGATCTTATGTGTAGAATTCATAAAGGATCAATAAAAGTATTGTTAGCCTGGCGGTGGTGGCTCACGCCTTTAATCCCAGCACTCAGGAGGCAGAGGCAGGCGAATCTCTGTGAGTTCGAGGCCAACCTGGTCTACAGAGCAAGATCCAGGACAGGCACCAAAACTACACAGTGAAACCCTGTCTCGAAAAACCAAAAATAAATAAATAAATAAACAAACAAACAAACAAATAACAAAAGTATTGTTAAAGTGGTAAACTAATTTAATAAATAATAGAATACAAAATTGACACAAATAACAGTTACATTTCTTTTCTTTCTTTCTTTTTTTTTTTTTTTTTTGACAGAGGGTCTTACTATGTATTATGAGCTTAGAACTTGTGATCCTCCTGATCCTCCTGCTTCAGACTCCTAAGTACCGAGATTATAGGTGTGCATCACCATATCTGCCATACATTTCTTTCTTTTTTTTTTTTTTCTTTTTTCTTTTTTTTTTTTTTTTTTTGGTTTTTTCGATACACGGTTTCTCTGTGTAGCTTTGTGCTTTTCCTGGAACTCACGCTGTAGCCCAGGCTGGCCTCGAACTCACAGAGATCCACCTGGCTCTGCCTCCCGAGTGCTGGGATTAAAGGCGTGCGCCACCACCGCCCAGTTCTGCCGTACATTTCTATATTCTTGCAGTTAAATTATCCAAAAAGGAAATTGAATTAGTTTAATTTATAGTAATATCAAGAATAAAATATTTAGGAGTATGTTTAATCAAAGAAGAAAAAAAACTTACACATTGGTAACTCAAGCAATTGTTAAAGGAAACAGAGTTTAGTATATAGCTCAGTTGGTAGAGTGCTTGCCTTAGTACCACATAAAACTATATATGGTGGTTTATACCTTTCAATCTAGCACTTGGGAGGCAGAAGGCAGGAAAATAAGACTTTCATGGTTATTTTTGGCTACATAGTAAGTTTGAGTAAGTTTGAGACCCTATCTTTAAAAAAAAGAAAGAAAGACATAAATAAATGGAGGTCATCTTTTGTGTGTACATATTCATGTAACCCTTTTTAAAATTCCAACCAAATACAGAAATACCTATCTTAAAAGTTCACATAGATTTTCCAGGAGATCTGGAGTAATTGAACAAGTTGGAAAGAGAACAGTCTTTGTGGAATTAGATTTCCTTGTTTCAGAAGTTAGTACAAAACTACAGTAGTGAAAATGGTGTAGTATTGCTATAAAGATAGAGCTGGACACCAACCTAAGACAGAGCGCCTGTGTGGCCTGGGCAGGCGTCTCCATGATGGGTAAGGTGACCTGCTGATGTCCCACGCAACCTAAGTCAGAAGCTCATTTTTTAGTAAAAGGGGGGACCTGTAGGGTCCTGGCCCCCCGTTTTGGGTAACTGTTGCCTTGCTTGCTGACCTTGACCTTGATATCCTCCCTATGCTAATTCCCTGCCGGGTTCCACCCTCCTGAATGCTTAAGGGAAGTTCCTTGTCTGTGTATCCTGCACAATGGGCATTAACAGCTTAGATGCAAGATTGCAAAATATCAGTAGTGAGCTTCTGCCCTCCAGGGTTCTCCCATTGTGCTATAAGCCTGTATTTAAGACCTCCTCCCTCCTTCAATAAACGGCATTTGGCAATCAAAAATTAAAAAAAATTAAAAAAAACAATAACAACAAAAAACAAAACAAAACAAACAAACAAAAAAAGATGGAGCTGGCGACTGGTAGAATTAGATATAAAAAGAAAATCTTAGAAATAAACCGTTGCTTTTGTTGTTAGTTGATTTAAGGCAACTTTTCAGTAAATGGTATTGGGAAAACTTAGTATTCATGTGTTGAAAAATATGGTCATTCCATATATATGTAAAGTGGATCAAAGAACTGAACATAATAGCCAAAATTATATACTTTTGCAAGGTAGTAAAACCCATAATCATACTACTCACAATACAGAGGTAGGAGGATCATGACTTCTAGGCCAAACAAGGTTACATAGTAACATCTTCTCTCAAAATAATATAATTCCTAATGGCTTGGTGATTCAGCAGTTCTACCCCTAGATATATAACCAAGATGTACAAAACAGACCTGAATAGCACTATTTATTGAAGCACTGTTCCTAGAAATAACTCAGTTATCCTTTATTACATCAATGAACAAGAGGTCTATCTAATCAACAGAATGCCATTCAGCTATGGTCAGAAACAACACACAGAGATATGATGACAGTTCAGGTAAACCTTGGGGATATAAAGTGTAAAAAGGTAGACACAGTCAGGCAGTGGTGGTATATGCCTTTAATCTCAGCACTGGGGAGGCAGAGGCAGGCAGATCTCTGTGAGTTAAGAGGCCAGCCTGGTCTGCAGAGCTAGTTCCAGGACAGCTAGGGTTACAGAGAGAAACCCTGTCTTGAAAAGCAAAACAAAACAAAAAAAGCTAGACAAAAAGCATAAGTACTATAAACTTCCATTGATATGAGATTCCCAGATAGGAAAATCAGAGACAGAATGTACATTAGATGATGTTTAGCAGGTATTGAAAAGATCAGTGGTGTTTGGGCATGGTGATTGTAGAGTTTTTGTTTGGGGCAGTGAAAAAGTTATTGAAACAGTGGTGATCACTATTTTACATTATGTAATTCTACTGATTTGTACACTTAAAAATTAGAAGGCCGCCGGGCGGTGGTGGCGCACGCCTTTAATCCCAGCACTTGGGAGGCAGAGGCAGGCGGATCTTTGTGAGTTCGAGGCCAGCCTGGTCTCCAAAGCGAGTTCCAGGAAAGGCGCAAAGCTACACAGAGAACCCTGTCTCGAAAAAACCAAAAAAAAAAAAAAAAAAAAAAAAAATTAGAAGGACAAGTGTGGTGGCACACTTAGAAGGTAGAGGCAGGAGGAACTCTGAGTTCAAGGGTGGCCTGGTCTATGTAGTGAGTTCCAAGCCAGCCAAAACTACATAGTAAGATTCTTATGTCAAAAACCAAAATAAACCTAAAATAGTAATAATAATAAAAAAAGATAATAAAATAAAAATTAGAGGGCTGAGAGTGTGACTCAGTTCATGAAATGCCTAGCATTTTCAAATTCCTGGGTTTGATCCCCAATACCACATAAACTGGGTATGGTAGGGCAGGCCTGTAAACTTTAGTCTCAGGAGGTGGAGGTGGGGGATCAGAAGTTGAAGGTTACCCTCGACTACGGAGTGACTTCAGGGCCAGACCTGGTGCATGAGATTGAAAAAAAACCAAACAAACCAGGAATGCAATATTTTATGACATACTATACTAAATAAACAATGGAAAGAATAGGAGTATAGGGATGTTGTTTAGTGGTAGAGTGTATGCTTAGCATATATTTGTGAGGCTCTGGGTTCATCTCTAATACTCCTTCCCAGTGTAAAAATTATTCTTTCACACTGGTACTTCTCCCCTCCATCCCCAACAAAATGTGGCCATAAACTCCATACAGACTTATCATGTCTGTTTTCAGATCAAATTAAATTTTCACCATTTCTCTGCTGTTAAATACTGTTCTTGTGGCCAGCAAGGTGTCTTATTGAATAGAGTTTGCTGTACTGAAATTGAAGTGCTAAGTCTTCATCTGAAGCAGTTGGGAACCTACAAAACCAAGGACTTGAGGAGCTGCCACCTAAGAAGTGCTGAGGGCAGATGTCAAGACTGAGAAATGTGTGAGTGGGTTTTGCAGCAGATTTAATAAAGCAGAAGAAAGGGTGAGGGAAACGTTTCAATATTCAAACATTATAGGACATCAAACTACCCAACATATATATGTGCCTGATTCCTCAGAAAGATAGCAGAGAAAACAAATTAGGGAAAAATAGGACAAAGAAGGCATGATCATAACGTTTTTAAACCGAAGAAAACCAGTAATCTACAGATCTAAACAAACAAAACTACTCAATAAAACACAAATGGAAAAAGCACCACACTCAGGTACATCAGGCAGAAATTGTCCAGAACCAAAGACAAAGAAATTCTGAGACTGACCAGAGCAAACCTGTGGTTGCATATTGACAGACACCCAGGGCCTGCTGCCAGCTTGACCTGCAGTGTGTTTGTGCATGAGAAGAGGCCATCATTGTGCCAGAGGAAAGAAGTCTAAGAAGAAAAGGCCAGCCCAGAGAAAGTGTCCTTTTAAAAATGGTGTGCAGCTAGGTGTGGTGCTGCGTGTCTATGATCCTAGCACTTGGAAGGCAGAAACAGGCAGGTCTCCAGAGTTCAAGGCCAGCCAGGGCCACACAGTGAGACACTGTCTCAAGTAATAAAATGATTATAAAAACTGTTCTTTAAATTTTTTTAAACTAGATTTTATTGATTGGAGACTAGTACACAGATATTTCAGTCTATACACAATTTTAATACATGTACCAAAAAACTAAAAGGCATGTATTATGCTTTTTTTAAAAGTTATTCCAGTGATGTTCCATCTTAAAGCTTGGTGGAAATTTTTCCCTAAGGGGTCTCGCATAACATCATCAGATGCTAGTATCTTTACTTCGGCTCACTTAACAGTTTTGCCATATACTACATAGTCAGAGTTTTATCTTTCATAGCATAGTGTGAAAACTGACCACCATATCTACAATTGTTAAAGATTTTTAGAGTTTTTCTCTCTTTTTTTCTGTTATTTTGTTTGTTAGTTTTTTCTTGAGACTGGGTCTCTATGTAGTCCTGACTGTTCTGGAACTACATAAGCTGGCCTCAAACTCAGAAATCTTTCTTCCTCTGCCTCCCAAGTGATGAGATTAAAGGCATACACCACCATGCCCTACTTGGCTCGTAGTTTTGACTGGACAAGGATCAAAGTGTGATTTTATTTATTTTTAAGGAAACAGTTCTAAAAACATGAGACTAGAAGTAATTTAAAATATTTGAGACACATTAAACGCATGACTGAGACTCTAAATTTTTGTTAAGTATGCTTTATATTGTAGGATGTAAAACTTACTCCCCAACATAGAATGTTAGGCTGATACCTGAACCAGTCATAGCCTCCTATGGTTCAGTATCCCACTACCTCTTGCTGGTGTTTTTACTACTTCTTCTTTTTTTTATTTTTTGTTTATTTTTTTATTTTTTTTGGTGTTTCGAGACAGGGTTTCTCTGTATAGTTTTGTGCCTTTCCTGGAACTCGCTTTGTAGACCAGGCTGGCCTTGAACTCACAGAGATCTGCCTGGGATTAAAGGCGTGCGCCACCACCACCCACCCGGCTGTGTTTTTACTTCTTAAAAAGTCATTTACACTTAAAAAATGGGATTTCCCCCTTTTAAAAATCTTTCTGTTTACTAAAACCTTGTATTCAGAACATAGTTGATAAAGAATATTCCTCTGGATTGTAGAAGAATGGAATTGTACAGGAAGGGAGACCGGGACCACTGATGGGCATGATGCACGCTTAGTCAGACATGGCCACTTCCTGTCTGGGTTTCTCCAGGCAGATCTTTAGTTGTTCGGTTAGTCACCTCACCCATTCACCCTTTGTTCCCTTCTTCTCTTTTGTCTATTTGTTTTTGATTTACACACACACACACACACACACACACACACACACACACACACACACACAACCTCCTTTTTTTTTGCTTTGTGCCCACCTTGGTGGTAACAAATTTAGTCAACAGCCTTGATAATGTGCACTTGGGCTCCTCCTTTGATGCCCGTTTTGTGCTGATTTTCCTCTTGGTTCTTGTGGCACGAAAGGCATGTGTGATGCTGAGGCCTGTTAGGAATCTACACTACACCCAAACTCACTTTAAATTTTTTAAGACAGGAGGCTGTTTAAAACAAGGAGACATAAGATGGAGTTGATACAGATTTATAAATAAATTATGACAGCAATAGCACAGAGAAAGGAAGTCAAAATGGCATTTAAGTAGACTAGTTAGAGATGAATAATGTTTTTTAAAATTTTTTTTTATTATTTGAGATTATATTATATTTTTATCCAGTTTCCTTCTTCCTTTTCCTCTTTCCAAACTCCCCCACACACTTACTTTCAAATTCATGTCTTCTTTTCTTCAGTTATTGATGCATGCATATGTATGTATGTATGTAATATATAATAATATATATTCCTAAATATGTAAAGACGACCTGCTCAGTCTGTAGAATGCTGCTTGTCTGTGCAGGTTTGTAGAGCTGTTCCTGGGGACACCATTTCTCCCACTCTCAGCTTTCCTTAGTTCCTATAGTTCTTTGTCTAGGATTGAGTCCTTGTGAGCTGTTTCGCACACACGTTAGTTAGTATGTCTGTTGGTGCCATCCATGTTCGGTTCATATTTTGTCAGCCGTGTTGTTGCGACATCCTGGATGCAGTTTCTCTGACATGGCTAGGAGACACAACCTCACAGAAAAGTTCCTGTTTCCTTGGGAGTTCTCGTAGAGCTTCCCCGTCTTCTGCAGTCATCCCTGAGCCTTGCGTTGTGTTGTAGATGTGTCTGTTAGGACTGGGCTCTGCAGCTCCTCATTAGTTGGGGTTTTCCTTGGTGGTCTCCATCTGTTTGTGATGAGGGATTAGACTACTGTGGGTATAAGGGTAAGTATTTAGAATGTAGTTAGTAATTGTGCTGATTTAGGAGAACATTTTTTAAAGATTTATTTTTAATTATGTGATGTGTCTTTGTGTGGGTATATGCATGAGTGCAGGTGCCTGAGAAGAACCTAAGAGGGCATCAGATTCCCTAGGTGTTGGAGTTAATGGGAGTCATGAGCTACCTGATAGAGGTGCTGGGAACTGAACTCAGGTCTTCCACCAGAGCATATGTGATTTTTAACTACTGAGCCATCTCTTTCCAGCACTAAAGATTGTACTCTGTAGAGAAAGTACTAAGAAATACAGCCTTAAAGAAAAGTAAAGTGGAATCAGGAAAAGCAGTGTATGTAGCTGCCATGCAGGAAGTTCATAAAACCAGATGAAACAAATAGAGAACATGGAAAAGTGGAGTATTTAAACCACCTGTGTCAGCAGTCTCCAGAATGAGCTCTCTGATGGGAAACGCATGCGCGCGCGCACGTGCACACACGCGCACACACACACACACACACACACACACACACACACACACACACACACACCCATACCCATCAGTGGCGTCTTAGAATGAAGATAGACGTGGTATGAGAGACAGAGTGGAACACACTTTCGCTGTGCAGACTATAAACCTAAAAGTCATATTCAAAAGATTAACTATTAGAACTTTCAGAAACTAAAAGGGAAGATTATTTTTATTTATGATTACGTAATAAACAACTGAAAAGAAAATTTACAAGAACGTAAGCAGCCCATAGAAAATGAAATTACAGTTTTAAATATATAACAGTACTCAGCATTTAAAACCTGACTAAGATAGCATTGTAATGTTGAAATTACCTGGCAAGGTCCAGAACTGAAGAAACATGTATTAATGGGTGAGTTGGATATATCCTGGGTAGCAGCTTGTCATACCAGTAAAGTGGAATCCTGGTAATTCTTATGTGGCTGACCCTGGCACAGGCAATGAAGGAAACATTGTATTCTTTAACACCTCTTTAAATAGCAAAAAAATGAGAAATAGCTGTATGTTCCTCAGCTAGGAATGTAGAATCTAGGGCTAGTTTTACCTTAGCTAAACACAACCAATGAGGTGTTGGAGAGATGGCTCCACATCTAAGAGCATTGGCTACTCCTCCAGAGAACAGGGTTCAATTTCCAGCACCTACATGTTGATAGGGGACCTGATACCCTTTTCTACCTCCATGGCATGTAGTGCATAGGCATGCACGCAGCCAAAACATGTGTAGTATAAAACACACATATCCATTCATATATAGTAAGATGGGAAAAAAAATAAAGACAACAATTGAATGTTACATGTTGTCTTCAAAGAAGAATTAGAAATACCACACTGAACTAAAAAAGAGTTGTAGAGGATTTGTGGAATGATGTTCACTATTCTAAATTATTCAAGATCTCCACTGTTGGATTCTAGAAGTATTGAGATGTGCATCAGAAAGCTAGATACTAAATTCAAAAGCCACTGTTTTTTTCCTTATTGATTGATTGATTGATTGATTATACAATGTTCTGCCCGCATGTATCCCTGCAGGCCAGAAGAGGGCACCAGATATCATTACAGATAGTTGATAGTTGTGAGCCACCATGTGGTTGCTGGGAATTGAACTCAGGACCTCTGGAGGAGCAGCCAATGCTCTTAACCTCTGAGCCATCTCTCCAGCCCTCAAGAGTTATTGGGGGCAGGGTTGAATGACAAAAGAAGAAAGCTGTATGAATATCTGTAGATGTAACCAACCGTCTTATTAAATAAACACAGAACCAATACAAAGAAGAAAGCCAAGAGATCAGAGCTAAGAGCCTTACCCTGCAGCTAGCCTCTTAAGCCAAGAGACCTCTCCGAAAGAGACCTACTTCATGTGTGTTTGTCTTTATAGTCTTTCTGTTCTGCCTTCTCATTGGTTGTAAACCCAAACACATGACTGCCTCTTCACTGCCTGTCTGTAGAGACTTCCAAGTCTTCTATGGTTGGGATTGAGATTAAAGGCGTGTGTCTCCAATCCTGGCTGTATCCTTGAACACACAGAGATCTACCTAGCTCTGTCTACCAAGTGCTGGGATTAAAGGCGTGTACCGCCGCTGCCGCCGCCGCCACCACCACCACCATGCTCTTGCTATGGCTCTAATAGCTCTGACCCCCAGGCAACTTTATTTATTAACATACAATTAAAATCACATTTCAGTACAAATAAAATACCACCATAAATGTCTCTATGGTGGGTGTGACAAAGACTTGAGTTGTACTTGAAGACTGTACAGCCAACTGCTTTGAACAGTATACATACCACTGCTTTTCCTACTAGAAACTCCTGCTTTTTGTTCTTTCATGTCTTAGTCCTATGAGTTTCCTTTGGCTAAAATATTCTCCAGTCTGTGAGCCAACCCTCTCATACTCTGCCCTCCTCCTATCTGGAGCACATACACACATGTTGGTCCCATGAATCTGTGTGTGTGTGTGTGTGTGTGTGTGTGTGTGTGTGTGTGTGTGTGTGTGCGCGTGTGTGTGTGTGCGTGTGTGTGTGTGTGTGTGTGTGCGCGTGTGTGTGTGTGCGTGCTGCCTGCCTGCCATGTATGCCTATGCCATCACTGTTCTGAAAACCTGCAGCTGTCTTCCAGTGTCATTTGTCAGTATCAGTGACATGGGATTGGGCATACAGACTCCTTTTTAGAAGATGGACATCCTAATTAATATCAGATGTATTGATGTGTGTCTAAGGATCAGTGTTAAAATCCAGTGTTTGGATTCTGAGATAGAAAGTAGAGAGAAAGGTAGTACAAATAAGGTCAATACAAAGATGAGAGTGGGGAGACTTGTCTTTAAGAGCAATGGCCAGGGGACTGGAAAGATGGTTCAGCGGTTAAGGGCATTGACTGCTTTCCCAAAGGACCCCAGTTCAAATCCCAGCACCCACATGGCAGTTAACAACTCTAGGATCTGACACCCTCACACAGACTGACCTACAGGCAAAACACCAATGCACATAAATTAAAAGGGGGGAGGGGCAATGAGAGGAGCAAAGCCTGGCCTGGAGCTTCTTGGTCAGTGTCTTTTAATTAATTAATTAATATTAATAATAATAATAGTTATTATTATTATTACTATTATTATGTGAGGTAATATGTGTGTAGAATCCAAGAGGAAGCAGAACCAAGAGCTAATGAAATACGCTCAGCACCAAAGAATACAGAAGCAATAATATGGCTGAATTATATCTGTAGGGCAAGCTTGCCTGTTGCCTATTTTCACCTTGTTTTAAAGTCTACATGTGGATGGCTGTTTTCCATGTGCTCTGTGACCATGGTTAACTCTCCAGTGTCCTTTATGAAGCAGCTGTGGCCTGAATAGGCCCCATATTCATGTTAGAACTGTTCTTGGCAAACAATGTTGGCTATCACAAGAAGCCTGGGGGCCATCTAGTTCAGGGAGGGTAGAAATTGGCAAATTCTTCATCAGGATGTACACATCATATAGATATATGTGATTAGAGCGGAGTTTCTTCCAATCTGAAGGGCTCCTTAGTTGGGACAAAGGCCATGGGCCCTTGAGACATGACTCTAGTCCTCTCAGCCTGACTTCAGTTGGCTGGGTTCATTGTTAATTCCTCCTTTAGACTGGGAGCATAGGTTCTCTGTGGTTTGCACCAAGAAATAAGTCATAGGTGGTTTCTCTGGGTTGAATGGCTTTTGTATTGCAGGATGCAGAGGGCTCCACATGTTTGCATTTGGCTGCCAAGAAAGGCCACTATGATGTGGTTCAATATCTGCTTTCAAATGGACAGATGGATGTCAACTGCCAGGTAAAGTCATTCCGCTGTTCAATCGCATAGCTGTCCCACCTCCTTCGTGGCATCACCTTCTCTTGGTTCAGATCCTTAAAGGTCCACAAGTCCTAGAAGGCCTTGTCTTAATTTCTATTGCTGTGATAAACACCATGACCAAAAGTAACTTGGGATGGAGAGGGTTTTTCTTATCTTACAGGTCACACTCCTTCATTGATAGAAGTCAGGATAGGGACCTGGAGGCAGGAACTAAAGCAGATACCATGGAGGAACACTGCTTACTGGCCTGCTTCCCATAGCTTGCTCAGTTTGCTTTCCTATATATTCCAAGACCACCTGCCCAGGGGTAGTAGTGCCTACAGTAGGCTGGGCCCTTTCACATCAATTATGAAACAAGAAAATGCCCCCACAGACTTGCCTACAAAACCAATCTGATGGAGGCATTTTCTCAACCGAGGTTCCCTCTTTCCAGATGACCCTAGTGTATGTTAAGTTGACTTAAAAAATGTCTAGCACAGGCCTCATCCCCACATTCTCCACCTGCTCTGTAGGGCCTTTCTGCAATACTTGGCTGATGGCCCCATCCTTGGTATTCTGCCAGCTCTCCTCATGTCTGTTAGTATCTCTCAAACTTCCATGCCCAGGATAGCTTCTGCCCTCCTAGATTAGGGCACCTAGTCTTCCCTCCTAGATTTATTTGTTCCTTGGCATTGGCATTGTCTCACCCTGTGTGTTTACCGACCTGACTCCCCTGCTCCCAGTCATAAGGTTGTGTTTCAACAGTTCAGGCACACAGTAGATAACTACAAATACATGTCAAGTCCAGCAAATAATCTAAGAAGAGGTAGCTTTAAGATTGCTCTATACACGCCATAATAGGGCCCTTTGATTTTTGGTTTGGGGATGCATTTCCATCTACCTCATCTCTGGCCTTTTAGCCCAGGCGCTTCCTGCCATTTTGCTTTTGGCCTGGCTCCTTGGACTGTCTTGTCTGTGATCTCCTGCCGCATAGACTAGAAAATAGCAGCTTGTAGTTGGGCCCCATCCTTCCTTTTTCATTATCTAAAAGTAGCATGGCCTGATTTATTTTAACTGCCCCTAGCATTATATCTTTATTCATCCTGTTGAGTTACAGTGAGGCATTCCATTCCTTGTCACTCTGGGCTGGCCTTTGATGCATCATGTGCGTCTTTATGTCCCCATTGTCTCAGATGATGCCAGTAGTCAACTACAGAGAGATCACCTTCATTTGTGGAGGCTATGTTTGTCTACAATGATATGCAAGTGTGGGTGTACAGGAAAGACCTTTGGAGGTGTTGGGGAGGAAACTATCTCCCACCTTAGACTGATGAGTGGCAACAGACCATGCAGTTTCTGCAGAATACCTTTTCTGGTCTAAATAAAGCTACTTAACATGCATTGATCTCAACCATAGTAGTAGGAAGGCAACTCATGAGATTCCTAATGGACTTTGCACACTCTGCAAACATGATTGGTTTTTCTGACCTTGGCCTTCCAAAAGAGGCAGTGGCAATTACCTCTGTGCCTGATATTCATCAGTCCATCTGCTGGTTGGTCTTGTGCTTAGTCATCAGTAGGGCCAAGAGCGTGAGTGAAACATTCTATTCATGCTTCCCACAAAGTTTGCTATGGGTCCTCCCTGGGTTGGTTCAGGCTAACTGAATGTTCAGTCCTGACAACAGTGTTAACTGGAGCAGAGTGGCCAGGCAATAGCCTATCCTCTCTTATTGCAGAGGGGCTGTGCCTTTGGTGGGAGCTAGGTCTTGTGCTTTGACTTGCCAGAAAACAGTTCTCCAAGGAGAATTTCATGAGCAAGCTTCATGAAGTCATTCTCTCACTTGCTGTCTGGTGGTGATATCTTTTGTCTCTTATACTCAGGATGATGGTGGTTGGACACCTATGATCTGGGCTACTGAGTACAAGCATGTGGACCTGGTGAAGCTGCTGCTGTCCAAAGGTTCTGATATCAATATCCGGGACAATGTGAGTATTTCATGGTGGTTTAGGAACGTTAAGGACACAGCCTCTTAGAAGGCTGGAGGAACCAGGTCACTGGGCAGCTCCCTCCATCTGAAGGGCCTTTGATCTCTGAAATGGAGTTTTAGCACATGATGGCTACATCTCACTCACTGAACGTGGAACCTGTATTGGGTCCCTGTAAATCTGGCCTCTGTGTAGTGTTCAGGGGTGTTTAGCTTGTGTGAATCACTGCCCTGTACTTTTCTGCTGGCCCATGTTCCTGGCTGACATGGAGGAGGAGCCCAAGAAAGGTCACTAGGAACCAGATCTCATGTAGGGGCCATGATTATGTCAGCTCTACAGTAGCTATTTTGAAAGAGAAAGAAATGTGAATGTACTGATATAAGATACGCTGCGGATGCCTAGTTTTATGGAGTCAGTTCATTTGCCCAGAAATTATTAGAGAAATAGTTTTATTATCCCACTAGATATTATGTGACTTTTCTTGGGGATAGTTGAACAAATGTCTGTCATCCCAGATAAGGGCACCCATAACAGACCAAAGAAACAATTGTACATATCTATTGCAAAATTCCTTTCCAGAAGGAGATGCAAGTGATGTCTACCCCCTTTTCAAAGGTTCCAAGGACACTCTGATCCACCAGAGTTTACTTTGGGAAACCAGTGAATTTATTAGGGTAGACCCTCAAACATCAATCTAATGAAGACAGTTGCTTAACAGACTTGACCAGAGACTGATCTGACTTGGCCGATTCCTTCATTGAAATTCCCTCTTCCCAGGTTGTGTCCAGTTGACAATAAAACTGCCCAGCACAGATGTGTTGCCAGCTGTTGGTATGCAGCCACCAGCAACAGAATACCCTTATGCCTGTGGGACCTTAGAGCCCTCCCCTCCCAGTAAACTCCTAGGAATGCAGTCTACTTCTGGCCCTGCGGTTCCCATTTAACAACCTGATGGCTTCCAAGAACGCCTTTTTCCACCCATGCACTGTGCCCTCATTCAAACTCCTTTAACTGCTATTTTTATTGTTCTTCCAGATGCTTTTCCAAATCTGCAAGTTACTCAAGAGTTATATAATGAAGCCTTGTTACAGAGAGGGGACAAAATCTCTTAAGGGCTACCCTAGTCCATTCTAAGCAAATTCAAGTTGAGTAAAAAGTAGGAACTAAAAAAGAAATGTTAGAAAGGTCCAGTATAGCATGAAAAGATCCTATCACTTACATGAGTTGTGTTTAAAAGCAGTGTTGGGTACAGTTACATGAGTGGGAGACATTAGTCCTCTAGCCTTCCATAGTCAGCCATCTGGCTTTATTTTAGGGTACTGCTGAAGTTCTTAAGTTTTATCATTTTCTTTATTTTTAATTAGGTGTTATATTTAGGGTTGGGGTATACATATAACAGGGCTATATAGAAGTCAGAGGACAATTTTCAGGAGTCATTCCATTTTTTCCACCTTTATGTGAGTTCTGGGGATCACACTTAGGCCATCACACTTCTTTGGCAAGTGCTTTTTCTTGTTCAGCCATCTTGCATCTCACAGGCCCCCAAATTTTATATTAAGTGTTGTTCAGTTCTTTGACTTGCGTAGCTTTGTTGAGAAATGAATACCACTTAACTCTTAAGTGTTGTGGCTATTCCTACAATATGGAAGGATTAGGTAACTGTCAAGTTTGGCTTTTGGTTTTGTTTTGTTAGTTTATTGTAGACAGGGTCTCATTATTTATCTCTGGCTGGCCTGGAACTCAATATATTGACCAGGCTGACTTCAGCCTCACCGAGATCTGTCTGCCTCTGTCTCTTTCGTTTGGGGATTAAATGCATGTGTCACCACACTTAGCCCTGAAATTTGTTGTTTATATAGTATGACACTTCTTTGTTGACGTGTAGTTGCATACTGCATGAACTTAAAGTTCACGATGAAGATGGCGAACATAGCCATCCCCACACCGAAGCTCTCCACGTCGGCCTTCTTTCTGGATCTTACCATTTGTCGTGGTTTTATAAAAATGGAGATTAATCCTCGGTGGGAGTGACTGTCCTGGGTTCATTGTATACTCTGTTGGTGGCTCGTTCTATTTATGTGGCTATTTACTGATGCTCTATTGGTAGACACATGGCTGCTTCAGAGTTGGTGTGAATATTTGTGCCTGACTTTCCCCAAATGAGTCCTGGAAATGGAAACTATCTAGAGGAGCCACCACATTGTCTCCAGGGTGATTGTGCTGTTTCTGACTTCTGAGAGTCTAGGTACCTCCATGTCCTCCCCAATGATGAGTAGGTCACGTCTTTATAGTTTTAGACACTAGCATAGGTAGAGAGAACATCTGGTGGTTTTAATCTTCATTTAACTTTTACTGTTGATCTTACTATCTTCTTGTGGGCTTTTTTGCTGTTTCATGTTTTTTGTTCAAGGATGTATTCAGATCTTTAGCTCATGATTTGTTGAGTGGCTGCAGTTTGTGTGTGTGTGTGTGTGTGTGTGTGTGT